>NC_057934.1:30622354-30938604 GCF_018555375.3 Anguilla rostrata
ACAGAAGAACTCGTTGATACCACTCCTTGCCCATTTTGTTCAAGAACCTGCCTAACTATATTGCTGACACACCTGAAGTCACATGCATGCTTTTTATTCAATGATGGACCTTCTGGACTTCTGTTCGATGGAATATTTTTTTTACAAAATTTAATGTAAGTTCTAAGTTGCTATTCTTGCATAATTCAAAGAAGTGGTAGGCTATTACTCTCCCAGTGTGGGAAGAGATGGAAAACATCAGGGACCTGTTTCACAAAGCAGGATTATCAAGTTATCTAGATAACCGCACTGAGTAAAACCCAGAACCCTCCAAAATCTGTAATATGGACTGAATTTTAAATAAAAGCTGTTTTGGGTTTCCAGCTAACTTCATAATCCTGCTTTGTGATACAGGCCCCTGGAGCCATACTACTGTTAAACTTGTTTTGTTTTGATTATTCTTAACAATTTGATGTTCAGCAAATATTAATTTTCATTAAATCTTTCTTGTCATTTTCCCCCTCAACATTGATGCTGAAACAAAAGCAATGATTGGCTGATTACTATATTTGATTTGTACCTGTTAGGCTGTACCTTATTCTTCAGGTGCAAACTTACTGACAGCCTGATGTTTGATATTAAAAAGTAAATATTAGAATATTATTTTACTGACACAGCTTATTTGAATTCACTCTTAACGCAGCATGGTCCATCTGTTAAACATGGCAACTGCAGCACCGGGTGGAATGCTAGGAAATGGTAGAAGGGGTTGACAGAGAGTCAGACGGGGTCAGTCATGGTCTTGTCACTGTCATATACCATGGTGCCAAAACAAAAAGATTGGTAAGGTGTGTCTCTATCCATGAGACAGCCAAGTTGGGCCCAGGAACAAAGTACGCCCAACGCCAGGCTAGCGGGACGGCACCTGTGGCATTGAGATGTGATTCAATCCTGTAGCAGACTATGCTATAGAACTTTGCGTCCTGGGAACAGAGAGAGGATTGAACATTCTGGCCCTGCTTACCAGTTTTGTTCAGTCTCACAGAACTTCTTAAGGACTAGTTGCCTGTGGATCTGCATTAGCTCATCGCCCTAGTTGCTCGTACTGAAAGACTTTCTCAATTGCAGTTATTTATCAGTCTACTTTGAGTTAAACGCCCAAGTGTGGAAATGTTTGTCTTTTTGAAATTCTTACCATGAACTGTGTACAACCTGGTCTGGCTTAACAAAAAAAAGGTATTATTGACTCTGGTTTGGTATAGAATGTGTGAGCCTCCTCACTACTGCAACCATAACTTAGATTTAGTGCTGTCCCATGGTTTCAATGTTGTAAATTTTACCTTTGCACTCCATCACTCTTACCATTGCATTCTATCACTCTGTATAATCACATTGTTTCCTTATTGCGTTTCCAATCAAGGCATCTAACCCACTTCTATTAGAGCATAGACAATATTACATCTGATCATTAAACCCTGAGGTCATTCCAAAGTTTATAAATATGCTTCCGGGGTCATTCCTCTCCAGTGAAGAAGCCGATGAAGCATTGCACGACTAACACATGTCTGTTTAACACAATGTCTGTTTGTGGACGCGTTAACTAAAAACCATTATCAGAATTTGCAACTTATCCTTCTGATCATAGCAGCAATTAATTTTTTCAATCAGAAACTTGAGGCTGTTGGAGACCATATTTCCAAATTGTCCTCCTTTATGCATTACTCCTGCCAGTCTAAGTAAACAGCCTGGTGCTTGGCTGCAACAGGAAGATGTACAAACGGTGGCACCGTTTTATGCCCAGTAATGTGGATGAGCGATTTAAACTAGTTGCGTCCTCATAAACCAACTACCTGTTTGCCTGACCCGATTCCTTCTAAATTGGTTTAAGAACTTTTTTCCTGTAGTAGGCTATAAAATCATTAACGCATCCGTTGTAAAAGGATGCCACTGGCCCGGTGTGTGCTGGGACATTACTGACGAAACCAAAGAAATTGAACCTGACAAACTGGAAAAATATAGACCTATTTCAAACCTTCTGTTTTTATCAAAAGATAGCTAATCCTGAGCAACTTAGTTCATGCCTTAGCTCAAACTGTATCCATGAAATATTCCAATCAGGGTTTAGACCTGCCATAGCACTGAAACCACACTTGTTAAGGCTTCTACTTCCTAAATATTGTTCCAACAGTGCTGGGATATCCAAACTCTTGCATATAATTTTGTACCTTTTTTTTCAAATGCATGCATATGTTTTACTTTATCTCCAACTTCTGTAGAATGCATTTTATCCTTCATTTTCATATCTTTCTTTCAGGTTGACAGCCTGACAAATCAAAGTAAATGTGACAGTTACTTTAATGGTTCAAAGGTAGAAGCCAATGGTGAGGCAATTGTGTCCTTGTTAGGGCAATTTTTCATCTGCGTAATCCTGGAGCTTCCAGAGCACAGGGGATGAATGCTTATGCAAATGTCATATTTTAGTTTCAATAATTTTTTAAATCAAACCAATGTGACTTTAAAATAATTTTGTGTTTTATTGTTTTTAATTAAAATATTTCACAAAACAAAATGTTAATGTATCATTTGTAATTCAGTAAAGTGTAACATTTGTCAAGGGTCTAAATACTCAAGGCACTGACTATGTCTATCAGTATTGATTCATTGTTGATTCAGAGTTGCTTGTGATGTTGACTAAGCATGGAGTTACTCTGTGTTTACTGGTAGGGGATATGGTAACATTGATAAAACAGAACATAACATCTTTTATGTAGTTATATTATTTTCTGTATGTGAAGTTGATGTTCTTTATAACATTGTCAAATTTTAACATTATTTAGGTGGAGGCTTGAAATAAGCCCACAGGGTTTTCTGCCTCTCCCTGCACTGTATATTATTTGTTATCTTTGTCATTTTTTGTGTATTTTTTAAATTGTGCAAAAATTAAACTAAAATTGAAACTATAACATTATATGAAGAAAATAACTTTGATTATAAGATGGCTGTTGTTCAAATGTTTTGCCTTAAAGTAATATAACTATTTAGTTGTTTTTTACCACCCATATTACAAAAAAAAAATGAGGAGACATTAATGTAATGTAAAATATAAAATGATATTTCACGTAATATAAAATGTGGTCAGTGACGTATTGTAAATCTATATTCTAAATTCGGTATTTTTGTTGGATAGTTCTTTCATTTGTATTAATATAAATTACCCGCGTCTGACCGTCATATTGCAATACTGCTTGGTATCCTGCAGATGGTGCTACGCTGTCTGGCTCATAGTTCTATGTTTCGTCCTCCGTCTCTGTACACACAAACTGCTCGTTGATGCGTTCGTGTCATGTGCCATGTTGGCGGAAGTAAATTTGTTTTAAAGTGATTCATTATGGCGAAGTAAAGAAGTTCGATTTTATTATTGTCTGTTACGCAGCTTAGTATATACATTTAAGTTCTGTTTATTTTACGGGTAGAAGGACGAATATGATGAATCTTCCAAAGGCACCCGATTCTCTTTGTTTTGATAAAGACGAATTTATGAAGGTAGGCAACCTAGCCGTCGTAGCTAAATGGCTAAGTAACACTTACCTACTTGGCTAACTAAGTTAGCTAAGTTAGTGCAACTATTTGGTTATCAGCAGTCCGCATTCATATACCACACTAACTAACGTTTAGTTGAGAAAATTTTAGAAGCATCGTAATTGTCGTTTTGCGACGATTAAATTCAAGACGTGTCAATGTGCACAAGTGCGCTATTTGACAGATGAGCTAGTATCTAAGCTAGCCTAGGCTGTTGTTACCTATGCTAATGTTGCATATTTTAAAATCCAAACTGCTAGCGAGCTAGCTGAGTTTCACTAGCTATAAGTTGCTCGTGAGCATCACGCTGTTACACATATGGTACCATAATCTTGCGATATATTGTTTTCAGTCTTTTTTAGGTTACTAGACAGTTAACTACCTAGTTTAGTTTTTACTTGGTTGTCAACCTCTGCTTTTGCTAGTGAATCGTTAAGTTGGCAAGCTACTATTTATGTCCAGTGCAGGTAGTAATGCATACTCGTAGATAGTCAGTGCATAATGTTACATCTCGGAATCATAGCGGTGTCTGCCAAATGCGACGGTATTTTTTTGTTTCCACGTCATCTTAGCGAAAGTTGTCTATGCTGTTGTAAAGGAGGGTCATCTATCTTACTTGTTTCCAGCCATCTGGTTTTTTGACACGGCTCTCTCATCTACGTAGTGTACGGGTTACAAGTTAGGGGGGAATAAATAGCCTGAATTTTAGTTACTTGGCTATAGCTATAGCCTACCATCTAGTTTGTTTATTTGATCTGTATCGATGTTTGCAGGATGACTTCGATGTGGACCACTTCGTGTCGGAGTGCAGAAAACAAGTGCAGCTGGAGGAGCTGCGGGAGGATTTGGAGCGCTACTACAAGCTGTTAAAAACCGCAATGGTGGAGCTCATCAATAAAGATTATGCGGACTTCGTAAACCTTTCCACAAACCTCGTAAGTACCTATTTATATTATCTGGTTTGTGATTGCAGACGTTTTCATATGACCTCTGTTTGTGCCTATTGTTGCAATAGCCTTAAACGTAGTTCAGCAAACTTTGTATTTTTCCATGCTGCATTCATGATAGTGCACACAGGATTACAATTTTTTGAAGGTGCTTGAAATGTGCTTTGCTTGTCTCAGGTTGGAATGGACAAAGCACTCAACCAGCTCACTGTCCCCCTTGGCCAACTACGAGAAGAGGTGTTGGTATGTCATTTCATTGTCACACCCCTTCTCTCTGGAGGATGTTAGATGGGAAGGAATTTCTCCTTTGGTCTATCATTCTCACTCAAAATCTTGCTTACTTGTTTCACTGCTTCCATGTTCTCTTATGATAACCTTTCTATTGTTTGTTTTAATTTTATTTTAAGAGCCTTAGATCAGCTGTAAATGAAGTCATTGAAGCCATAGATGACCGGTTGTCCAAGCAAGACGATATTCAAAAGAAGAAGGTAGAGAAGCTAAATTATTATATGTATATACATATGCATGTTTTCCACACATGTAATACCTACATTGCACATGCGTATGCATGGATGTACGTATACATACATATGTACATACATGCATGCATACATTCAATGCCCTCCTTGCACCCACATGATATAGGTGGACATAAATACTGTATAAAATGAATAAAATTTAATAATTGACAATAATAATGAGCTACATTCTATGCTTAGGAAATTGGGAAATTATATTCTTCATACTAATACAAAATATTGAAAACAGGCTTGTGAGTATTTGACACTTTTTGGGGCAAAATAAATGTATAATGTGAAAAAAGTGTTATTTTGGGTGGTTCCATTGTAGCATTATGTCACTAAAATATTTTGCGCATGTTTGAAAATAAATATTTCTCAGTGCTTGTATTATTTTACTCAGTATTTTTTGCTTGTCTTTATCAAGGATTTTAATAATTTTTGAGGGCATTGTATTGTATCCGTGGACATATACCCTAAAATGACCATTTTTACACTCCATCCAATACTCACCACAGGCTGCTATGCAGTGAGTTGTACTAGCAGGAGGTCTGGATGATGATTTCCTCATCTAACCTATATAAGACACTTAACTATATGACATAACTATTGAGTGAAATAAATATATTTAATAATTCTGTTCATCTTTACAAAGGATGTAAACCGTAGAATGCTGTTTTACAAAATGTAATATGGTGCTTTTATGACCCCCAGTTTGGGAAGCCCTGCTGTAGAATTGTCTTACGTCATGTTTTTGTCATGTTTTTACATTTATCTTTTTTTCCCCCCAACAAGATTTGTGTTCTGAGACTCATACAAGTTGTGCGATCAGTTGAGAAGATTGAAAAAATTCTTAATTCTCAAAACTCCAAGGATGACACATCTCTAGAATTAAGAAGGTGAGCTTGCTGATGATTTTAACAGACTGTGATGAGCTTGCTGATGATTTTAATATAGACTGTGATGGGAAAGACCTGAATTTCAGGTACATTCTAATAGTATTTGGTTCCTGGAGGTATGCATAAATTCCACAGTTGAGGTAGACTCTACTGCACTACCAAACACTGTCTCCTCACATGTGGTCTCTTAAGACATGAGATGTTACATTTTCATACTCATTTAACTCAGTCTAGAGTGGAACTTGTTAGAGCCTACACTGTGGCTACCTTGGCTCGTCATCAAAACCAGATTCATCCATGACCTTTATCTCTTAGCCTGTTCATTTAAAGACAAAAAGACACACGAGGGTGATCATGTGCCTGCACTTCACATATTGGTGGCAGATGCAAAGGCACATAGATGCCACAAAGTAGAAAATGAGACAGTTCTATCAAAATTTGTTTTCAAAACATTAATTTGTTGGATGCATTCTGGCATATCCAAAGCTATGTCCAGGGTTCTTTACAGTACCAGGTAGCAGCCATAACATAGTTTGGTCTGGGATTATTTCTTTCTTTATTATTGAGAAGAAAGTAGATATTTTACAAAAATGTTTTTATTTTTACTTGGAAACAGTTACACATAGTTATCTCCACAGAAGCAGCGCATTATGTTCCACGGTATACGGCACAGTCAAACCCCTTGTCCCTATGTCCATTTCTAGGACCAACTGATATTTTAACTTCAATGTTTTTTTAATGAAATTGCTGCTAATCTACATATTCTAAAAATATATATTCTGTTCAAATTCTATTCATACCTAAAATGCATGGTGGGGAATACAGGTGAAAACATGTAGGTGTTTTCTTGACTGACTGATGTAAAACCTTTTGGAAGTTTACTTCAAGTTTTTAGTCCAATTTGCTCACCAATTTAGTGGATTTATTTAGTGTTCATTTTGATCACAAGAGGGCGATGTTGATCCAAAATATCATCAGCATATCATATATAAATGATGGAAAGGTTACAGATCAAATATACTGAAAGGAAAGTTTCATTGTATTGTTGTATTTTAGTTAATCTGATTATTACTTCCTGACCTATGCTGACCAGGTGGGCTAATGCAGAATTACAATATGTGTTGGGCTTTGGTTATAGCAATTGGAAGCCATGTTCTTTTGTGGTTCCAGCACTGTTCTTTAAAATATGCAATCTGCATATAGCCAGAAATCACAAAATAGCTTTTCTTTGAGCTTTGAATTGCCACCCCCTCTTCTCCAAAATGTATTTATAGGAATACAGGGTGTTACTGCTGAATTCTGAGAGTGGTGATTGCTCTGTTTCTACAGCCCGCTGATGGCTGGTCAGATTCTGGAGCGGATTGCCACTGAGTTCAACCAGCTGCAGTTCCATGCCGTTCAGAGCAAGGGGATGCCACTTCTGGACAAAGTGCGACCTGTAAGTCCCTGCTGTCAAGACACCGTAGCAGAACACTTTGATTCGGTCAGCATTTGTCCTGACCTTTGACTCGCAGTTGAATTCACAAGTCCTTTATTTTCTTTGGAAGCACATTTTTGCTTATTCAGAAATGACCAAAACAAACCAATAAAGTGGTCTTTACTTTGAGGAACAGGAACATATGCATTTAATTCTAAGCCAGAGTTAAGGACATATGTTGACTCATTCAAGCCCAATGTCTGTGAAACTGAAAGTGGGTAGGTTTGCTATGTTTTATGCTGAATATTACTCTGCTAAGAGGAATAGCGCTCAGGTCATCAAGGGTTTGATTTAATTTCCTGCTTTCTCGTAGCCTTTGTTTGACTTCCCAGGCTAAACTCAGATTCTACGTAAACAATCCACCCCTAAGAAATACATTAGCAGTTCATGGTTGTTTCATTCATCTGCCCAATCAAATATTCTCATTCAGTTTGATTCTTACCCACAGACAGTTTACTGTATGTCTTGCACAAATGCCAGAACGAACTTGTACATAGGCTTTTCGTTACAAAAGTCTGCAAACATTTCATAGTAAAGCTTCAGCCAATGCCGTACACTACTGGTAAAACAATTAATTCCAGAAAGGTATTTCATGCATGTGTGGGGATTAGATCACAAATTGTGCTTACTGTAAGCACGTGTCATCTCGGCTCTGACGTGGGGGGTGTCGCGATGTCGCAATGTGGCCCCTTCCAGAGGATCGCCGGGATCACGGCCATGCTGCAGCAGTCCCTGGAGGGCCTGCTGATCGAGGGCCTCCAGACCTCCAACGTGGACATTGTGCGCCACTGCCTGCGGACCTACGCCACCATTGACAAGACCAGAGACGCGGAGACGCTCGTGGGCCAGGTTCTCGTGAAGCCCTACATGGACCAGGTCAGGCCCGGGCATCAAAGCCAGAGAACCACATCCCTTAGTCAGCAGTTTCCACAGTCTTCTTAATTATAAATGTTATATTTTTAGTTTTTGGCTGGACCGCAACAGCGGGGCCAGCCCTACAAACGCGAATGTCTGTGACTGACTGAGTGAGTGATGAAGTTACACCATTGGTCGGCCGGATCACGTGTGTTAGGTCCAGCCATATACTAGGTTTTAACCTGGTCTTGTTTAACCTGGCATCAGGAGCGCATGAATATCTAGGAAGATAAAAAGCTGTTTTTCAACAAAAATGAAATATTAGTTTGATAAATGAAAATGTCCTGTGTGTTAACAGGAAGGCTACTGTGCACAGTGTGTATTGTGCATTTTTTTAGGCAGATATTTAGTAAAATATTGGTTTCATAAATGGAATGTTCCTTCCTAAGTTGACAGAATGAATCAGCCTTGGCCTTCTCTGCAGGTCATTGTTGCAGAGTATGCAAAGTCGGGTCCTGCTGGCTTGCAGGTGATGTTTGGAAAAGTTCTAGAATTTGTGCCGCATCACTGTCGTCTGCTGCGAGAGGTGACTGGAGGAACCATATCAAGGTACACAATCACTAACAAAATATGAGCCATCAATCATTATGTTTGCCATCGCTGCAGTGACAACATCCAAGGTTAATGCCCACCAAAATAACATTCCAGCAAAATGTCATTCATTGCGTACACTATCTTTTCATATTAAGTGTTATTGCAGTAAATGTCCAAAAATCTTTAAAAAGCTTAACTGTAAGAGTTCGTTTCTTCAGACAATATATATTATTGCAGCCAACTTAATATCAGTCATCACTGATGTTATCCCTCCTGACGTCAGTCTTTAGAAGAGGAATCATGACTTATTCAGAGTCTTGAGTTGTGTTTTGTTTGTAGTACTACAAGAAGCATGTGTTTGTTATGTGATGATGTTTAGTATTGACCTTATAGGACTCAGTGGACTTCTGAGGGCAAAATAATTCACTTAGATCTCAGCTTTTGTTTAACATCCCTATCCAGTTGTATCTAGGAAATTGTAGTCTTATACTGCTGTGACACTCAAGCTGGCCATGTCAGCCAGGCCCGGCTATGTTCCAGCTGGCCTGGGTACGGCATCGTTCCATACATGGGAATGGCGTGTAAAATCAGTGCTGCGTAGCTCACAGCTAACTCTCCGTTTTTTCCCCAATGTGATTCATGTCCAGTGACAAAGCGGACATTGTCCCCGGGTACGACTTCATGGTGAACTCCGTGTGGCCAGAGATAATTAAAGGCCTGGAAGAGAGGATCGCCTCCCTCTTCAACCCTGGAAACCCAGACGTCTTTTACGAGGTAACGTTCCGTTTGCCGCTTGTCTGTTGGCTGTCGAAACACTTTAAGCAGCGAGTTCCTTACTCGCCGTGTCTGTGGTCTCCCTTACAGAAGTACACCATCAGCATGGAGTTTGTGCGCAGGTTTGAGCGGCAGTGCGGGTCTCAGGCCAGCGTGAGGCGTCTGAGAGCACACGCCTCTTATCTGAGCTTCCAGAATAAGTGGAACCTGCCGGTCTACTTCCAGCTACGGTGAGTGTGATTGGGCAACACCGTAAATCTGTCGGTCGACTTGCGTTGTCGTATGATTATTAAAGAACTCGGTCTGTAATTTACAGATTCATGTCCCAGGACGGGAATCACCATTGTAAACTTAACCTTATTTATTCCATGTGGATTAGCACATTTTAGTTAGAATTCTGAAACCGTGCACATTCAGTGTGTTCGGAAAGTATTCAGACCCTTTCACTTTTTCCACATTTTGTTACGTTACAGCCTTATTCTAAATTTGCTGCTACATGTGAATTCACAGCACCGATTTACGAGGCATTTTTTTTAAAACCCATGAAATTATGTTGTAGATCGGTATTTAAGGGTGTGCTGCCATCATCGTCATTGTTCTAGCAATAATGTTCTTACTCCATGAAAGTTGTTAGGATAGGATTTAAAATGACAACCTGTAAGCCAGTTACGCTGACGCTCAACAAAAAAAATAGAGTGATTGTATTTATATATAAAACATTTTTTATGGAAATAAGGTGACCGTTATACACAAATACAGCGAAGCCTGTCTTGGTGGCCACCTGCACATGATGGCCATTTCTCATTACTCCCCTTGGTGGCCACTTTAGATGGGTTTCTCTGTATATTTAGGGGTCCAAGCAGCGAAGCTGGTGGAACCCTATTGTATCTGTTAGGATTATTATTCTTATTATTATTATTATTATTTTTCTCCGCTAAAAGTGTCTGAGGCTCAGCACCCATAAGTCCTGGAGCAACCAAATTTGGCAGGTGGGTTCCTATGGCCCCCCACTACTCAGGCACTAAAAAGCACGTACGTCAGCCAGATGGTGGCGCTATAACAAAGGTTAACGCGTAAATGCCCATAACTCCCACACCATAAGTTAGATCAACACAAAACTTCATCGACCTATGCATCTCAACGTGCTCTACAACTTTGCCATTGGCCCCACCTTTGTCCGCTATATTGTTTTCCCGCCATTTAGACTTTTTAGTTGGGGCGTGGCAGTTTTCTCCGCAAAAATGTCTGAGGCTCAGCAACCATAAGTCCTAGAGCAACCAAACTTGGCAGGTGGGTTCCTATGGCCACCCACTACTCAGGCACTAAAAATCACCTATGTTGGCCAGATGGTGGCGCTATAACAAGAGGGTCATACTTTAAAAGGCCATAACTCCCACACCATAAGTCAGATCAACACAAAACTTCATCGACTGATGCATCTGAATGTGCTCTACAACTTTCCTATTGGGAGCACCTACGTCCGCCGTATGGTTTGCACACCATTTGGCCTTTTTCATTAGGTGGGGTGCGGAAAAGCCGGAGCTCCAAATCTAAACGGTTACGACATCGAGTAAACTTCTTTACGGCAAGCGACAACCATGGCGACGCAAGTAATCCGACATCGTAGGTCTAGTTTTTATCAGTGAAAAGACGGTCTGACAGTGCCACCTAGCGTGCATGCTAGGATAGGCTACCCAAAGTTTTTCAGTAAAACCTTTCTGAGAGGACGAATAATTCCTTTTCTTTGGCATGGATCCATTTGAAGACAGTATCGGGTGAGTTCGTTAAGTCTTTAAATCTGTCATTATGGTGAGAAAAAGCTAAACCATTTTAATGGTAGTTTTTGAGTTTCTGTGCAAACGCGCGAAAACACGCTGGAATAATAAAACAATGACGGTCATACATACATAGTCCGCTTCGTTCCGGTGCTACCATAGCATAACAGACTATCTTGTGTCTACAGCTGCAGTTTCTCGCTGCAATTTCTAACATTGAATATTCACAAAAGACGCAATTTATACTGTACTCTGCCAATGTCTACATAAATAATACGCTACGGTAAAGCTTTGAGAGGATGAATCATTACTTTTCTTTGACATGGATCCATTTGAAGACAATAACAGGTGAGTTCGTTTACTCTTTAAATCCGTCATTATGCTGAGAAACAGCTAAACCATTTTATTTATGGGTTCTGAGTTTCTGTGCAAACGCGCGGAAACACGCTGGTATAATGAAATAATAACGGTAGCCTAATACATATATAGTTCGCTTCGTTCCGTTGCTACCATAACATAACGACCTACAGCTGCAGTTTCTCACTGCAATTACTAATATTGAATATAAACAAAAGACGCAATTTATGCTGTAGTCTGCCAATGTCAAAATAAATAATACGGTCAATTTGAAGACAATATCGAGTGAGTTCGTTTAGTCTTTAAATCCGTCATTATGCTGAGAGAAATCGTATTCTCAATTTAATCTCTAAATTGACTGTAAGCTTAGGGTTGTAACTATGTAGTTGTTTCGTAGGTGACTTAACTAGTCTTAACTATTGCTTGTATTTGTGCATGGACTGCGTTGTTGCTGTTCTTGTCTGTGTTAGTGTTAATCAGTGTAACCTACAGGGTTTAAGTTGAACAATGCGGTTGTTCCCTGCACTTAGAACGGTAGGCTACTGCCCTCTAGGGTTTTCGCCACACTTGTTCCTGGTTATGGTTATACATTTTGTTGTACATCGCTCTGGATAAGAGCGTCTGCCAAATGCCTGTAATGTAATGCAATATTCCGTAGCAACAAGATGAACCCGACATTAGCCCTAAAATATGCCAATACAGCAGTGAAAACGCTGCTAACTGAATGACGAAATAAGCGAGACTAACTTTTTTTAAAAAAATTACCACTTCATTCTACAGTCAATATCTGGGACTAAACATTGAATAAATATACAATCTTACCATTGGTTTTACGCGTAGAGATGTCCCTTTTGCGAATGAGTGGCCATATATTGTCTTGGATAATCCGTTTGTGAAATGTCGGATTTTTTCAAACATAGCTGTGCGTAATACCACACCTGTTGCGTACGACGTTGTCGTTCTTCTTAGTCCAATTTGGCTTGATTGACAGTTCATTTATTCAGTAGGTGAGATTATAAGCTTTCTAACGATGTATAACATGTCTGATTTTACTTTTTGAATAGCGTTTTATAGGTCAGCGTTACTAAAACTCTTCTCATCTGCCAATGTCTAAATAAATAAATTAAACGGTAGGCTTCTTTGCCAGCAGCACAAAATTCGCGATTTGATATTCAGTCTTTCTTCCGTTTTTTCTCAATGTCGTATTTATTATGTGAAATGTGCATTTAGTGTCATTATTCTATCTGTCTTTGTGGCGCTCTGAAATGTGCATTCTCTGCTAAACTGAGCAATGGATTGGAATATGTGTCTGACGTAGTGTTGCACGGTATGCCAAAACTTCAGCACTTTCTGGGTACTTAAAAAAAAAAAAAAAAACAGAAAAAAAAAAACGGTTTCGTATTTGAATTTCCCGATGTTCGGTAGTTCTGTGTCAAATGTAAAAGCCAGGGAAATGTGTCTCCCGCATTACTGATTTAGAGGATGAAAAGTGTAGTTTGTCAGAATCTTCGCTAGATGGCAGTAGCAACTAAGGTTGCCAAGTGAGGTGACCTGCGCTTGTGCATTCACTTCCCTGATACTGCGCAAGCTTTGACTCAGTTCACTTCAGTAGCAATAGGTGTTCCAATTTGGAAATATTTTATTATAGATAGATGCTTCATTGTTATTAAAATATGCTGTTTTAAAATCTATTTAAAGGTGAAAGACCTGTTTTAAAGATTATTTACTTTACAACTGTTTAATTTTTGAAATATATTTAACATATTTTTCTTTTGTTCAGTGTGTAACACTATAGGCCTATGCATATTAATATGTTGAAGAGACTTCAACTTACAGGTTGTTAATGAACCAGGTTGTAAATAAACCATGAATTAGAAAATGAGGTCAACCCTTGTGGACATTATGTTTCTGATCTATTAAGGTAATTTCAGTATCGTTAGGTACCGAGTATCACATTAGCACCGTTTACGTTTCAAGTATCATTTCAGTATTGAGTATCGTAATACTAAACCTGATATAAGTATCAAAGTCAAAATTTCGGTATCGTGACAACACTACTGTGACGCCTTTTTTAGTTGCGGCGCAGAAACACTGCAGCTGTGCATGCACACCGGACCATCCAAGTGTTACGACATGCCATCTAAGTGTTACGACATAGTAAAGGCCTTGACGGGAAGCGGCCAGGACACATCCATGGCGACGTAACTAAGTCATCCGACAGCGTCTCTTAGCTCAAAATTGGCCATAAGTCATCAATATTTCATACGATCATCATGACATTCAGTAGATATGCTGGGTGAAGGCATATGATCATGAGGACAAAGCCATTTTAAAATCGCTCCGTAGGGGGCGCGATGCTGCCACTGCTTGGACCCCTTCCAACGCCGCTTGCGGCTTTAATGTTAGTTATTTTTCTTCACTCTTTTGATTTGAAATAGGAATTTATATTTTTATAGTTCCTAGAATGCTGCATCACCACTTCTACCATCCCTCTTTTTTTGATCCACCCTTTTTCCTCATCAACTATGCGTGGATAACCACAAGAACACATACGGTGGTCGACTGCAGTGAAACGGTGTCCTTTTCAGGGCCGTTCGTGCTTGTTTTCTCATGGGTTCATTCCACTCAGCAGGTCCAAAGTGTGTCGAGGATGGGAAGTTCAGGGAGCATATCGATCTGCTTTATGTCAATGTGAAGGTTAAGCTTTACGCAATGCGCCCACTATGTGTGTACACTGCGTCATCTGCTTTACAATGTACTCTCAGTCCTGATAATCCAAGATGCACATGCACACACACTCACTCACTCACTCACTCACATGCACGCACACACGCACACACACCTCTTATCTAAGGATTGTTTACAGAAAAGCTCAATGTTGTCATTTTCTGTTCTTGTGTTCTTTAGTGGGAATTTCCACTGTCAATAGCACCCTGGTAAACCATTCTGAAAATTTCTGCGTTATTTACACATTTTTATTTACGCAGTTCTCTAATGTGTCATAAATCTGTTCATTTTAAAGGCCTAGGTGAAGCCTTTTAACTTGTAACAGGAGGTAAATCTTCTGTATGTAGATTCCCCTTGCTACCTGTGCTGTGCTTGCACTAAATGACACATTATATTAAATATACATTAGTCTGAAGCAAACTGATTTCACACACACAGAATTTCTGTAAGAAAGATTTGAAGGCAGAAATGGCTGTTGCTTATCTTCACTGAATAGAAAACATTAGAAGACTGAATGACTTATGGTTTTTGTCAGTGGAAAATAAAAATAAAAGTCCAAAAATGAAGTGAGTGCATAGACGAAAGTCATCCAATGCTGTGTTAAAATATTTTTCTTCTCAAGGATTCACCCTGTTATGGTTTGGCCCCAGATAGATCAATAACGAAATGGATAACTCCATTCCTTAACTTTGTGCTCAGTTTGCTCATTAACCTGACCTTCCTGCCAAATGTAGGAAGTGCCTATTGGCACAGTCAATAATTTCAGCCTGTTAAGCTGCTGGTAGGTTTAAATCTCTTGTTTTATTTCAAAAAGTGGCTGTGATCATGGAGGAGGTGCATGTGGGTGCCTTGCTGCTCTCTACTATAAAACTGTGTGAGATTTTAAAAGATTGGCTGAAAAGGGACAACCTGTCCTTTTGATAAACAAGCATGGTAGAACTTAAGTGGTGATTTAGTGTGGAAATTATGCATATGTTTTGGATCTATGCTAGATTAAGAATATCTCTACTTTTCATTGTTATAAGTAGCTGAATTATTTTTGCTTTGTGTGTAAAAAGCTCAAGTCTTTGTTTACCAGCACAGCAGAGCAATACACTCTGGGATTGCGGTCTCTGTGAAGTCACCCATTTTGAACGGGCCATTGATTGTTCTCTGATTTGATGTCATCTTGCTTTGCTTCATTGTGTTTGTAAACAAAGGCCTTGGCTTTCTTAACTTAATTTAAAAAATGAAATATCTTTAATTAGGAACCAAAGACATACATTTTGAATTGACTTTTTTCATTTTGAATTCATTTTTCTTTCAGTGGAGGTTCCGCTTGATATGCAGTTTGCATTTGTATATTGTCTTGCAAGCATTATTCTATTCTATAAGAGTCTATTGCTGTTCTAGCTTATCTGTTCTCTTTTTTGATCGCAGATACAAAGAGATTGCGGGAAGTTTGGAAAATACAATGGCAGATGGGCTAGGAGAAGCACCAGGTCAGCACCTTTATTTCACAAACTCTGTTTGTATTATCAACCTGGTATGCTTATATCAAACGGTTCTTTGATATGGTTATGAGCAAACAGTTCCATATTGTCCTGCAAAATATTCCCAATATTCCCAGCACTATTCCAAGTGGCACAGTGTGACACCTTCTGCAATGTACTGCCTTGTACTTAAGTGGAAATATTTCGGAGGAAATAGCCTGGGGAGAATGGTTTCCCCAGCACTGTGGTGCATGCTTTGGGAAGCTGTGCTTTGATGGCTGTGTCGAGCTCACGGTTTCACGCCTTCACATGTCTTCTGCACAGCCGGGAGCTCCTATCGGCTGCTGGTGTCCCACGTGCTGTGGGGCTGCCTCCTCAGGTGCTGGGAGGAGAGGGTCTACCTGCCCCTGCTGGCCCATCGCTTCTGGAAACTCACGCTTCAGCTGCTCTCGCGCTACTCCACCTTCGTCACTGAGGTGAGCCCCTCGGTCTGGAATAGCGCATCTCAGCAGCTTCTCCAGCCAAAAATGAGTGCATCCCGCAGTGCAACTTCATTTGGAAACTGCACAGTTACCAATAGGGATAATAAGAAAGCGAGTCATTCTCAGGCATGAGTTAAGAACCATTTGCACTAAACCTGACACACTGGTTTATAAAGATGGCCTAAAGATTGTCCCATTAATTTGCAGTTATTGCTTTTGTCAGTCACGACCATGCTGTAATGCATTTTACTCTTCACCTATTTCAACAAAACATACAAAATGTATAAAGCAATTTGCTGCAGTTCTGTTGACATTGTGGATTGTGAAGTGACCAGAGACTTCCTGTTATTGTCTCCTTTGCTGTAGGTGCTGAATAAGGCTCCTACTACTGAGGTCAGTAAAGATCCTGTGAAGCCCCTCCCTAGCTCCGCCTCCTCCACTTCCAGCAGGACTTCTCAGGAGGACACAGGAAGCGAGACTGGCATCCCAACTGCCCTCTCTGCCAAGCAGCTGGTCTACATCGCTGCAGATCTGGACCTTCTGCAGGAACAGGTATCGGTGTATATCTAACCTACCAATAGCAAACCTCTGAGGCAAGTGTTCTTTAAACAACAAATCAGGTGGCTGCACACCAGTGTTGTCTGGAGGAGGAACATGAACCAGATATGAAACATTTTTATGCATTGACAAAAATGGAACTTTTTGGTGTAATTAAATAAAACAGATGTGGGGAATACACCGCCAATCCCCCAGCAATCCCAGGGTCTGCTGGTTTTAATCCTGTCACTAATGTGGAAGCAAATTCATTTTGGAGCAGTCATTATTTCAGCAAGAACTCATTTAATCTGAGGTTAAGTGTGTAATTGTTTTATACACTTCTGGAAAAAATTCAACATGCAAATGATTTTTCAGAGATTATGCATGAATCTGACTCATCTGAATCACATCCATGGCTTTTGCTGGTGTCCCCTGAAGCATTTTTTTGCACCTGAATTACTTTCGAGATGTAGCTATACAAAATGGAAGAAACTATGGAGATGGTGAGCTATTCTCCACTTACTGGGCAAGGAAGCCTTGTAAGAAAGAACAGAACACGTTCTAATTTGCTGTAACATACTGGTTCCATTACAGATTCCAGAGCTCGGCGACATAATCAAGAACAGACTGGAGCTCATCGGGTTCACCAACTTTCAGGTTGTTTCAGGTATGAGCAGCTTTCTTCATCAAGGATCTTTCATGTTTAAAGTCAAGCAAAATTCAGAGCTTGTTGTGAAATGTATATGCTTTCAAATCCTTTTTTTATTTGATGACTACCTGAAGTGTGCGATTGATAGACATCACCCGACACTGGGCATCTTCTCTGGTGATGCTCTACAAGGTCTGTACTACAGCCATCTTCAGCTCCTGTTTACTTCCTGGGGGGTTCTTTCTTCACTCTTGTCTTCAAGTGAAACACATGTTCATTTGGATTCAGGATGGGTGGTAGACTTGGCCAGTGAAGAACATTCCACTTTTTGGCCTGGAGCAACTCGTTGATTGCTTTAACAGCATGCTTGTGGTCATTGTCCTGCTGAAAGTGCCGCCAAGTGAGTTTTGAGGCATTTGGTTAGGTCTGAGCAGATAAGAATTTTCTGAAGAATTCATGCTGCGGTCGCTATCAGCAGTCACATCCTCAATGTGAGCAAGTGAGCAAGTTCCAGTTGTAGCCATATAGCCATAACACTGCCGTGTTTCACAGATGAAGAGGGTGCTTTGGATTATGACCAGTTTCTTTCTTTCTGCACACTTTCCTCCTTCCATCACTTTGGTACAGGTGAATACTCATTTCATCTGTCCATGAAACTTCCAGAACTCTACAGTTTTTAATGTGCTTTTTAGCAAACTCTGACCTACTTGTGGTGAACCCTCTGAGGTTATCCTAGAGAGTATGATCTGTTTGAAAGTTGGAAAGGGGTTTCTCTTCAAAATTAAAAGTATTCTTCACGGTGAAGCCACCCTGTACGCGGTACCGCCAGGTGCCCACACTACCTCCATTCATTTTAAATGAGAGGTGGCGGCACACCTCCGCAAGGTATGTTGGGATTGCAGGCGGTGCAGGGCTAGGCGGCGAGGTGGCTTGAAGTTAAACTACGCGTCGCGGTAACAAATCAGATTTTATCTAAAGATCTGTCAAGTCAATTGTCCCCCTTTTCAAACTATAGTTCCACATTATATAGTTCCACCATGGAAGACTCCCTCGTAATGGCCGTATTAGGTTTCTCAACTTTATATATGATCCTGCGCTGCCCTCATACAGAGACACTGACAAGAGGAACGCAGCATGGAGGAAAGTCTCTGAAATTTTCGGTAGATAGCCATTAGGTTATATACAGTGTAAATTTCACAGAAGGTGCAATGCTGCTGATGAACTAATTGCTAGTTGATGTCAGACAAGCTATTGAACGTTTGTCTGCATGAATGCCCCTGAATGTGCATTGTACTATATCGCAACAATAATATGAAAAGCCGTAACAAAAAAAATAAATGATAGCAACACAAATGTTACCCAGGAATCTGGTAATTCTGAACAATAACGTTTATCGGATGACCATGAAGCAGAGACTGATCTAGTTGTGAGAGAAACGTAGGCTGAGTGAAATCAAGGTGACCATAAAACTAATAATGTATTAGTTACTACCTGTTTGTGATAGTTACTAGCAGCCACCAAGCTACCTAACCAGATCTAACTTTGAAAACCTTAGCTGCCTAATTAGAAAGAAAATGTTTTTGCTATTGTTGGTTGTTACTTACTAGTTACATTTGACAGCCTAGCTAGGCAGCTGACTAGCATCTTTCAGAGATAGGTTACTGAAAAAATAATTTGTATTCAGACTGGACAATTATAGCACAACACGACATTAAACCTGGTCAACATTTAACGGACACAACTGTGTGTCAAAATATAGGTGACACGCCCACAAGTGGCCGTTTGTGGGAAGCAGGAATGGTGCCAGGCAGCGCAGCCACATACGGTGTGGCTTCGCTGTCAGTCATCCACTTCAGTGGTCTTCAGTGAATTGCTAAGCTCGCCAGTGTGCTCACCAGAATATATGCAAATTAATTTTTTTGGTGACTTTATGAAAGGAGCCGCACAATAAGACACAGCAACATGAACTTGCTTGTATTTCACAACTGATGCTTACCTGTCTTAAGTTCTCAAAAACCAAATTAAAAAGTAAAAAGTTCATGTATCAAGACAGTATGTGTCTCAGTCAGAGAAACTAAGAAATATTGACCAAGAAAAGAGCTAGAAAGAAGATACACAAACAAGACTGTGCATTCAGAGCAAGTGAGGGATTATTTAACGATAAAAAGACATGGTTTCGGTGACAGAATAGTTAAAGTGGATCTGGAGTCTGCGAACAAGCAGGTGGCATTATTATTTATTCTTTTTGGCCCAGCCCCACAAATGCGAATGTCTGTGACTGAGTGAGTGAGTGATGAAGTTACACCATTGGTCGGCCGGATCACGTGTGTTAGGTCCAGCCATATACTAGGTTTTAACCTGGTCTTGTTTTTTTCTTTCTATTTTCTATTAAAAGTCCAGCAAACTGGACATTCAGATTGTGGTTATATTCCCCAAAAATGACTATTGATTGTTTTTTTAAATATTTATTTCAAGATTTTAACTCAGTTATAACCATGAAATTGTAATGAACACAGTTAGATTAATGTGACCTGTTCAGCAGACAAGGGCAGGGTGGGTGTGCATCCTAACATTCCTATCCGTAAGACACATTCCTCATTGCTAGCTTAGAGCCGGTTAGAGCAGTAACCTTACTCTACCAGACAAAACAAAAAAGAGCAGCACTGTAAATTAGGTGTTACCATTGCATAGGTGAACCTGTAGATCAGTCAGAGTGCAATAACGTTGAGCTACTGTACACTATTGTTAGACTCTATAGCAGTCTCAAACTGCATACACATCCCATACTAAAATATATATTCTGAAACGCATGTTTTGATTGCAATTATGCTTTTTCTGGTAAGCCATTGTATAAGCGGGGTAAAGTGCTGAGCATTACACAGTTTAAATTCCCTGCGCTGAGGGAAATTTCCCAAGGCATATTTAGTATCTCCAGAAATTGTAATGAAAACTTGCTTTTCAAAATGTGCAATTCCATTGCAATGGAGACGTTACAGAAGTATTCCAGAAAAGATCCCATACTCTATACCACTTAGCAGAGAGCATGTAAATGGTAAATGGACTGCATTTTTATATAGCGTTTTTATCCAAAGCGCTTTACAATTGATGCCTCTCATTCACCTGAGCAGTTAGGGGTTCGGTGTCTTGCTCAGGGACACTTCGACACGCCCAGGGCGGGGTTCGAACCGGCAACCCTCCGGCTGCCAGATAACTGCTCTTACCTCCTGAGCTATGTCGCCCCTATTTTTTTTTAGTTTTTGTTGTTTTCCTAGTACCTCAACGGGGTTACCTAATATTAAAACTCAGTTTGGTTTTAAGCCAAAATGGTCTCACAGCATGTTTGTTATCACAGAGAGCTGGTTAGCCAACTGCTGACTTATATTCAAAACAGAGGCTAAACTGTGAACATGGTCAAGCTATAGCTAGACTAGCTACTCTCTAAAGTCATTCATGGAGATCAAGCTGACACTTTTGCTTGATGCTTACAATCAGAGAGCTGGTTAGCCAACTGCTGACTTATATTCAAAACAGAGGCTAAACTGTGAACATGGTCAAGCTATAGCTAGACTAGCTACTCTCTAAAGTCATTCTTGGACATCAAGCTGACACTTTTGCTTTGCTTACAATTGCAAGTATGATATTGTAACTGAGTGTGGTACAGTGGGTAAGGAACTGGGGTTGTAACCGAAAGGTCGCAGGTTCGATTCCCGGGTAAGGACACTGCCGTTGTACCCTTGAGCAAGGTACTTAACCTGCATTGCTTCAGTATATATCCAGCTGTATAAATGGATACAATGTAAAATGCTATGTAAAAAAAAAAAAAAAAAAAAAAGTTGTGTAAGTCGCTCTGGATAAGAGCGTCTGCTAAATGCCTGTAATGTAATGTAATGTAACTGTTGGCTTGATGCGCATTAATTTCGAAAGGTGATTTCTAATTTTCATTGCATGGCGTATATGGAAAAAATAATTAATGGCATTGCACACCTCCCAGCCAATCAGAATTGATCCTTCAGCCCAGCCACTGTATATTGGTTTTGTGGGCATGCAACGTTTGAATTGAGAATGCATTTCTTTGTATCATATCTCTCTCTGTGTTTATTGACACAATATGCTAAGCATTAAGACTTTATTACAATGCTAAAACTTCCATACTGTTGTGTGTTTTTATGCGTGCATGCATTTCATATACAACATAGTGGTGCCGCCAGGATGCATAAAAATAGATTCTTCCCCACACTAGTTATCATTTTGGAATTGCATATTATGCAATCACTCAATTCATGAAATTATTGAAAATTGCCATCCCTAGTTCAAACATATGTTGCACATATTAGGGGCGACATAGCTCAAGCGGTAAGAGCGCTTGTCTGGTAGTTGGAGGGTTGCCGGTTCGTTCCCCCGCCCTGGCCGTGTCGAAGTGTCCCTGAGCAAGACGCCTAACCCCTAATTGCTCTGGTGAATGCGAGGCATCAATTGTAAAGCGCTTTGGATAAAAGCGCTATATAAATGCAGTCCATTTACCATATATTGACAGCCTACAGTAAGGCATACAGCCCCTAAGGCTTTTAGGGAATAGAGTAACAACAGTGAACTGCATGGTTATGGAAAATAATGTGTAGCATTGTGTTTTTGCTCCTTGTGGATACTGTATTTCGAAGTACATGTTCATTAAGGATATATGTATTACATTTATCGGTTGCTCTTCAGTTTTTTTATATAGATACATAAAAGGTATAACTGATTTTAGTCTGGGGGGAAAAAAGTGCTGTAGTTGGTATTAAAATGCCTCTGTAGCCACAAAAGACAACACACAAGCTGTCACTCATGTACATGCATTTTAACAATACTTGTTGCAATCTACCCCCTGCTCTCTTCTCCCAGACTCCTTGGCGGACTCGAAAGCCTCCTTGTCCGCTTGCACTCCTGCTCTGAACAGTAGGGTGACGCAGCTCCTTAGCGAGAGGTGCTTCAGGTACCTGAAAAGTGCCTCTGAAGTTCCCCGGCTGTACCGCAGGACCAACAAGGTGGGCGGCGCTACTCGCACTGTGTTACCGTAACATTTTTATAATGTTGCGGCACTGCCATAGAACATTTTTGTTTTTAGAGTGAAGAGTTTTTATGATCAGATAGCGTCCTCACAAAGTCACTTTCTTTTGCAGGAAGTGCCTTCAAGGGCCTCGGCCTACATGGACAACGCACTGCGGCCGCTGCATCAGCTGCAGAGCGACCACAAGGACACGCTGAAGGGCTCCATCCTGCAGAGCTGGCTGCGTGTCACGCTGTGCGACTGCACGCAGAGGTACGGTGGCCAGCGCATCACCGGTTCACTGCACAATTTTGAGGATAAGTTGCTGTGAAAATTCATACAAACGGAACAATAAAAAATACCTTTACTGAGTTCTCAGTTTTTGTTCATTAATTAATTCAGTAGGAAACAGCCAGGAAATTATTGGACTAGTGTCCCAGATTGACAGGTTGATTATATATGACAGGCTTTTTTGAAGATCCTGATTGAAATTTCAAAATTCAGTTACCATTGCTAAGAACGAAACCTTGATGAATGTGCTTATAAACTCACTGTTAGTGCAGCTATTTGATTTTGTAAATTTGTGGTTATAATAACACATTTCCTAAATAAGTTTTCTTGCTTCCACTGGACAAGAAAAAAGTCAAATTTGTTGCAACAATACATTATTTTAAGTGGACAGTTGCTGTTGGATTATTAATTCAACTGCCATATATAGGGAACAGACTATTTCAATTGCTGCGTCAGTTAAGGGTTTGATGGTATTGTACCAATCCAATAAATACATCTACAAAGGTATAGGAGGGTATGTAGAGATTAATCTTGAAAGATTACAGCATGTTTTATATCCTCAGTATGAATAGAATATCTATTTGAATTGCTCCAGTCAAAATCACAACCAGCCATTAAATATATTCAAACTTAGGAAAAAACTACAGTTAAATGAGGAGGACACAAAACAGAACATGAGTGATGGTTGTGTAACTTTGGCAGGTATTACGAAACTGTCTCGGATGTTCTGAGTTCGGTGAAGAAAATGGAGGAGAGTTTGAAGAGACTGAAGCAGGCCAGGAAAACAGCAGCCTCCGTCACCACAGGGACCAACGGGGGCCCCACCGATGACGGCAAGATCCGCATTCAGCTGGCACTCGACGTGGAGTACCTGGGAGATCAGGTCAGGGCTTCTTTCCAACTTATCCAGTAGCGAGATCTTAGTGAAAAATCTCAGAGTTCACTAAACCAGAAACCTGCTTTAAAACCAAAACTGTTTGAATAAGCCTTGACTGGTCAGTTTTGTCAGGTTTGTATCACTGTACAGTATAGCAGCCCCGGGACTTGTTCACTTTTAAAACATTTATGTTTCTGTCAGAAACTGCATGTTTGGTATGATCTTGAACTTCCATCCATTCATGAATTTTAACTTGCTTTATGTTATATATAGCAGCCATGGTTATCCAGGGCCCAAAATGTACATAAGTGCATTTCAAGAGATTAATAAGTGAATGAAAAGTGCACTAGGCCCACTGATTTGTCTAGAGCATCAAGCGGTATAATGCTACCATTCCTGGTCCCATTCCGGAACATTAAGGGCCAGAACGAAGCCTGAATTATCACGAAAGTTTTGTAGTCCCAAATATTGCAGCTTATGTGAAAGTGAAAAACAATTGTGATTGTTTCCTGTTTCAGATCCAAAAGATGGGCCTGCGGACCGGGGACATCACACTTTTCAAATCCTTGCTTGAGTTGGTTCAAGGGGCTAGGGACGGGGTTTCATCTGAGCAGACTGGCTCATAAATATGGCTGGGGTTATGCCTTCCTGACCCCTCTGGCCAGGGCATGTTTTGGGAGACTGTAATGTAAATATGGCAACTCTGGTGTGGGTTCTGTCTCTTACAGAATGGGCTAGCCTGGGAATTCTTATTTATTTATGGAAATTAATGGGAGATCAGACTGTAAATTGTAAGAAATTGTGAAGGTTTTACATGTGATGGGTTGGAAATTATATTGTGAACTGCAGACAAAGCACCACCTGTATGAAGGTGTCATTCTTGTCAATAAAAGCTTTAAGTACCTGTTTATCTTTGTCATTTTATTGTTGAATTTTAAATCCTGTTTTTGGACATTGCAAATCTTACCTGAAGAGAGTTTTTTAGTCTTATTCAGCTATATAGAAATTAAACCATACCAGTGATAAATCCTTATTTAAATATCATATGTCTGCTCTCAAAATATGAATAATTGGATTTTTAAAATAAAATTATGGATAGTGGTTCCACACAATATTAAATATATATGACTTCAACTGATTAAATACTTGTGCAAGTACTTAATCAGCTGAAGTTATATATGCAATTATCTCTTTTGACAGTGATATGCTGAAAATTGTATAGTATCTCGGGATGTGCACTGTTTAAATAATACCCTTGCATTTCCATAATAAAAGGTTTTAACAATTTGTAAAAAGTTAAAAATGTTTGGAGAACTTAATCCAGTGGACTACGCTTTCATCATTTTAATTATAATTGTTTTCTCTGTCCTAATGTTGCTATAAAACAAACAGCAATACCAAAAATACATCAGGCATAGAATGTCACTTTTGAATTGTCTGGATGAAACGCTATGCGATCAATTGATAGAAATCATGAGACACAAAATCTTCAAAAGTTCATGTTATCATCCATTGTCCCACAAGCTGGATGTTGTGGGACAATGGATGATAACATGAACTTTTGAAGATTTTGTGATGGGGAAAAAGTTAAAAGTGAGTACATTTTGTTTCATGCTTTGTTGTTTTTATGCCTCCGCGATGGCACAGCCGTGGCCGGAGGCATTATTTTTTCGGGCTGTCCGTCCGTCCCGATTCTCGTGAACGCGATATCTCAGGAATGCCTTGAGGGAATTTCTTCAAATTTGGCACAAACGTCCACTTGGACTCAAGGATGAACTGATTAGATTTTGGTGGGCAAAGGTCAAGGTCACTGTGACCTCACAAAACACGTTTTTGCCTTGAGGGAATACAAAACACGTTTTTGCCTTGAGGGAATTTCTTCACATTTGGCACACACGTCCACTTGGACTCAAGGATGAACTGATTAGATTTTGGTGGTCAAAGGGCAAGGTCACTGTGACCTCACATCCGTCCCATTCTCTCGTGAACGCGATATCTCAGGAACACCTTGAGGGAATTTCTTCAAATTTGGTACAAACGTCCACTTGGACTCAAGGGTGAACTGATTAGATTTTGGTGGGCAAGGTCACTGTGACCTCACAAAACACATTTTGGCCATAACTTAAGAATGCATATGCTAATTATGACAAAGTTTCACTTAAATGTCTAATAGGATAAAATGATGAAGTGATGACATTTTATATCCAAACTGGCTACTGGTTAGCGGAGGCATACAACCGCAAGGTGGTATTTCTAGTTTCTTTTTTTGTTTGTTTGTTTTTTGTTTTTGCCGAGGCCGTCATTGTAAATTAAATTCTAATCTTAAATGACCTGCCTAGTGAAATAAAGTTATTTAAGCATTTTGACTGCCTTGATTCAGTGTTGCATTTAGGACACATTGGGTAGCATTGCTTTGGAATACAGTTGTCCTCTTAAAGGGGAGGTGGTGGTGATGGGTTTGAAATTCACCCATAAATCTAAAAATAAAATCATATACCTATAGTATGTGTCTTTAGAGTAGCATAGCTCCACATTTAAAGAACTTAAGGAATTTAGTAGGAACAAGTCATGTTTGAGGAACTAGCCAGAGATGATGCATGCTTTATGATTTGGCACATTATCCTGCGGGAAGATTCCATTTGAAAACGGGTAGACTGGCCATAAAGCACATGGTCAGCAGCAATGCTTAGGTATGTGGCATTCAAATGATGCTCAGTTGGTATTGAGGGGCCTAATGTGTGACAAGAAACCCTTTTCCCCACCTCATTACACCACCACCACCACCACCAGCCTGCACTGTTGATACAAGGCAGATTGGATCCATGACTTTTTTGACTAAATCTGATCCGTTTATGACTAAATCGGACCCTACCATCTTCTTATCACAGCTGAAATTGATATTTGTTTGAGCAGGTGACGTTTTTCCAGTCTTCAGTTGTGCAGTTTTGGTTATCATGCGCCCATGTAGTTTCATCTTCCTGTTCTTTGCTGACTAGAGTGGAACCCTGTCTTCTGCTGGAGCCCATCTGCTTCAAGGTTCCACGCGTTGTGCGTTCAGAGGTGTCCTTCTACACACCACTGTTGTGAGTTGCAGCTGCATGATTTGCTGTTTGGAAGAGCGGGCTATTTGTGTTAGTGAGCAGGTGTACCTAATGAAGTGTCCTCTGAGTGTATATTGTGTGTGTGTGTGTGTGTGTGTGTGTGTTTCGACATTTAGACATAAAACATACAGGACACTTGCTTAAGTTACTGTCATGCTATGGTAAAATATGTCTAAAAAATAAAAAATGTTGTTTTGATATTTTACTTGTAATGGGCATGTTGATTAGTCTGTGGGGCTAAACAATTTTTTTTGTACAGCTGTCTGCAAAAGATCACAAATGATGGGACACCATTAGTAAAAGTAAAAGCTGAGACAGCAATTTTCAGAAAACGGTTTATTCATATACTAAATATAAATGAAAAACTATACAATAGATATAATACAGTCTTCATCAATACTCTGCTTTCAGTCATATTGTTTTTTAATGCCTTGTTGTTTAAATGTGTGATACAACGTGTAGCTTCCAATAAATCTGTAAAAGGAAGCCACTGATAGTAAAAATAAATTTAAACATTGTGTCAAATTTGGAGTTTAAAAGATGAATTAACTGTGCAAGCCTACCCTGTATTTATTTCCTCACTGGTCTTTACATTGATAATAGGCAATAAATTATCATTATCATATAAACGGAATCCTGAAAATAAAGCAAAAACCATGCAGTAAAATCCATAAAATCCAAAATTATGTATCCTAATATGCTTTTTTAAAATGTCAATTGTATGTAAATCACCTTTGCTGCGATCAGTTCAGAAATTCACAATTATGTTCATTTGTGAATAGATAAAATAGTCTGCACTATATTTATAAAACATCAAATAAATAGTTGAGGTATAAAAAACAACATTTGGTACCATGTTTAATTCCCCTGGCATAATGCCAGCCACACTCAGTTTAATGTGAAAAAAGTATAATAAAAAGTAATTTTTAGTTGTTTGTGTTTTAGGGTTAGCACTGTGTTAACTGTCTGCAGTCCGTTATTTCATGTTTTCCTCACTGGGTAGGGTTAGTCACTCTCCCCAACAGAAGGATGGCATCCGAGTTGCCCTCCACGATGGTAAACAGGAAGGGCCTGTTGACTGTGAGCTTCAGGGCAGGTCCTGCATTCTGGGTCCTGTCCAGGTCTTCAGATCCATCTCCAGACATTTCCAATGTCACCTTGTTCAGTACCTGCAAATCCCAAATTTATTTTTGAAATGGAGGGAAGGTAATGTGGTGTTTTGGTTTTCAGACTGGGTTTGAAACCCAAAGCAAGGTGTTTAGATGAACAATGCATTCCCTAATAACACTCTTTTCAGAATAAATGTTATCTTAATTGAAATATTTCTTGACTCATACATAACCAGGCTTGGACAAAAAGTCCAAAAAAAAGTTATTTGTTACAAAATACTTCCCAGGAATATACCTGCAAACTCAAAATGAGTTGTATACATTTGAAATCATACATGCAAATACATATTTTAAGTCCAAATATTTCAAATAATGCCCATCCCTATTTATAATAAGGCCTCTTAAATGTTGCATGAGAAATAGGAATAAAACATTCTTGAATTAAAATCTATTCTTAAAATGCATAAAAGAAAAGTAACTCAAACTGAGGTCAGGAATGTTTTGGAAATGATGCTGTAGGTATGATGAAAACCGAAGACCGCTCTTAAGGGTGTCTCACCTGGTCAACAGTGAAGTTTTCTTTGGTGCTGAGTCTCTGGAAACTAGCACCTCTGCCCAGCAAATCTGGAAGCTTCATATGAGAGAGAGTGACCTTGAGGTCATTCACAGTGTCAATGGAAAACTTGGGGACGGACAACTTCAGGAGTCTGCAGGTAACAGAAAAAAAACATTATCATATTTTGTAACATTGACATCCCATTAAATGTTCAATTATTAACAAGCACTATAGAAAATATCCATGAAAACTTATATCAGCTGATGAAACTTGGGTTTGACATAAACATGCCAAACTAAATATGAATATGGGAATTACTAGATGTAATGTAGCATACCCTATGACAGTTTCTCTATCAACACTAGTATTAAAATACGAATGTAATGCTTAAAAATGTTGCATGTCATGCTCATCAAATTTTATTATAGGTCTTTGTTTGGGTCTTTTCATTGAAAGCGTTACAAAACACATGTAATTAAATTCTGTGTCGTTTTGACTAGTTCTGCTGCCAGAGTGATTAATAAGATCCAGCAGTGGTCTTACCCTTCCTTCAGGTGTTGATGCCATGTGGAGATGAGAGTGGTTGACAGTTTAGCCTCTATGTGATCAAGATGAGTCCCCTCATGGGGCAGCACCAGAAGCATGTAGGTCTTCTTGCTCAAGGGAAGTTTGACAACGGCGCACTTCCCGCCTTTGTCATTTAGATAATTGTAGTTTCCAGTGTGCGTCATCAGGGGCACCTTAATACTGGTTTTTTCATCGACCCAGAACTCCTGTAGGGAAGTGACCTCGGGTTGGAATGCATTTCCCCAGTTCCCTGAAAAGTATAAAAACATGCATTAAATTCTCGACTGTGTGCATACAGAAGGTTTTTGCCTACTTGCTTATTGGGATACCACTGTACCAGATGCAAGGCCTGCAAAGCAAAAGGGATCAAGATCCCTCCTTATTTCCTGAGATATGTTGGTCAGAGTAAACTCCTTACCCTTGAAATGAATGGAGCTGGCAAACAGGAGATCTGAGGAAGGTCTGATGTCTTTGAACAGGTGCTTGATTTTCCCTGAGGACATCGTCTGAATAAAGGAGTTTACCCTGGCTTCAGCCTCCTGGGGCTTTGAGAAATCCACTGCTCGGATGTAGGAGGCATCTGATAAATCTTGGGTGCCTAGGGCAAAGTCCTCTGACAAGTCTGCCTTTCTGCTGACAAAGGTCCATGTCACTGTCCTGAGTTCATCCTCTGTCCCTTTGGCTAAGGAGCTGATGTCCTGAAGGGTTTGGAGCACTTTGTGTCCGTCAAACAGGGAAACACATTTTTCTGAATCCGTCTCTTTGACCAGCCCCAAGAACTGCTGGAGGTTCTTGGCAGTATGCTTGGAGGCCCCAAGGTAGAAGTTAACTAGTGTTCCGAAGGTGTTGACGGGCGAGAACAGGGTGTTTGTGGTCTTCTGTTTCTTTAAGGCTTGGTAAAGCCTCAGGCCGAGGGAATTTTGTAGGCTGGCAAGAACTGAGATATGTTGGGTGATGCTTTTCTTCCTGCTCTCCACGCCTTTTTGCGTGTGGATGTCAGGCTCTATGCTGTCCTGTGGTTCTATGTGAATTAGTTCAACTGTCTTCAAGGGCTTCTCAACTTGGGCCTCTACAGTCTCGCAACTGACATTGTCCAAGGCAAACAGGCCAAAGGGGTGTACATACACACGGTTGGTCACGACAGAGGAGAGCCATATAATCAGGATAAAATAACTCAATAGTTTATGCATTTTTATCTTTGTATTTCAGGCTTCTTAAGAAAATCTGCAAGTAGAAACAAAATATTTGTATTGATTTTGTCCTCTCAAAATCTCTCATCTATTTCACAATAGATGAATCAAAAATGCAATGATAAAATTAACAAACCCAGTATCTTCAATAAATCACGTTGCCTGTCTGGTTGTTTTATCTTTTAGTCGTAGCCTAGTAGCAAATTCTGGAACAATGTACTGTTGTTTTTCTAGCCAAATGATCAATACAGTATATCAATTGCTTATAAATTAAATAATTTACTTGATGGCACTAATTACTAGATGTGAATGACTAATTTTCTTCTGAAAATAAAACCAGTATTTCCACTGCTGAACATAATATTATGTATAACTGACATAACTGACTTTGATCTGACTCACTGTCCTGCCTTTTTCAGCCATGAAAAAAAAGGTCTTCTCTACCATTTCCAAGGCAAATGTGAAAGGTACAGTATGAGTGGTAACTGTGAGCCTACATTCATAAAAATTACATTCAGGTCCATTGTTAGGAACATTACCACAGGAATGCGCTTCACCTATTTCAAGAATGAAACCATTCTGCTTGCAAAGACTTTTTTATACTAACTTGAATTTTTTTTATTCTAACATTTCTAGAAAGCAAATCATTGGGTAAAATACACAGAAAAAAATAAATAGCAACATGTTATTAGCAAATAAATTATGTTTAATTACACACTGAAGAATATGGAATTTTCAGAACTACCATTCATTTAAAATTTTAAACTTCAGCTTAAGTATCTTTAAAATAAATATGCAGGCATACAGAAATTTATCAAGAATATTGTTCATAGCAGTGTTGTTATTGCAATATTTCAAAGACTGAAACAGTCTGGACAACTGAACATTATGGTTGTATAATTGACACCAATACTGAAATTACATCATCTTGTATTATACATTCCTTTGGTTCACATTATCTGAAATATTTGACTGAATGTTGTGCAGTTTAATTTATCAAGCTACCTTTCATAAATGTATATATGACTATATGTTAGAAGTATGTGCTTACCGTAGATGTGATTCCTGTGCTGTGAAGTCCACGGTGGGCTCTCTGTCTGTTTTAAAGGCAGGATACCCTTGTAGTTTTCCTCTGAAGTTACTCATTAACTTAAGTCATGAATCACTGGTGTTTCTGTGACAATATGTTCTCTGGGTGCTTTTGTGTTGATGTCTTCATAAATAAACAGTTTGGGAAACCGGCCCCCATGCCCTCTCCAGAACACTTGCCAGATGTGAAAGGGAAAAGAGGTGATTAATGATATCAGTGACAGGAAATGTCCAAAGAATAACAAACAGCAAAAAAGCAACAAGCAACAAGTACTTTAGTACCCACAACTTTCACCAAAAGATATTGTTGTCGTTTTCTTTATTTTGCTGAGTTCTTTTTGTGTAAATATTTAATACAAGAAGTGATTTAATTGCCATGCACTTATTAACTCTTATTTAAACAAATCTTAACATTCACTAGGCCTGTTATTGATTTTTTTCTGTTTGATGTTATATGTATCAGTATATGTATTATTATATGTATTTTCATGTTGTATGTATTATTCCTTTTATTTATTTTGTGTTTTTTTTTAACTTAAGTGCCTTTATTTTGGGGAGTTTCTAATGTCTTCAAAAGTGTACAGCTTAGCTCAAGAGTTTTCATTACTATGTAGTGCTTTGTAATTATAGATATATATCGAATTATGGTTTTATAAAGGTAGTTTTTATGTCTAGTGGTAAACATTACTTTCCATTCATTTTCATTTCATTCATTTAATTTGGTGCATCATCATCCTCAATAGGATTAATGTAGGCCAATCCCTTCATTTAAAAGTAAATATTTTAAATTAAATGTGATTTCTGTGTTTCAGCTTGCTTCATTCCTATTTATTTATGTTTGGGGAACGAGTTGCAGTGGTGTATTATTTATTATTTATCCTGGAAATCTCACCATCATAATAAAAATTCAAAGTCAAAGTTAGCCTGGAGAAAAATTCTAATCTGAGAGTGTAATGTTATTTGATTTGATTTAATGTTATGTTATTTAAGTGTTAATGTTTCTTAATTGTTCAGCTGTTTTTTAAGTGTATGTATTTATAAGAATGGGGTATGTTGCTAGATCTTTGCTAATTTACTATTGGCCATCTAACCACAGATTACCATTAGTTAAGTAGCTAGTGACCTACAGCTCTATTGCTAGCCAGGTAGAGCCTATTAGAACGCATTTGTTTCCCAGCCAAAGGCATAATTTATGGTGGAGTTGGGGGGTTACAACCCCCTTCCAGTATTACAAAACAGGCCGAATAAACCAAGCAAATAAATGAGCATGATAGTGAGAAAAATAAGATGGGGATTTCTTGTTGTGATTGGGATATACTGATCAACAGCCTGAAGAATTCTCTCCTTAAAATTCACCAGAAATCATTTCACAGCTGTTCTTGCCCGTGAAGCAAGACCCCAGACCTGCCATCAGGGTTGCAGTTCTTGGAGTCCATGCATCACCCCATATTCAAACTAAACTTACACCCTACAGTAGTCGCCAGCTGATTATTACAATTCAATGCAGTTTTTTTCCAGTAAATACAGGGCTTACAGGCACATCTCAACTTGAAACTGAAATGAATGTAATGTTATACATTTGCGATTTGAGAATATTTCAAAACGCAGAATACACAGGCAGTAAAATGTCCAAGATAATTAAAATAATGAAATTAATTAAAACAATTTAATAATACAACAGAGCATGTACAGTACAGTACAGTCCAATAGGGATCATATGTATCCTGTAAGAGTTGATTTACTGTAACACTGAACATTTTCCTGTCTGCTTTTCATCGATAGCATGGTCTACCTCAAAATCAACATTTAGATGGCTTTTAATGGCTGTAATTTATGAGACCTCATGTTACCATATGTTTTTTCTGGAATTAATCCACCGTTTAAGCTTAGTTCTCACTGTTTCACTTTTTGCTCATTATACTGCAGTTTTGGCAATCTTGTTCCTCCCACAGATCTAGACTGAACATTTCCCCTGTTTGTGTGCTGCATGACCATCGTCACCAGTGATGGCGAGTCTTACTTACGGCATTCCAGGCTGTTGAGATATTCACCTGAAAACAAGGGAATCTAAACGCATACCTTTGTCAATTCTGGGGCTGCGGTTGTGGGAGCTGTCTGGCTAAGGGGACGGGCATGGAACTTTGCTCAGGAGGCCAAACCTGTTCTGCTACACAGTAGGTGTGGTCCTGTCAGCCGACCTGGTCCACCGGCCTGACAGATAGAAACAGAGGAGCAGGTGAACACTAAGCAGATTGCCTGTTGCCTTTTGTGCCAACCTTTTGTGCCATTTCAAATCATTTTGTCCTCAAAAAGAGTGTAAAGATGCCTACCAGTGTGTCCGGTGGAGGCCAACCTAAGAAGGTGATCAGCTGTCAGTCAAATGGCAAAACATTTGAGGAGCTGCGACAGGAATGCCTACGAAAGAATGTGCTGTTTGAGGACCCTGACTTCCCTGCACGCGACTCATCCCTTTTCTACAGTGAGAGTGTCCCCATCGATTTTAAATGGAAGCGACCCGGGGTATGTACAGCGACGCAAATGCGCAGACTACATATATAACAATGAAAATGGTGGAAATGTCTGTACCTTGCTAATATTTGCAAAGCTGTGTATTCAGCGTCATAAACAAAACTACCTGTAACCTATTCTGTTCATGAGAAATGTACAGTAGCCAATTTTGTGGATTAGCGAACCGCATTTAAAGTCTATTTTCATGGTACAGACATTCAACAATATCTATATTTCAGTTATATTAACTGCATATGAAGGCTAGCAAACAGCATGCATCTCATCTGGAACATCAACTGTCAATATGTTTATCTAATATGAGAAGAATGTTTTAAGTGGGTGCTCAGAATAAAACTCACACTGTTTCTATTGAGTTTCAGCACAAAGACTTGACAATCAACTTTAGTACGTCCAATGAATAGAATAGCCAGAAATACTCTATAGTAGTATGGCCTGCATAGAACTGGGGGGGCAGAACTACAGCACACATTAACAGTCATTGCATAAACAGGTGGCCCAGGATAATATTTAGATGGGTGTAGCCCACCCCAGCCCACCAATCCCTACATGGTTGAATGAAAAAATAACTATTACTGTTTAATACAGTCCTTCCACTGACTAGCCAGTACTTTAAATCCTGTCTTATTAAGACTTTTGTAAAAACCTGTTCAACCAGAAATGGCTGAATTCAGTCACACATTAAAAAATGTAAAATGCAACTTAATAAAGAGGCATGAGAGTAAAAAGAGTTGCTTTCAGTTTTGTAGTGAAAAATATTTAATTACATTACATGGAGAATTATATAATTTATTACTAACTGCTGGAACACAGCATCTGCTGATAAAATGACTACATTTAAAGGATTGATCATTGTTAAAGAAACATTTTAGCTTAACTGTTCCAGCCTGTGGCATTTTAATAATGTAACAAATTGAAAACAAATACAGTATGTTGTGTTTTGTTAAGTGTTTATCTATTGACCAGCTTTATACAGAACAAAATTTTCTGTCGAACACGACCAGAGTGGGTGTAACTATTTATATCAGGATTTTAAATGCTGTAGCAATCTGTCAGCATTTCTGATAGTTTAGATCAATTTTATACAAGATAGGGTGCCATTCATTCAGACAAAAGCATCTTTGCCTCTGACTGAGTGGATGTTTTATTTAATCTGATTCAGTTTTCATTTATTCTGTGAAAAATGGTAAGTTATCAGTAGAACCAGGTAAATGCTGTAAGAAGATCCTTGGATAGCAGTGCTGTGTAGCGGCTAAAGTTTTGAATGTTTGAATACTTTGGTAGAAACCGAAGGACGCATTCCTGTTCCTTACAATGAGGCCCTTAACCTGAATTGCCAATGTAAAATACACATTCCTAAATGTATTTTGTGTAAATGTATCACGTGTTAAAAAAATACATGTAATTCAACGAATAAGGGCATCTGGAAAGCACATGCATATCTATGGTTAATAATTTGTTTTCATATCCATGTTTCCCTTGAATGACCCCACTACAAATATTGTATGTTTTTGTTCTGGGGAAACATTGTAACACACATTATTGGCACATTTTGTTTAAAACCTCATTAAAACCTCATTAATGTGCCCCTTTCTCTCAGGGGAATTTTGAAATCTAACAAAATTCTGTTAATGCTTCATGTTTACTACCAACAGGTAAATTAAGGTTTTTAGTAGTGGCATTTTCTCTGTGTTTTTTCTAATTCCCATATGGGTGTTCCCTGAAGTGATCACCTCATTACCTGCTTGCCTGGTTTCTGCATGCACTGTTTCCTTGCCTGAGCAACATGGCTGCTGATTAAACCTTCAAGAATGTGAACACACCCTCAAATTCTGTAGAGACACCTCCTCACTGTCCCTAACAAAACCTGTTTCCATTTGTGCTGTTGGTCTCTGCCATTCAAAACAAAGCAAAAATATGTCTGCAGCCAACTACAATCACATACTGAGTTAACCCATTCAGGGTCGTCATATGTCGTCTCCTTTTAACTGGGTGAGAAATTTTGATAATGACTGTGGGAGAATGTCTCAAAATCCTTTCAGTAACCAAATAGTTAAAGCCACATAAACTGTTTAAACCTTGCAGCAAAACACTTACCTATCAATGCTTTTCTGAAGTCTTTCAGAAAAGGTTCAGTTCGGTTAGGTTGAACAAGGGAGAGTGAGGTTGATAGATCTGTTGCCAGATTCCTCGAATAGTTTTTTTTAGTGTGTGGAATGATGCAAAAATTCTACCATTCAAGTTTTTAGTTGTATCTGAGGGTGTGGTCAGAATGCTGCACAGGTGAGGTGGATACGGCTGCCGTCCAACTATGACACAGTATTGTTTATATTAGAAATAGGGTGTGTAAAACCTGTCTCTTCCACTCCCTTGAAAGTAGGCATGAACCAAATCCAGTTTCTATCATTACATACAGCCTGAGTTTCTTGCATAATTTTGAGTTATGTCTGTAAAAGAAATTCCACTGCCACCTTCAGGTACAAAAATAAATAAATACTGCCACTGTGCCTAATATACCCAGCATGCTTTTGGTGCTTGTGTGTTTGGAGTGAGGAGTGAGGAGAAATGTGTGTGATGTACTGTTTGCCAAAACAATGTCTCTTCAAAAATTATGATGCTTATTAATTGTGTCTGCTTCTAGGAAATCTGTCCGGACCCAAAATTCATCCTGGGTGGAGCTAGTCGGACAGATATCTGCCAAGGACAGCTCGGTCAGTTTACATGTCCTCAATATATACATTCAGTGAAATAAAATTATCTTGATTTAGATGTGCTTACAGATAGGCAAATGTCTAATAACAGATATAAATGTAAGTTATGTAATTATATTAACATAATGATTATAATGCCTGTTTTTCCAATTGCAATTATTGCCATATTCACTTGTTATTCAATAAAAGAAGGAGTTGAATGTCATAAAGTATGTTTTATGAATTCAGATATTTTAAAAGAAAATTGAAATGCCCTTTTAACAAACAGTATTTCACTTTGTATTAACGTGTGACGCTGGTAATAATTGTTTACACTGTAGTAGTTTCAGTATCCATACTCAAGCAATAATTCACAGTGGGAGCTGAAAACCTGCTACTCTCTAAGGCACTCATGCTTGAATGAATAAATGCTCCATCTGCCAGTACATTTGGCTCAAACTGTGCTGCACTGCGTTTTACCCCAGGTGACTGCTGGTTGCTGGCAGCCATTGCTTCTTTGACTCTTCATGAGGAATCACTGACCAGAGTGGTGCCTCATGACCAGAGTTTTAAAGACAGATATGCTGGGATTTTTCACTTCCAGGTAGTGTTGATGTTGCACTGGCATACAATAATCCAACACAGCAAAGATACACTGCACATCCCATTTTCATGTGATAACATGTATTGAACTTATTTCTCCCATTTAATGTTTTTTCCTGTACTATATATGACCAAAGCTTTAGGATTTTATGTAATCACAGGTTACCATGTTAGACTGCTGTATATGATTCTTTGAATACTAGGGACCAATGCAGTACCCATCCACTAATTGTATATGTAGTAAAATCATTTATAACCCATTATACAAGGCTGCAACTCAGAACAAAACTATAATATGTATATTATATACAAAGTTAAATTCCCAGGGAATGGTCAAAAACACATAATTACAAGATTGATATAGACAATATCCTGCTGTCTCATTCCTTCACTCACCAGTCCTATGCTTGGAAGGGATGCTATATAGCTGGTTTTTACTTGTTTGCCATTCCCATTTCTCCAAAAAAGGACACATTACTTATCCTCATCCTTCCCATTGGTGCAGAGGCCAGACTTCTGAAATTAGGAACACACAGTCCACAGTGCTCATCCTTGTGGGGAATTGTCATTTGAGCGATTGGATTTAGTATGTGTATTATTTCTGTGTGGTGCATGTGAACATAGAAGGAATTCAGACAATGGAGCGAGCATTAATGTGGCACATACTTGTAGTTTTGGCAGCACAACCAGTGGCTGGATGTGGTTGTGGATGACAGGCTGCCCACGGTACGAAACCGGCTGGTGTTTGTCCACTCGGCTGATAACGACGAGTTCTGGAGCGCCCTTCTGGAGAAGGCCTACGCCAAGTGAGACACTTTTTTATCACCACAGATTAAACAAATAGGTGCGTAAAGCTTAATTTTGTATGCTAGTTCCCAGACAAACTGTTTTTGAATGCTTTGCCATCCAATTTTTTTCGGACAGACTTCACGGGAGCTATGAGGCACTGAAGGGAGGCAGCACCTTGGAGGCCATGGAGGATTTCACCGGGGGCGTGGGTGAAATGTATGAGACAAAGAGTGCCCCTGATAACCTCTTCCAAATTCTCAAAAAGGCTTCTGATCGAGGGTCTATGCTGGGCTGCTCCATTGACGTAAGTATTTTGAATTAAACCCCATACATTTGCTAAGATGATCGTTCAACAACCACACATGTAGCTGAAACCCAGAGGTGGAAAATCCAGGTTCAGAAAGTAAAAATCCTACCCAATATTTTGTTCCAGTCACCTGCATTTGCTAATCAACACAACTCTTCAGCCAAGAGGTATAGAGGGAATCAGTGAAATCAGCTGGCTGAGTTCATGGATGGAACAAACACATGGCAGGACTTTTACTTCCTGACCCCTGGACTTTCCACCTCTGCTGAAACCTCAGAGTTGCATGGAAATGCCTCCTTAATTTGTCCTTGATGTGTTTGTTAAGCACAGTAACCTACCCAGCATCTGTTTCTCTCCAGATCACCAGCTCTGCAGAATCTGAGGCACGCACGACCACAGGTTTGGTGAAAGGACATGCCTACTCCATCACAGGCCTAGAGGAGGTACAGAACAACAGTAGAAACCTCTAACTGCTTTTGTGTTCATTCTAGTCACTGAAATGAGGAATTAACAGAACTTTGATTTGATGTTGTGCTGATGTTGATGTAAGGTTCATCCGATGCTTTGCTGATGTTGGGCGGACATTGATCTGATATTGCACTGATGTTCAGGAGACATTGGTCTGACGTTGTGCAGGTGTGTATGGGATACTGATGTGATGTTGTGTGGCAGGTGAATTACAGAGGAAAGAAGATCAAGCTCATTCGAGTCAGGAACCCTTGGGGACAGGTGGAGTGGAATGGGCCCTGGAGTGATGAGTAGGTGTCACAAGTCTCCCCGATGGTCCTGTTAGTCCTCCCAGTCCTTCACAGACCTTTATAGCTATGTCATCTCTCCCACAGCTCCAGAGAGTGGAGCATGATTGACAGCGCAGAGAAGAACCGGATCCTGCGGCAGTCGGATGACGGAGAATTCTGGTAAATATACGTTTTATATTTCCTAATCAGAATCAAAAAAAGTAGAGGCTGAACTTTGGTGCCCAGTCTACTTCATCTAAGTTATGTTTGACCTTTTGAAAGTGGGATATGTAGCTCTCTTGAAATGACATCTGGCCTTTCTTTTACACTTCCAAATGCAGAAAACCCCGGGGCACAAAAGTCATTCCCATTAGAATTAACCTGTTGGCATATTTTTGGCCTTTTCTTTCAAAACGCTGCAAATTTTGTATCAGAGTCACAATCATTGTGTTTGCCAATAATGTGAAAGTCTTGGATTATTTTCCCTAAATCCAACCAAGAGAAATAAGGAAATAACCGCATTGTTGAACTTGAGCCATGCGTCTTTATGTTACCTTGAGTATTGTCAGTTTTTTAAAATTTGTTTAAAAACAGGTGGCACTTTAAGACAAGAATAATGTTTTCTTCCTTGGAGTATCTCCCTTTGTTTGCCATGCATGACAGGCGCAAGAGACAACACTCATAAACGATTACTATTTCAGGATGGAGTTTGAGGACTTCAAGTCCAATTACGACAAGATTGAGATCTGCAACCTGACCCCAGACTCTCTGACAGACAGCACAGCGCGAAAGTGGGAGGTGTCCATGCTCGAGGGGAGCTGGATCCGTGGGTCGACGGCAGGGGGCTGCCGCAACTTTATTGGTGAGGATTAGGCAGGCAATGTGGAGACTGACATCAGACCAATGCGACTGATTGGCGAAACCAAAACTTACTGAACCATTTTTATTGTATTTATTTAGAAAACCCAATATGAAATGAACCGAAAATGTAATTGTTACGACATTGGTGCATTTCAGTGGAATTTTCAAGAGGAAATCTCCCTTGCAAGATCCATTTATTCATGCAAATTGTGATTGACCCTTTTAATGGATTTTTTAAATACAATCATCATAATAATATCAATGAAAAGGAGAGAGAGAGATTTAAAGGAAGACGGCACAACTTGTGTGTTACATACCAAAAAAACTGGTTACATGAGAGACCAAAACGTTATTGTGGGAAATATTTGTGTAAGCAATGATCATTCTTGCCTGGTCTGTACTCCAGATACCTTTTGGACCAACCCACAGTTCAAACTGAAACTGGAAGATGCAGATGATGATGACGATCAGTGCAGCGTCATTGTGGCCCTGATGCAGAAGAACAGACGCAAGCTGCGCTGTGAAGGTCTTGACCTGGAGGCCATCGGATTTGCAATCTATCAAGTAAACTGTCTCAATCAATTCACAAGATGAGAATTATGGAGGGTAGGGCAGGGTACGCTTCCAGAACACCAGAGCCACAGGTTATGGTTCAGACCTGCCGCGATCTGGAAACGCATCTCTTCAGACTGTAGCTGGACTAACTGTCACTACTCTACAGGAAACTCCCAATCTAGGATTGCTTTTATCATTTGAATACTTATAATTTGTTCCTGTAGCACTTTCATGTTACACTTGTACCTCCATCCAGCACTTGTATTGGACTTGTATCATTATTTGATGTTGTAGCTTGTTGTCATGCCTCCTAGTTTGACATACCATAACTTTCTGACCAAGCCTATGCTTGCTGTGTGAACTGGACTTAATGAATTCATGGCTATGAATAACGGTTTCATAAAATGAGTATTGTGTGTTATCGGACCTGTGTTTTGTAGTTGTTCCAATGACCTTAGGTATGCACTTATTATATGTTACTTTGGATAAAAGCATCTGCCAAATAAATGTAATGTAATCTTATGCTGCCCCCTGGTGGTAAATACTTCTCAGACACCATTGTTTGTTCTTTCAGTCATCAATGTGGAGAATTAGGAGCCACAGTGATTGATGGCAGTGTTCATAATGTGCTGTAGTATAGGTTAACGTTTTAATGGCATTATGGAAAGAAGGAATGACGGTAAAACAAACTGCCAAAGTAATTACCATTACAAAAGTTAGAGGGCTGTGCACTTAATTTCTAAAGTTCCACACCCCCCCACTTCCCTCTGTAGGCCCCTAATGATGAGGATCACCTGGATAAAGATTTCTTCCGATACAATGGCTCAAAAGCCAGGAGCAGGACGTACATCAACATGCGGGAGATCTCTGAGCGCTTCGAGCTTCCCCCGGGGAACTACCTCCTGGTGCCAACTACCTTCCAACCGCATCACGAGGCAGACTTCATGCTGAGGATCTTCTCTGAAACAAAGGCTGACACTCAGTACGTCAGCGCCTCTGTCGCACCTTTTCAGTACCCCTATTGAATGTGCCGTAATCGCCATGCTCTGTTCCTTGAATGGAATAAATGATATATCTCAACTTCAGTTCAGTTTTTGGTTTTCTCAACAGGGAGATGGGAAACACAATTGATGCAGACCTGCCAGATGTAAGTACTGTAGAGTCAAAACAGAACATAAATGACTTTAGAACAGAACATTTAGAAACATAAGAACTTTTATTTAAAAATGTTTATTTTAAAGTGATTAATGTGATCTGGAAATAAGGATCAAACTGATTTTAAAATGCAAGCCCCAAGTGAACGTTTTGAAGTTAACTCTGAAAGAATAATTTACCAATGAACGCTGTGATCCGCAGCCTCCCGCACCCAACCCACCTGAGCAGGAGACCAATGAGGAGAAAGGACTGAGGCGGCTCTTCGAGCAGATCGCTGGCTCAGTAAGATAAGGGGAGGGAGGTCCACTAACAGGTTTCATGGCCATCAAATTTTCAAGATCTCTTCTAGCAGTGTAACACTGCACTGTCTCCAACTAATAAATTAATAAACAAAAATATAATTAAATATTGTTATGATCATTGAATTATTTTCTATATCAGTGGTTTTCAACCTCAGTCCTGGGGGAACACTGCATGCTGGTTTTTGTTCCAACCGCAACTGCAATCCCAGAATTTTAACAAGCTGTTAATTTTTTTTAATTAGGTGCTTTTCATGTTACAGGGATTATTGACCTTCTTAAGCCATATTATGTCAGATATAGCTATACATGCCTTGGATAATAAAAGTCCCATATTCACAGCACCCCAACAAACTGTCAAAAAAATCCACTGATTAAAATGGTTTAAAAAGTGTTACAAAATCTACCATTTGGATCTTCATAAAATCATGATTTTTAACCAGACAATGAATTAACTGAACTGTAGTCCACACCTATTTAAAAACACACATGCGTGTATCCTTGTTGTTTATGGAAAGAACAATATGTAGTGATTATCCTTTTGGGTCCTTCATGTGTGGGTTAGGGTTAAGTCTTTCTATTGTATGTGCTGACAAATAGATCTCTGTGTTCTGTTCAGGATCAGGCAATCAGTGCCAGAGAGCTTCAGCAAGTTCTGAATGGAGTGCTGATGAGAAGTAAGTGTCCCTCTGCTCTATTCCTGACCAATAAATATGAGATACACTATGTATATGGATTACAGGTATGTCTGCGTAATTACATATGAATATGTCTGGAACTTACTCAAATACATTATCTCTGTATTTCTACAGGGAAGGAGATCAAGTTTGATGGCGTTAGTCTGAATACCTGTCACAGCATCATTAACCTGATGGACGTATCCTTTTCAAATGTTTGGCCCTGGACAATTCCAGTTAAATAAGTTTAACAATCCATAATACAAAAGTTTTGTCTTTAAACTACTTGTGGGATTGCCAGTCAGATTTGACTGGTCAGGCAAAAGTCATGTGACCAGGTATTGGATAGACAAGGGTTGAACAAAATAATGGAAACACCTAAATCTATATGAAAACCAAGTCGCTCATACTGAGTAGAACTGTCCTTCATCTTTAGAACAGCTTCATTCATTCTTGAAATGCTGTCAAGTTCTGAACTGTGTTTAATGGGATATTGGACCGTTTTTTAAGGAAAAAAGAAAAGCATGCGTCTTTGTGCAACCTTGGATGCAAGCAGTTTCTGAATGGCAACTTTTGAAGCTTGTGACGTACAGCTTCTGGTGAGACTGGTCACAGAGATGTAGATTCATTTCTCTTGTCATTTTTGTGGCCATCAATTAGGGGTGTTTAGCAACTATCCTGTTAAGTTTGTCTTTCCTTGTCAGAGAGCTTTCACTTGCAACTGTTTCTCTTTGCCAATACCTTGCCACCTGAAATTATTTTACAGGTTTTGTGACAGATGCACCAGCAATTTCTCTATGGAGCTCGATTAGTTATCTCATGTTGCTTTGGTAACTCACGGGTTTGTCTGACCTCTTTTACAGTATACGGTAGCTGACAAATTCTGCTAATTGCCATTCAGTTTAATAGACTCACCTGTGTAGCTCCCTTTGTAATTGTGACTTATTTCCTCAGTGTTAAAGTCCTGTATTATATGATGTTTGTATTTGGTCCAACACCTTTACTGCATATCAAACTGTCAAACCCTACATGCCAGCCAGATCCCTCCGTTCTGCTACCTCAGGACGCCTAGCACCTCCCCCTCTTCGCACCTGCACTTCCAGAACACGTCTCCTGTCTGTTCTGGCCCCACAATGGTGGAATGACCTCCCTGTGGAGGTCAGAACAGCTGAGACACTGACACACCTCACCTCTTCAGGCTGCACCTCTCCCCATCCCTCCCTACCCCCCTGTAAATGACTGTAAGCTTAGGGTTGTAACTAGGCAGCTGTTTCGTAGGTGACTTAGGTGCATTAACTGTCTTAACTACTGCTTGTATTTTTTCCATAGACTGCGTTGTTGCCGTTCTCGTTGTTAGTGTTAATCAGTTTAACCTTCAGGGTCCAAGTTGAACTATGCGGTTGTTCCCTGCACTTGGACCGGTACTTCTCTCTAGGGGTTTCGTCATACTTGTTCCTGGTTATGGTTATACACTTTGTTGTACGTCGCTCTGGATAAGAGCGTCTGCCAAATGCCTGTAATGTAATGTAATATCAAAACTTTCAATACAAATGTTATTCAAATTGGAAAGAAAAATATTATTGGCTTTGGACAAGGAAAAGACCAGATACATCTTCGATATGTGAAAAGATATTGTATTTGGGTCCCTTCATAATACCTACCTAAACACAGCCTGAGCACCGCATAATAAGGAGCTTGGATGTATGCTTAATTTAGATACTTCAGGCTTCACACCCTGTTCAATTGACAATCCGTCTGTAAGTCTTAGGTTTTTTCTACTATATTTCCAGAATTGTTTTATGATGACGTTTCTGTTCTTACTGATCAGATTAATTATTTGGTGCACTCTGGAATGAGAATTTGCCTTGACTCAATAAATATAGGTTGACAATTCTGGGATGTTGGACTTTCAGGAGTTCAAGGTTTTGTGGGATAAACTGAAGAAATGGATTGTAAGTATGAGTGAAAAGTGACAATCACAGCAAATACTATGATTGAATTAAATAATTCATACAATATCAATGCATGGCAGCAATGACATTCATGGTTTGTCTGCATGTGCCACCCAAATGACCAAACAGGCCTACGTGCATCCATAGGCCTAAATTTATATATTGTATTTCCTTTTGAAAAAAGCTTGCATTCAAAGTACTCCATTTTAAATTCACTGTACGTGATTATTCTTCAATAATCAAAAAAATCTAAAAAATTAGTTTCACAGTTACGAGTATGAAAGCACGTATGAAATGATCCTGTTTTTTGTTATTGCTTTTTGCAGATGCTGTTCCTGTCCTATGACACAGACAAGTCTGGATGCATGTCTTCTTATGAGCTGCGCCTCGCTCTGAAAGCGGCAGGTAAATCAAACAGGCATCAAGGCTAGGTCCTAAATGCATTGTGCCATTGCGTCTATGGAATAAACAAAAATAAAAATCATGTTTGTTCAGCAAAGCAGATGGATGGATATTGCCGCCTTATTTTTAAAAAGAAATTTTAAAAGAAATGACAGCATCTGGGTTAAAGATTAAAAATTATCGCTTGTATTAAAGATTGTATTGTGAAATTAACATTCATGTACTGTTAGATTATTGTAAAACAATTTTTTTATTATATGCTACATGTATGTACTTTTTTATTTATTATGAATGTAAAAAAAATTTAATCATTACCCAAGCAGGTTTAAACCATTATTCTCTCCCTCAAATTATTATATATTTTTTATTTTTGTTGCATATTCTTTGTAATGCTATCCTTTTCTTATATTTGTTTGTTCTTGAAAAATCAATAAACAGTTGTTAACAAAAAAAATATTGAACATTGACCAGGTAATCGAAAAGTGTATATGATTAAATGGAATGTATTTTGTATGTATTCTAAAGTACACATGCTGTCTGTCTTAACAACAGGAATTCAACTCAACAACAAGCTGCTGCAGTTGGTGTGCCTGAGGTTTGCTGACTCCAACTACAACATCGACTTTGACGACTACCTGACCTGCATTGTGCGCCTGGAGAACATGTTTAGTGAGTGTCACTTCATACTTCATTTCCCAAACTTCCTATCCCCATGATGCAATTAAGGTGTGCATGCTTTCCCTGCGTATACAAATGTGGAGTTAAAATATTTTTAACATGAGACAGAAGAACTGCAAGTGCATGTGGAGTGCATGCAATATGTGTAGTATGAATTTCAGTGAAAAGCGTGTTATTCATGAGGTTTTTCAGGTCAACCTGCAACGCACCTCAACTTCTGATTGAGGCTTTTAAATTCATAAAGAGGATCAACAAAGTGTGCTACAAGAGATTCTTCAGGTTGAGTTCTGTTAGTAGAACAAGGGGACATAAATGGAAATTAACAAAAGGTAGATTCCATACAAACATTAGAAAGAATGTTTTCACACAGGATTTTCAAGACTACGCTTCATACAGTGTTAGATACTATCTAATCTGTAGGAAATCAGAGCACTAATTTAGTTTAGAAAATGGCGAGCATTGTTGGGCTGAACGGCCTGTTCTCGTCATTTTATTATGTTATGTTATGTTCTCAAACAACCCAGCAGCGGATTCCAAACCACAGACTATTTTACTGACAGATTAAATCCTCTATCCATACAGGGGTTTTCCAAGCCGTGGACCAGGCCAAAACAGGAGTGGCTACCATGAATTTCCAACAGGTATTCCTGACATGTGCTCTCCTTATATTCCCTCTACACATTACAGTGGCACATAGTTTAACTTTAACAAGTATTGGCTGTGATCTGATTGTTTGCAATTTGGTTTAGCTATTTTCCGATTTTATCAGGTAATGTGAGATAGATAAATTCTGTGCTGGGTAATGAATTTAATGTGATCAATTTTTATTTTTTTCAAAAGTTCCTGTTTTGGACCATGAATGTCTGAAGAACCTTCAGAGGAAATCAGAAGATTAGAAAGGAAACTCATATGGCAGAAGCACTCAAATGGATTAATAAAGAAGGATTCAAATGATTTAAAAAAAGAAGGCTATAATGTCTATATCTGCTGATTTAGTGTAATGCTCCTGAACTGAAACCAAAGCACAACCCTCAGATTTCCTCTTCAAATGTTAATACATTATGTATACTGAATTTTCCTCAGTTCTCTTACTTTGAAAGTTCTTTTCTGGGTTCTTATTCTTGGTGTATTACTGTATATTAACTGTACCATTGTTGCAAGTTTGACATAAAAGGTATGCCTTGTCACAATTTTACAATAAAGGCAAAACTGGTTAATTCAGCGAATGACTATGAGATGGAAGGAAACTGCAAATCTATAATTATCCATATAATGCTAGAGTTGCATAAAGCCAAATTTTGACCGGAATGTACAGTTTTCAAGTTTTTTTCCCAGCTAAGACCATGGATTCTTAACTGGTTTAAAATGGGTTTTCAACACTTCTGGCTGGTCAAATCTGAGCTGGTTACAGCTGGTTAAGCTGGCAGAGTAAGCTGTTGGCCGCCCGCTGTCTGCACAAGGTCAGAGGAGGTCAGAAAGTGTGATTTCTCACCAAGACGACTGACAAAAATTTGCCAGCTAGCTTTGAAAATGAAATACTCGAGTAGGACAGTAAAATAATATATTTTAATAATATATTTTACTGTACTGCTGTAAGTTACAATTGTGATTGCAAGATTTACCAATTTGTCACACACACATTACATTTGTATTAATATATTGCACATAATATATGCAATATATTATTGCTACTTTCATTGTTTTTGCATTATTAAAAAAAAAAAAAATCCTTTATTTAACCAGGGGAGGTTTAATGAAAACAGGTTTCTCTTTTTCAAGTATGCCTTGGGAGAGAGAGAGGGAGAGAACAGTTGGGTAGGGGTAGCCAGAAAGAGAGAACAGTGGTTAAGCCCCTGGAGCAGTAGATTGGGTTACAGACGCTCCTCAAGCACCCAATGGCAGAGTTCTTTCTGGTAGGGGCCCAACTTTATCTCTCCAGATACTAGTCAGCATCCCTATATGCCCACCAGGGGCTCGAACCAACAACTCCACAGTTGCCAGTCAAACATCCCACCACTAGGGAACCCTGTTGAATTGCTGTTGCTCCTGGCCCATATTGAATGGAAGTCAGTTTTCTCCTGCTCTTCTTCTTACTCTAACTCGTCTTCTGATCTCTCCATCTCTGCCTCAGTCCTCATTTGATAAGTCTAGATCAGATTCACCCTCAACTGTCCTCTCTAACCCTCAACTGCCCTATCCTATCTATCACTGAGCTCCACCCCATTGTGTGCAGAAGGTGGAAAATATAGTCAGTCAGTCCCACTATCCTCAGCTGAGGACACTATATTTAAGCAATTTCAGTAAGGGACAGACCTGGAGGATCTTGCATTTAAGCTTTTGTGCTCATTTATTATGGGGAAAGCACTGAAAGCAACAAGCCCAAGATTGCAGGAACTGAATGTAAACGCCGGCTGTACGTCTTTCTTATACATAGCCTGCGTCCCATACGCAAATACATGGTACAAATTAAGTGTGCCATTACTGGTTAGTTGCACATAGCACAGAAGTGGCGTATTGACGATACACAAGCTATGGCAGCTAGCTAACTTGCCAGCCACTATTACACTACCCCCTTAAAAAATGGGCAATGGACATGTTGCAGGCCTGCTTTACCACAGTCCCTCTTTTGTGTGCCAAGTACTGAGTTGCAGCAAAAGCTGGTGGAGAATGGTGACTGCAGGCCACTTCTGTGGAATGGCGACTTCTGACCTGTGCTTAGCTGCAGCAGCTGCTGCTCGGGGTGCTGTGTCCCCCTGTATGGCACTAAGTGATCTGCATCCAAGACCACCTCCCACCAGCAAAGCTGAAGCCAGACTCAGTACACCACACCAGAAGTGCTGAAGGACCGTGTAGGGGCCCTGCCAGTTACTAACTTTGGCAACCAGCCCTTTGGTCGGCACGGGGTAAAATACCCAGATTGCGTCTACTGGCTGAAACACCTGACTGGAGCAGTGCAGGTCGTAGTTTCTCTTTTGCTGCACCCCTGCACTGCTGACGTGCTCCCTCACCAGCTGGTGTACATGGGCCAGGCGGTCCTGCAGCTTCATTGACTTCATTGACCTATGCATCTGAACGTTCTCTACAACTTTGCCATTGGGACCACCTATGTCCGCCATATTGTTTGCCCGCCATTTTGACTTTTTAGTTGGGGCGTGGAAGCTTTCTCCGCTAAAATGTCTGAGGCTCAGCAACCATAAGTTGTAGACCAACCGAATTTGGTAGGTGGGTTCCTATGGCCCCCCACTACCCAGGCACTACAAATAACCTATATCGGCCAGATGGTGGCACTATAACAGAGGGTCATGTTTAAAAGGTCATAACTCCCACACCGTAAGTCAGATCAACACAAAACTTCATCCACCGATGCATCCGAATGTGCTCTACAACTTTGCTACTGGGACAACCTATGTCCGCCACATTGTTTGCCCGCCATTTGGACTTTTTTCTTAGTTGGGGTGCGGAAGAGCTGTAGCTCCAAATCTAAAGTGTTACGACATCTAGTGAACTTCTTTACGGCAAACGGCTAGAAGACATCCATGGCGACGCAAGTAATCCGACACCGTAGGGTCTAGTTTTTATCAGTGAGGGGAGGGTCTGGACGTCGGGGAAGCAATGGAAGACAGCGCCAGCCAGAGTGCATGCTAGGCTACTAAAAGTTTGTTAGTAAAAGCTTTTTGAGAGGATGAATAATTACTTTTCTTTGGCATGGATCCATTTGAAGACCATTTGTATCGGGTGAGTTCGTTTAGTCTTTGAATCTGTCATTATGCTGAGAAAACAGCTAAACCATTTTATTGATAGGTTTTGAGTTTCTGTGCAAACGCGCGAAAACACGCTGGTATAATACAACAATGACGGTAATACATATATAGTCCGCTTCATTTTTGAATCTGTCATTAAGCTGAGAGAAATCGTATTCTCAATTTAATCTCTTAATTCACTGTAAGCTTAGGGTTGTAACTAGGTAGCTGTTTCGTAGGTGACTTAATGCACTCAACAACACCTTCATTCATATTTCCAAACCTACTAAATACTGCACCAATGACCACAAAAATGCTCAGCTAGATGTAACTTGTTGCAATGAAGACATTCACCTGACAAAAGCGCTTTTAGACGCATATTTAACGTTGCCTATCGGTTTTGCGAATCAACTGTTATAACCTGTTAGTCAAAGCCGTATGCCAGTGACCTCATGTCAGCAGTCAACCAATCATCTTCTTTACGGCGTATGCTGGCACTGCTTACTAACTACGCACTTTTAATTTCTGGAGGAGGTCTGCGTCTTCAACGTGGCCGTGGTCTGCAACCGTCACACGTGCCGCACATTGCGCACAACCCCTACACAGACCCATTTTTACATGTACTATGCAGAAGTGTAAAACAGGCTTTAGTGTTACGACATAGTAAAGGCCTTTACGCCTAGCGGCTAGGAGACATCCATGGCGATGCAGTAGATATGTTGGGTGAAGGTATATGATCATGAGAACAAAACCATTTAACCCTCCTATTAACAAAGTTTGACCCTCAAATTGACCCCATTCAGTGTTTACGGTCTCTAAAAATATGGTTACCATACTTTTTTCAGCTGGATATTTCATGACTTTTCCTAACTTTATGGGAAAATGTGGCAAACATGAAATTAACTGAAAAAATTATTTTCAATTTCCTGTACACATGTTGTACGCATCGGTGTTGTTGGGGTCATTTTGACCCCAAACTCTATTGTTATATAAAACCATCATTTTGATCTTGTTTTTGTTGTGTTGGCTGAGTGCACTTTCACATTAATTTGTGTGTGTGTGTGTGTGTGTGTGAGAGAGAGAGAGAGAGAGAGAGAGAGAGCATGCGTGTGCGTGTGTGTGATGAGAAAACATAGTTCCCACAAGATCTATGATCATTCTCGCAACATGGCGGCGGGGGAAAACATATAATAAGGGCTGCACACACAGCACTCTAAACCATTTCTCTTTGCATTTGTGCCTCAACTAAAGATTTTGACAATGACTACCAGACAGAGGTGTATATTTTCTGCTACTGGGGTTCTGTCACAGATCTTGGAGGGTGAAAGTGATTTAGATGAGGATATGTCTGAGACTGAGGATAATGTTGAGGAGGACCCTGACTATGTGGCATCCTCCTCTGATGATGAGAATGAAGCCTTTGAGCACGGCCGGCAGTAGCTATGAGCAGGGGTGGGCTCAGCCCACCCAAACGTGCGTCTTGCCCACCCAATCAAAAGTTAAGAAAAAAAAATGTTTTTGTTCAGCCAATGGAAAAATAGCACAGAAAATACCAGTGCTGTTTCTAACATCTGATTGGGTGGGCAGCCTACAGCCCGCCTCCAAAGTCGCCCACTGCCCACCCCCTCTTCTCGTCGTGTTCAGGGCAGGCACAAACACACACTCAGAGCTCTGAAGCAGACCCGTCCGCTGCACAGTCAGTTTGTTTACATGATGTTTGAAAAAGTTGATTTATTGTTTTAGTCCGGGTAAAACTGGACTTTTAAAAATCATATAAACATTGTAGTCCAACTGAAATCGTACAAAGTCGGACTAACATACCTAGATAATGCGGTTGGGGGTCGATTTACTACGGCATATATACACTTCAATAGGCCAAAAATTAGCATGGGCGGTCTGCGTACGTTCCGTAATTTACATAGCAACTATATGCTCACTGTGGCCAAGCGGGATCGATAACTTTTCAGAAAATATATCTTTAAAAGATTTAATTCAGTCTTCTACTGGGACTTTTGCCGTTTATTAAGGGTGTGACAGAAAATTTCGGTGCCACTGACTATAATCGAATGTTTTTCACATACCGTTCGATTGAACAAGTAGGCTACCATTCAAAGTAGCCTACATTTTTATGGGTTAGTGCTGTCCGATTGTGCTAGCTACACATTAACCCTGTACGGCAATCAAAAAAGGCTAACAGTACCACTTAATTATTGTCACTTCTATCACCACTGTACTGAACTAAAAAAGGCGACAAAAGACCTTTTCTGTGAGAAATTCATTGTCAAGCATACACTGCTGGTGACATTTTAGAGCTCCGTTTTGCCCTCCCTACTATCATGGTGAAAAAAACTCATTTCTGGACGGACGAGGAGACCAACTTCATGCTATCGCAACTAAACTAAATATTAAATATTCTAAAATACATGGATGGAAAAAAAAACGCGTAATGGCCAACTATTCAAAAAAGTTGCGACAAAATTGGAGGAAGCAGGATTTATAAGAAGCTTTCATCAGACACTCCTCGGTCAATAAATCGATTATTTCCGAGTCATGTATATTGGGACAATGACAATAATCCAATTAAATCTAATCTTTGGCCAAATCAAGCTATTAATATAGATCAATTTCAACTGTGCATGTAAACGTACTGAGTGTCTCTCCTCTCGGAGCATGCCGAGGGGGAGGGGTGTTGCTATGACAACTATGAACTCTGATGGCTCACACACAGGGCAAGGCAAAGTAAAAGCACACACACGGTCTCACTGCTCGTGGAAAATCACACTCAAATGCATAACCTGCTCTAACTCGTGTATGGATTGGAACAAATTAGTGTTCTAAATGTTAGTTTAACTTTAGTTTTTGTTTATTACGCTTATTTTTTTCAGGGATCATGTACAAAAACAGTAATCTCAGAGAGAGGAGATGCTTTACATCAGATTTAGCTACTAGCGAATTTCCATCAGTAGTCCATTTGCATCAAATCAAATTTATTCGATGAAGGGAGAAGGACAGACTGAGGAGATTGATCTGTGTCTGCCAGACCCCTACCCAATGTCCCGCCCCCAGCAGCAGAGAATATTTCCCCACCAATCGGTGATTTCCACAGACTAACAGATACCACACTACTACTTTTTTAAACATATAATTACGGTGACTTTTTTAGAAAGTTCACCCATTCTCTCAGTTTGTGAATGCTGTGCTGTTAGCGAAAGCTGATAGTTTGACCAACATTACAATCCATTCCATTCATTTACTTTATCCAAAGCGACTTACAACACTTGCTGTGCAACGTTTTTTTAAGCCTGTAAGCAAGCCTAGTGTTACCTCTGCCTCTAGCGATGTTGCTGCTAGCACATCAGAGGCTCCGGCTACTGCTCCTGTACCCTCCGCAAGCACTGCCCCAAAAGCAGTTTCCTCTCTCGGCTGCTTCAGCCCCACCTCACGCGTTTAGCGACTTGAATGAGAGGGATGTTGTTTTTACCTTGCGTGGTTTTAACAACTGGAAAGCGGCACTCAAGCGTGACAGGGGGTTACAGAAGTATGCATCCTGCCACAGTCATGTACAGGCTGCAGCCACCTGGTCTGAGCACAAATGCAGAGAGGCAACAGGGGAAACCATCGACTGTATGCTGGTAGGTAAAACGCAGCTTGAAAAGAATCAATATTATGTCAAGAGCATTGGTGGTGTAGTTAAGTTTCTGTGTGTGAACGAGTTAGGGCTCCGTGGAACAACAGAAACCCTAAAGCGTGACCACCGGGACACCGATGCTGATGACATTGCTGTGGGTCTTTTTTTTAAATTGTTTGAATATACCTTAGAGAAGGACGACAAGCTAGCTGATATTGCTAAGGGTATACCTAAAAATGCCAAGTACACCTCTAAGGATATTCCGAACAAGTTAATTGAAACACTGGCAAACATGGTTCTTGGAGAGGTCAGGAAAAGGTATGCAAACGCTGACTCTGCAGGGTTTTGCATGAAAAGTGATGGGACTAGGGACAGGTGTAATGTTGAGAATTTGTCTATAATGATTCGGTTTGTATGTAATTCCATGCCAGAGGAGCATCTGATTGGGTTGCTTGACTTGCATCAACTTGATGCTGAGTACATGTCCACTGAAATACGGAGACATCTTTCTGATGCTGGCTACAGTGCTGACAACATAGTTAGCCAGTGTTATGATGGTGCATCGGTGATGAGTGGAGTACGAGGTGGTCTGCAAGCATTGCTTCAAAAGAAGCTTGCTAGATATATTCCATATATTCACTGTTATAACCACCAGTTAGACTTAGTGGTTGTGCATGCCATGCAGGCTGAGCCATGTGCCAAAAAGTTTTTCAACCTCTTTAGTTCCCTGTATAACTTCTTCCGTCACCACTATGTGTCAGAAAAGTATGACGCTCCTTGTCTCAAACGACTGGTTGAAATTCGCTGGACAAGCCATTATGATGTGACAAGGTGCATTGTTGAGAATGAAGACCGTCTTCTCACTATCCTGTCAAAGATCTCAGAGGATGATGATGCCACAGTTGATTTGTGCACTGAGGCATCAGGCCTGTTAATTCAAATTAAGAGGCATCATTTCTTTGAGATTGGCAAATTTCTAGTGCGGGTGCTTGGTGTCTTGAAACCAGCAAATGTAATTCTACAGTCTCAGTCTGTGGATATGTGCACTGCTTGTGAGGTTGTTGGTGCATCACTGGAGTCCTTCAAAGACATCCGTAAAGACGATTGTTGGACAGAGCTTTCTCAGGCACCTGCTGGGGATGATTCACATAATCCAAAGAGAAGGAGAACACTGAGTAAACACCTTGGTGAAAGTGTTGTGCTCTCAACTGTGGGTCATGCAGATTCTGATGCTCCCACCATCACCCCCTGTCAGTCTCTGAAAAGATCCCTGCTCAACATCCTTGACAGGGCCATTTCAGAAATGGAAAACAGATTTTCCAAGAAGAATGTAGACATAATGACAGCCATATCCAGTCTTGTACCAAAATCTAGTGCATTTCTAGATTCCACCTTGTTGCGCCCTCTGCATGTGCTTGCTGGCACTGCGGCAGACGATGTGAGTCTGAAAAACAAAATTCTTATTGCAAAACCAATGTTGGCCAAGAAATGTCAAAATGAAATAGACCTGTCCACTGTGTGTAAACACCTGCAGGAGTGTAAGGAAGCTTTTCCTGTGTTGCATAAATTGTATGTAACAGCCCTGGTAATTGGTGTGTCTTCAGCATCATGTGAGAGTTCCTTCTCCACACTGTCACGAGTCCTAACCCCCTATCGTCGCACCATGTTAACTGAAAGAAAGAGGAACTTGGTGATCTTGGCCCATGAGAAATCAATAACAAATACCTTAGACATGGATGAATTTGTTAGAAATTTTGGCAACAGGAAAGGGAAACAGGAGACTGATGTTGTAGATATATATATATATATATGTATGTATATATGTTACAAACCTGTAATTTTACAAGATGTATCCATAACGTTACACAAAACATTGGCTAAAATACTAACACTGCAACATGGAGAGTCACGTTAATTGCCTGCTTAGCAACCGAATACAACTATCGCCAGGTAGTTAAGTGAACATTCAGACAGTGTACCGACAGCTATTAACTAGCTAGCTACTTATCATACTATCAGATATCATAGTTCATTCATTGACAACTAGCTAGCTAACAATGACATTAGCTGGCATATTGATAGGTAACGTCACAAATATAAGATTACCGTTACCGTTCTTTCCAACCGCTGTGAGTCACTGACTTTAGCTGACGTTGTCATAAAAGTTTTCCCGACCGTGAAAACAGCCTGGCTTGTTTACATTTTGGACAGATGATACTGGGTAAATCCATCGCTGTTTCCGTCGCAGAACTTTCGACACAAGCAAATGCGGAAGCGCTACCCTAAAATTCGTTTTTACCATTTTTATTTCTATAAGGGTTATGGGAAGTGAAGTCCATAGTATGATCGACTTGAGCATTCACCTCTATTTGTTGACTACATATCCCATGTGTGCTTTCGTAAGCTCAAACTCTTCGTGGCCATGGGGGTAAACCACTGCTACTGTGTGAAGAGGGGAGTCAATTATTCACGTTATGCTTACAGGCGTTACAGTCCTTTCCGCATAATTTTGAAGCCATCTTTTATTGCTGTTGCAGCCTTTATTGAAAGCTTTACATGGGAAAGGGATCAGTTATGATTGGGGGGGACAATTAGATTCTTTACAAACATTGGGGGGGACACGTCCCACCCGTCCCCCCCGGTTCCTACGCCAATGGTTGCAGGCATAGGCGATTGCCGTAAAATAAATTTATTATTATATTATAATAATATTATTATTCTTATTATTATAATAGCCAATTTGTTATTATAGGTGTATCCCCTGGTGTCGCAGCCCTCAGCATCATCAACCTCCTCAACAACGCTGATTATATTATCTATTTTGTTTATTTGGACGCTCGTTGTAATATCCTCATATTGTCAGGTTATTTATTCAGACGTAGCCTAGATTAATGGCCTTGGCCGAGCGAGGGCATTCGTTTATTTAAACGTTTTGAAAATGTTCCAAGCTAGGCCTACTTATTATTTAATGAAGTTGTATGCGCAATGTTTTCTTGTCGGCTAGCTATTTTTATTTGCCAGAGCGCTTTGTCCGACAGTGATTGTTTTTTTATTGTATCGTGCTGAGATTGCACCTGTTACATTTTCTGTTACTAGGCTAGTGATCTGCTGATTTTATAACGACTTTGTGCTATAAAATTTAATTTTGGAAATAACTGTTGTGTTATTTGATCCTTTTAATAAACGGGAATATCAAACTTGAAACCCTTCATTCACGACTAGGCTATACAATGGATCCCTCTACTGGATCTATAATGAACTGCAACTTTCGGTTATGAAAGCTAATAGGCCTGCGGTATATTCCTAATTTTTAAACGTGTTTTTGTGAGAACGAACGTTCGGGGCTTCGTTCGGAAACACCAACAAATGTCCAAAGCCTAAAAAATGGCATTCGGCCCAGCCCTACCCTCCACTGACTCAAATCATAGGGTAGCAGCAAACTTAGAAATGCTGCTTCACTACATCCCAATTTCCCTGCTTCAAATTGTTCTTTATAAATTAGAATAGAATAGAATGCTACTTTATTAATCCCCATGGGGAAATTAATCTTCTGCATTTAACCCATCCAAACACCCCAACGCACAGCCATAAGCTGGAATGCCTGAGGGCACAATGGCTTGCATCTGATCTAGACTCTGACAACCCTGCAGTTGACAACTGTCATTTTGCCAGATTTTTGTGCCATCTGGCCAGGGATTTTAACCTACAACCTTCGGGCTACTAGCCCGCTTCTCTAACCTCTGGGCTACCCACCGCCCACCTATTATTTCTACCAGCACACCCTAATATAGCAGGCTAAAACCTGCCCTGCCTTTGAGATACCACATTCTGACCCTCCTTTTGTTTCTCAACCACCAATAAACCGTCCTGTCATCTCTCAACCACCAAAAAACCCTCCTGTCATCTCTCAAACCCCAAGAAACCCCCCTGTCATCTCTCAACCACCAAGAAACCTTTCTGTCGCCTCTCAACCACCAATAAAGCCTCATGTCATCTCTCAACCCCCAAGAAACACCCCTGTCATCTCTCAACCACCAAGAACTGACAAGTTCTCTTCCAAAAATAGAGATCTACTATGGTTCGGATCCCCAGTTGAAAGACAGGGTAGGCTTAGTGCTGCTAATATCATCAAAATGGTTCCAGGCTCCACCAGATAGGCTATGCTAGCAGTCATGTACAAGACATAAAGTCTGCATTTGAAATCTTCATAACACCATCAATGCAAAAGGATATTCTTGAGATGACAAACTTAGAGGGGAGGCATGTGTATGGTGACAATTGGAAAGAGCTGGATGTGACTCACTAGCAATCCTATATTGGGTTGCTTATTTTGGCAGGAGTGTACAAGTCAAAAGGTGAAGCAACAGTAAGCTTTTAGAATGCTGACACTGGTAGGGCAATTTTTCCAGCCACAATGTCTCTGGAGACATTTCATGTTTTCTCCCACATTATATGCTTTGATGACAGGGAAACAAGGCAGAGTCAACAGGAGTGTGACAAACTTGCACCTATCTCGTCTGAATGAAGAATTGGTACCCACGGGTACCTAGTTGAGCTGTTATGTTCATTTTTTATCAAAACTCAATTCTGGTGATTAATTTACTTTTTATTGGTGTTTCATCATTATTGAATAACTGTCATATGTTACTTATTGATGCTCTGAAGTGTTTTCTGAACCTAAACATTTGAAATATTTGACATTTTAAATATTTTTTCCTGGGGTCAAATTGACCCTGAACATAAAATGTTACTACGCTTGATAATAAAAGGTGTTTCTTTACAAATGTTATTTTTCTTTTTTAATGAGCACTTAATACCAACATAAAGCCCTGCAAACACCAAAACATACTTTGTTTTCCATTTTAGGTCAATGAATGAGATTGTACAGTCATTTGCATATTTCGCAATCGTCATATAAAATCAATACTTGATGTAAGGGGAGGATGGGGGGAGTCATGTTTTATTTACTGGGCTATTAAGATGGTCAGTAGAAAGGCCTAAAGTAGCTGAGAGAGAAACTTCGGTAACACTTTCAGTTACAATTATTTTCTGCAGGTTTATATTGCTGGGGTCAAATTGACCCCAAACCTAAAAGTTGTTAGTTAATTTGAACATAATAGGAGGGTTAAAAATCGCTCCATAGGGGGTGAGATAGTGCCAATGCTTGGACCCCTCTTAACACCGCTTGCGGCTTTAGTCATGCTTATTTCTGTTTTTTTGCCTTTATATTTGGTGAATAAATGGAGAAAAATATAAGAATAGTTTTGTAAATAATTTAAAAAAGGGGCGCAAGCTACTGAAGAGTGTTGCCATATATGCCTATATACAGCTATAATGAATGCAAATCATCTATATAAATTTCCACACTGAAACCTCTTCATATTTGACAAGCAAATAAAGTGGACTAATTATGGGGAAAAGCCTGTGCAATTGACTCTGGAAGGCAGTGTTACCAGATATGCTCATATACTGTACAGTTACAATACACCTTAAATTGTCAAATCTCATAGTTATCATGGTGAAAAATCTTCATACTTCATTCATATAGCCTAGGCCTTGCTTATCAACATTCAGCTGAAAGTGTGGACTAATTCTAGAAGTCCTGTGAAATGATCTCTTAGTGATAGTGTTGCTGGGTACAATGATACACAGTTATAAACAACTTGAATGGTCATACAGTATCTTAAAAAATCCAGCGTAAAACCTCTTCATATTTAGTATGCAAAAAGTCTAGGCCTTGCTCATCTCAAATCAAATTATGTCCTAATTATGGAAAGATCCTGTGTAATGATCTATCAAACCTACTTTTGTATGCATATAGCCTGGGCCGGAAGCATATCTATGTTCCCAAGGTTCTATGTTTCCAGGGTCCTATGTTCCCCAGTTCAATATTCTGTTAACACACATTAACGCTCCTATTGTGTTCGGGTAAAATTATACCCGAACCAATGGTTATCATTTTATTTGATTTTTAGAGCTGGGGAACATAGGACCCTGGGAGAGCACATATACAGAGCTGGAGAACATAGGACCCTTTGTCATGTTCCCATTATGTGCCATATAAATCTGGGGAACATAGGACCCTGGGAGCATAGGACACTTGGAACATAGGAATGACCCCCCTGGGCCTTGCTCATCACCAAACAGTTGAAACTGGAAACTGTTTCAAATATCCTATGTAATGGCTCCCTAAATTTACTGTTGTTATATCAGCCCATATAAAGGTATAATTACCTTAAATAGGCATATCATAATATTGCCTCAGTAAATCAGCTTCATACAGTTGGGTGACAGATTAAAGGAAAAACCAACATTAAATGTTTTAGTAAGGTGTTGGGCCACCACAAGCCACCAGACCAGCATCAATGCACCTTGGCATAGATTCTACAAATACATAATTTTCATATTCAAACTATTCAGTCACCCTCGTGCCCTGTAGATTGGGTCATTGTGTGATAGGCGGCTCACAGGACAACAGCTTCAAGTACAGCTTAACAGTGGTCAAAGTAAGCAAGACTCAGTTTCAACTGTGAAGAGAAGACTTCAAGCTGCAGGTTTGACAGGTCAAGTGGCATTCGAAGAGACCACTCTCATCAGGACAGAAATGTTTCATCATAGGATAAAGATGATACCAGAACTCAGATAAACTCAGAATTACTTTATATTCATTTGCAGTGACCCTTCCCTCTAAGGCATGGATACTCAAATCTGGACCTCAAATCCAAATCCAGCCCTGGTTTCTTTTCCCCCTTGGTAATTAACGAAGCAATTAGTGCTACTGATTGGCCAGACTCTATTCACACCTGACTTCCAGGTAAAGGGAGGGTGGAAAACCAGCAGTTCTTGGATCTCGAGGGCCATGATTTAAGTAACAGTACTCGAAGGGGACAAGTGGATCCAAATGATGCCAGGAAAACACCTCCCACAGCAGAGCCACTGGACCCCATCACTGTTTCGGTCAAACATTCAGGCCTCTAACAGTGTATGCCATACATGCACTTGCCCACTTGTCGAGAATATGGTGAAGGATGACTCATTGGACTATATCACTTTTCTCCCCCCATATCTCTGTAGACCAGTGCCTATGGTTTTTGAATTCATATTTGTAATGAGGGGCTTATGAATATCAACCTTATTATATCCCTCTGTGTGTAGTTTTCGATGGACTTTTCTTGCTGACAGTCAGATCATGTCCTCCATTGACTCAGTCACCTGAGGAAGAGTTGCAGTTTTGTTTTTCCTTACATATCACACTAAAGCACGAGCACCACAATCAAACGTGTGTTTCTGAATACAGTTTCCAACCCAATTTACTGATGCCTTTCCCATATATCTAAATGCAGATGTCCCTTTAGTCACTATTCCTATTGAAACAGTAGCAAGATGAGTGGTCTTTGTGACTGAAGCTCCTGCCATCCATTTCCCAATAACAAAAAATCACAGGTAATCTAGCCTATTCTCAAAGGTAGCATTGTCGACTATTCCTAAATTTCGTTAACATTACATTTAGTCATATCTCCAACATGGTACAATGAAACATTTTCTAATTCAGTATGCATACAGTATTTTTCATATTTCCCATATATAATTATAATAACATGAATTGTTTACACCCCAGTTCTCCATTGCTGCGATAAAACATTTCATGTTGGGTGTGCATATAATGTCAGCTCTGCAATTGTATTAAGTAGCAGCAGTATAGTAAATATACTGATTTACTGTCCGACTGGAGTATTTCATTTTCGAAATACCAGGTGAAAAGATAACTCCGTTGTATCAGCCGTCTTGCTTTGTGTTTTCTCACGTTGTACTTCCTGAAGTACAACTCTACTCAGTGTATCTGTGCGATGCACGTTCCAAAAAGCAATTGTGCAGTCGCGGTATAACTAGGCTGCTGTTATCGCTATTAATTTTCACGAGTTTTAATGGCAAGCGACGACTTTCATTCGGATAAGAACAGTTTTTTACCGATCTGCTCCTTGCAAAGAGTTCGTTCACAAAGTGACACTTCGGGTTTTAGAGCGCGAATATTCAGCAGACTACAAGCTGCCTGCTCAGGTAAGACAACCAGATGTACGATTATGGCGGGGTTTGCAGGGAAATCAAATAATGGCTGCGATGAGAAAATCTATAATGCATTGCTGTTAAATCTCCAGAATCTTACTGTCTATCATAACATTTAGCTGTTCGTATTTCCCTATCTACTGTACTTTTTATTTTAATTTTATTATTTGCATGCAGCTGTCTAAAACCTTTCGTCAATAATGCTGATATAACTTCTTAAATGACTAGGGTATATAGTATATATCTATATAATACTGATGTTTTATTTTTTATTTTATTTGCTATACGTGTCAGGATGGAAAGAAATAGATATAGAAGTGAAAAGTGAAATTCCTTTTTGATTTTGGAATGCACTTGTAGGTACAATATGAACTCAAACCTTATGGTCTAGGCTCATGTAACTCAGTAACTAATAGTATCTATTGCCTTTTCTGGTTAGTATGCCTGTGCTGGTACTGTAGTTACATAATATTCTTTGACTTGCTGCTCCAAGATTACCTGCTGTAATTAGCATCTCTAGCAGAACACACATAAGCTCTTAAAATGTGTGTGTTTTTAATTGTTTTATGAAACATGAGATCTGTTGTAGGAAATTATAATATTTTGAAATATAAGAATATGAATAATAATAGATGCTAATTAAACAAATCACAAATAATCCCTTTGTTTTAGGACTGAAATTAATTTAGAAGAGATTCCTATTTCTGAATGAAAGAATTGTGTTCTCTGCACTGGTTTGGCCTGCTACACGTTTGATTCTACATACTCTTAAATTGTGTGATCATATGTACAAGACTAAACAGAAAAGGTGTTATATTGTAGTTGCATCATTTCAAAACAGTTGTCTCATCTTTATAGTTGACTCCTAAGTGGGTTGTTTGTGTCCATTGCCCTTTGTGTTTTATACCTGCAAGAACTGAAAGTAAACTGAAAATCTTTGTTCTCTAACCATGTTCAAACAATGTTGTCATATCCATAAAGTCAAAGCGGTCTAATCTGAAATGGAGTAAGGAGATCGTAAAAATGGTGTGATTGCTGTGGAAACAAAATATATCCGCTTGCTTGCTAAGGTCTTCTGTGACACATATCAAAACCTATGTGCTTTGCAACACTGATATAGAAGACAAACATTACGCATGCAAAAGATGTGGGTTGATGTTTCACATTTCAAAAGGTCTTTATCTGTGACCTTAGTTTGATGGTCTCTTCCTGTGCTTTTTCTGCGTATTTGAACAGCTAACGCCTGTGTTAGTGCCTGGCTCTCAGTGTAATACTCAATAATATGTAGCAGGGGCCTCTGTGAAATCTCACTATAGTATTTTCAGCTGCTCATGGACTACAAATGCTAAACCCTGTTATCTGCTTTGGTGATCTGAATATATCCATTAGATGGGAGGAAAACAGACCTCTGTTTGAAAGCACCCATCTAAATGTGTTATTGTGGAACACATGCCTGTTTAAGTGTATACCGCTCGGGGCTGAAGACTTTGCAGCTGTTTCATGTCAGTCGACTGGCTGCTGCATACAGACACTGCTTTGACACAACTTGAAGCCTGCAAGATTGTGAGTTGCTGTTCCTGTATTGATTCGGCCTAAATGCTGCATCATTTTAGGAAAATCATATTTTCACACTGATTTAATGGATCACAGGTTTGTTATTTATTAATGGATCATTAATTTACTATTTCAATCTCTTTTTTTTTGATATTTTATTTATATTCCGTGTATTTGCTGAACTGTCAAGATTATCACACCGTCCTCTCTACTTGCCAATAACACCTGTCCATTCTTTTTTAGTCAATTTTTTAGACAGCCTATATGTAGCTAATGTTACCTGCAGTTTGAGCTGCAGTATCACTGGCAACAGTTTCACAGCAAAATAAAACTAGAAGAATGATTCAGTCCAGTGATGTAGAAAGCAGAGATTATAAGGAGAAATAGAAAACATTGCAGGTGGAGTGGAATGAAGATTTTACTTGAAATATGACTAAGCTAAGGATTAGATGTTGCCTATTGGTTTTTCCTGTGGTTTTGGGGGAAATGCAGCAGCTTTTTAATGGGTTACAATACATTTTGAAAGGTGTCCAAGTTTATGGAAACAACACACGGACCAAAATTCCCCCATGGACCAGAAGTTCAACTGTAAGCTGCTTTTGCAGTAGAGAGGTGTGGTCCTCAGGAAATACTTGTTCAACTGTCTACGTAAAACATCTAAATAACCTTTGTATTTCATATGGAATATTACATAATACATTTCATTCTATAAAAATAAATTATATTATATGCATTCCATTTTTTATTTCTTTTAGGTGTTATAACTTTGGCACAATGAATTGGTCCTGAGCCACTACATAAAATAACCTGAGGCCCAAAGAGCCAGCTGAGGAAAAGAAATGAGTGACCACCCCTGGGCTGGTTTACTTTTTTTTTGATGGTTAATTTAATTGTCCGCTAAACTATGCCTAAGGCTTTAATATTGATATACATTTCTGTTGTGTATTATTTACTGCTGGATTAATCCTGCATTAGAATGCTTATTATTCATAAATACAAATATTCAGAAATGGCCTAATACCTATATCATGTCATCATGGATATGGCAGGTTATCACTAAATCCTCAAATTATAACCAGTGATGGGGTGAGGTAAAAAGAGTGTAAATTTACATGCTGGAGTGTGGAGCAGGAACTTGCTTGTTTTAATAGAGCAGCAGCAAACAAGCAAACGTTTGCTTTCTGTTCTCTCTCACATTGTGAGAGCTACAACACACATAGCATAAGTGCTACTGAGAGGGAAGCGTGCAACTGTGGGCAAGGACAGAAACCATACAGCCCAATGCAGCACAGGGAGGGTTAACAGGTTTCCTTATCAAACATTCTGTAGCTTCTGTACTCATCATCAAATGTAGGCACATGGTGTGGGCCAAATACAAGATTGAAAATCTGAGAAGGAATGTAACCAACCATGGTTCTGAATTTTTTATCGCCTCATCAAGTATCTGAAGTAAAAAATATACAATGGTCCATCCTCAAACCTTTGTTGAATATATAGTGTAGGCTTTATATACACATTCACCCAAGATTTTACTGTGCTTATTTCATGCTTCTGTTTATGAAATGCATTCAGAAACCGTGCCTATTTGTTATTGAGTCTAAACCAGGAGATCATGTCGACTGCACTCAGAAGTGCTTAGGAAACAAGGCTATGTTTTTGTTGTTTTACCACAACATGAGGTCATGGGGACCATTGTGAGATCAGGTCTAAAGAAATAAGAAGTTTCACAAGTATAGCCCACCCCTTTTTATTTTCTGTTCGCAGTGCAGAAACACGTTCCGAGCTTTGGGAAACTAATTTGAAGGTACCAAGCTCTTAAATGTCATGCAAAAAATAACAGCTGCCAGTTTGAAACCACTTCCTGCAGACCTGCCTAGTTGACATGTAACTTTGTTTCCAGAATAAAGCCTTCCTTGAACAGCAGTGTTGCTTCCGGCTTGTCAAAGACACTATTCAACTGACAGCCATGAAGGCACCCTTCCTGTATCGTATAATGGCAAATAAGTCTAGCGTAGGTAGGATGTCCTGCTTTGTACAGGTAATTTCTATACAAACAAGTTAATTAGACCTAATATTAATCCTGGACCAATTTTACACAATTTGAGGTTTGGGTGGGATGTATAAATAGATGTGTTTAAAAATTGTTAAAAAAATAAATAAATAAAAATAAAATTTGTCAGTGAACATAAATACATGCTTCTGTAGAATGTATTCCATTTTAAAGAATATTTTATGTTTCAGCATTTCATTGCTGTAATTCAACTGAATTTATCACGTACTATATTTATTTTAGTGTCTTACAAAAGTACTCACCTCTGAATTTAGCTCATATTTCATATACACACTACACAACATCCTGTTTTAGACTAATTTTCATGCACTGGTTCATTGCAACCTATTGTTAACCCCTTAGCGCAAACCTCCTAGTGACTGGCACTCCTGCAAACAAATTATCAGTAGAAGCAACAAACTCTGAGTTTTAGCTTTATTAGTACACATTACACAACAACTATGATAAATATGGAGTTTCTAAGTGCTACCATAGTCACGTAGGTCATTCATTTAACAAGCACCTCCTCTCTGCCGTCTCATCTGCAACTATATCATTCAAGCATGACAAAACCAAACAATAGCATCCATTTCACCATGAAAAATTTGTATTCTGTCATAACAATGAGATAAAGGCAGCAATAGCCCAAAGTTATGCCAATACAGTGGTGACAAACACTGCTTACTGAATAGCAAAATAAACAAGTGATTTTTGTGGAATTATACCACGTCATTCTACTATCAATATCTGTGACTAAATATGGAATAAATATACAATCTTACCATTGGTTTTACATGTAAAGATGTCCCTTTCAAGATTTAGTGGTCATTTGTTGAACAATCAATTTGAGAAATAAACATGCAAATATTTACAACAGCCATGCGCAAAACCCCACTTGCATTTTATTTCAGTGTAACTCCTTTCAGTTCATTCTCATTAAATTTTTTATTGTGTAGAGGACAGTACACGCTTTCCAATGGTATTTAACATGTTTCCTTTTTACAAAGAGTGAGAGCCCCCTGTATCTCTTCAGCACATCGTTGTGCATTCAACTGTAGTATACAGTAATATACAAGCACCTGTTGAGGCGCAATTGTTTTATTTAAATTTTTATTTATTATTATTATTATTATTATTATTATTATTATTATTATTATTATTATTTTGGAAGATTTTACAAATTTTGCCAACTCAACAGCATGGCTAAAGCAAATTCTCTGGGAAGCATGAAGTCTAGCTAGGATATATACGGAAATGTACATATTGCTGCTTGTAACATTTTGATTATTTATGTATTTACGTCATATTGTTGATATTGTTATAATTGTATTGATCATAAGCAGTGGAGCAATTTTAAAGGGGAAGCTGGGCACCGAATTACACAGGGGCACATATATCAATAAACAATACCCCCCCCCCCCCCACTCTTATCACAGTAAAATGTTTTTTTACAGACTACTAATAGGAATTTGGAATACCACACATAGGTCACCTATAGGGAATAATTCAGTGTCGAGTCTGGTCACACATGACAGTTTTGGATAGATTAGGCAAGGCAGGATGTCTACCCACCAGAGCAATATAAGACAAATATAGGCTATTTACGTTATATTGGTTCATCTTTGAAACAGCTATTCCACTGAATAGGCCTAATAGTTTTAGCAGCAGTGAAAATCCTGGCAGTAGCCTACAGCACAGTTGAAGAGTGATAGTTTTAAGATAACTTACAGTAACTTCAGCCATATTGCTCAGTTGTATGATCCCAAAATAAATAACATTAGATAAACAATGGAAGCATTCAACTAAAACTGAAATGCTTATGTGGACTTGTTTTCAGTCAAACGCAATAAATACAATTCTGTTAGCCAAGTTAAATAGCTAGCTATATCTGCCATTGGTAGGCCTATATGGTGCTACTTAAAAAAGCAACTTAAAACTAGAAGAGCCTGCCACAGATGTTTACTAGGGGAAAGTAGGCCTGTATAGCACCTAAGTAATTTTGTAATTGTGTTTTTTCAAGATGAAGCTACCCCAAGCAAGGACAGCGATATTGTTTATTCCATTTCTACTGTAGGCTAAATGATCAAATTTACCTCATAAAATCACGGCTCCAGTATCTTCTATTAGCAGTGATTTGTCCTGTAATTGTTGATATGCAGCTATCCAAAGAATGGTATCAAAAGTTTTTAAGTATTGTAACATGTTGTAATGTGAATATTTGGACATTTGTGAAGTTATAAGTTAGGGAAAAACTGAATGAACTGTTTTTAATGAAAGATTAGGCCAGGCTCAATAAAAACAATGATATTGATTACATTTGGGTCTTTGATTTGTGATGTTATGCTGGTCTGAGTGGTTATTTTCAACCTGAAGTAGTTCATGTTTTTTGATGGGTCATTCTATGGCTTTTATTCTATAGCAAATTGAGGAAAGGATGTCTCTGTATTCTGTAAATTATGTTATTACTTTAACGTTACTAGCATATTGTCCTATATAAACTAAATGAATGTGATGCTATCTCAATCCTAAATAATTTGGCGCCCACACTATTACCTTGGCCCACCCACAAATGAAATCCTGCCGCCTCTGCTGCTCACATGGAAAATCAACTCCGCATCTGTTCACACAGGACGGCGACAATGAAAACTGCCGGAACATTTAAGGGCTAAGATGCATGTGTGTGAAAGCTGGGGCTTTAGATTTGCTTTTAAACTTGGGTGCTCACTAATGGAACAGCCAAGTCAGTGTTTTTGACAACCAAATGACCTATAATTTCCCAATGTGTGTAGGGTGGCACCTGGGGTAGCCAATCAATTTATTTGGGGGGTCAGGTGCCACCACAGGCCCACCTCTGCACATGCCCCTGATTGTAAGAGACAACTGTTAGCCTATGCTAATAATAGTCAGCACTTTTGTATTTGGGGCTAACTAACAGCCCTAGCTGTTAGTAGGAATGGAAAATACTCATTCAAATTTACTGTATGCTGGTATGTGCTGGATGAATGTAAAATTTCCCTTGGAGTGATCATAATTGTAATGTGTCATCCCAGCCTCATGTAACAAAAGAATACATAATGTAGAGTGTAGAAAAACATACAAATGTGAATGATTACATATTTATGTATGTGTACCACAGTGTGTCACAATGTGTTTGCATTATTTTGCGATCTTTCATCTTAAACTATTGTAAAGGGTCAGATCTACAGTGGGCTCCAGAATTATTGGCACCCTTGATAAATATGCACAAAAAATGCCGTAAAAAAATGCTCAGCAATAATACAGTTATCGACATAAGCTTTATTTTCCAACATGTGTTAACTAGTGTGCTTGATTAATGATTCATTGGAATCAGCCAAAGTAATCAACCAAATAAAAGATATTTCCCCAAAAAACAGGTTCCACAATTATTGGCACCCCCGGTTTAATACTTTGTGAAAACACCCCTGGCAAAGATGACAGCCATGAGTCTTTTCCTATAATTTGTGATAAGGTTAGAGAACACAATTGGAGGGGTTTTTGACCAATGCTCCATGTAGATATATTTGGGTTTGCGCTTTTGGACCCCCCTCTTCAGTTCAGACCACAGGTTTTTGATGGATTTAAGTCTGAAGACTGAGATGGCCATTGGAAAACATGGATGTTGATTTCACTTAAGCATTTCTGTTTAGATTTTGATGTATGCTTGGAGTCATTGTCCTGCTGGACAATCTACCTATGACCAAGTCCTAGCTTCTTAGCAGAGACCAAATATTCTGACAGAATTTCCTGGTACTTTGTTGAATTAATTGTGCCATTGATCTAAAATAGTGCCCCGGGACCACTGCCAGCAAAACATCTCCAAAATATCAATGACTCACCTCCATATTTGACAGTAGGTATGAGGTGGTTCTCCTGTATACATTCCTCTTTTGCCACCAAACGTGTCGATGGTGTGTATGGCCAAAACGTTCAATTTTGGTCTTATCTGACAATAACACTCTCTTCCAGTCATAATTCCAATGAGGTTTGGCAAGATCCAGATTCTTGGTTTTGTTTTTTGTGCTCAGTAAGGGCTGTCTTCCTGCCACCCTTCCAAAGACTTAAGCCGTGTTTCCACCAAAATTACCCGGAACTTTTAGTCCCAGGAACTAAAAGGTTCCTTCAGCCCATGGTTTTGTATTTATTGATTTTCATATATCCTCTCAAACACATTCATTATGTTTTTATGCGAACATTCGCTTTCATGTCTTGACATCCGAAGCGACAGAATGCATTCACATTTATATGTATAACTGGCAACAACAGCAGAAAACATGCACACGTTGTAAACAATTTGCTGTTTGATTACTTTCTCGTTGTCAATTCCATATAGGCTAATCGCAAAATGACAAGAATAGAACGAAAACTCGGACTTGCGTGAAAATTTAAATTAGTAGTGGTACAGCCACCGTTTGCTTTCCTTCGAAGTTACTGCTAGCCGAGCAGCGAAGTGTGCCCTCCAGATGCGAACCATGCACCATAAATTAGTCCATAGTCTTCCTGGTCTTTTTGTGGAATTGAAGAATGGCAGAGTAAAATTACAGCAGTCTGAAAAAGCTAAAGGGACGATTACTAGAATTAACCTGTTATTTTACCCTGACAAAAAGTGCGGAAGGTGATTTCCAGTTTGCTTTTACTGTATCACCAATGTTAATTACGCAGAACTACCGCATACCTCACATAACTGTATCAAACGTTTTGAGTCAATTACAACGGGCTAACAAAGAAAATCCGGAAGAAAATATTCAGCAACCGAATTAATCCGTTTGAATGTTTTGGTAGCCTACGTAATATGCTGTCCCAGCACGAATGCTTAGCATTTTATAAAATGAATACTAAAGCAAGAAAAGAACAGAAGAGCACACGTTATAATTCCAAGACGTTGGCAGGCTATAACCAAAACTAGGCTACTGCGCCGCATAACATACAAGTTTGATTTGAAGTTATTATGAAAATAAATTGGTTTGCGGCTGCATATTTTCAAACATGGCGGGTAATGGCGGAAAATAAATACAAAAAAATGCTGCGAGTAGCCTACTCGACCAATCAGAAATGTTCAGCGCTGCAAGCTCCACCCAAAAGGTTCCTGTACTTTCGGAAAGTACTACCCCCCGAGCAAGAACCTTTTGGGGGTTAAAATAAAGCCCCAGGAACTAAATTTAGACCCTAGTTCCTGCGGTGGAAACGCACTGAGTTCCTCAAAAGGTTCCTAGTTCCGGGGTAAAGTTCCTGCGGTGGAAACGCGGCTTTAGTTGATATGGAGGTGCCATTTTATGTTTTTTTGACTTGTTGACTGCAAGAAACAAACCAATCTCTGTAGTTCTTACACAGTGATCCTTGGGTTATTAATGGCCTCCCTCACCATCTTCCTCACCGTCCGTGGGGACACCATGCACTTGCTTCCTGTTCCTGGCAAATTTGCAACCATTCCATATGTTTTACACCGTTTTATTATTGCCCTTACAGTCCTAAGTGGTATGTTTAACTGTTTATGTCTTTTTTTGTACCCATTACCAGACTGATGATAAATTACCATCGGTCTCTTCTGAATTGACAGTTATTTGGCTTTTCCCATGCTGATGGATGACGAAGGGATTTTGTATGCTTGTTACCTCATTTTTATTCTATAGTGAAACTGGAAGTGATGGAATGACACAATATAGTTCCTTTAGACTGAGATGAACTAAATTAAGTAAAATTGTATTGCCAATTTCATTTTGTTTGATTTTACTTACAATAATTGTTAGGGATGCCAATAATTATGGCACCTATGGTTTACATAAAAAAATTAGATTACTTAAATAAAAAAACAGTGAAGCATGTGAGTAAATGTATTGAAATAAAAGTATATAGTTTTCCCATATGTTTGAACATAACATATAGATTATTATCTGTGTCATTTATCATATGCGGCCTTTTTTCTTCATTTTTATTAAGGGTGTCAATAATTCTGGAGCCCACTGTATATGCTTTTTAATGGTGAAAAAAAGCAGTTTATTCATTTTTGGAGAGGTTTTGGATAGGTTTATAGATCTGTATTGTTTATAGAACCTTATACTGATGAAAAGATAATTCTGACTTAAAAATGATGCAAAAGTTAGTTTATTGAGTCAAAACAGTTGGTTTGTTGTGAAATATATGATTATTTTATGATTTACAGCAATGCTCAATTTAAATATTTTTGATAGATTTGGAGACACAAAGGTACGGCAAGGTATGCTGCTTACTTTTTGCTTCATAGATCTTAAGTAGTTTTACATATCACCTTCAAATTTAGCAAACTTGTGGTCAAGGAGTTTATGATCTATGTATAGTTTTGCATGCTATTTATTTCATTTCAGACTGAAGGAGAATAACTTAATTTTTGCATTTTTTCCAAATGCATTTGTGGCACTTTATTTCTACCTAAATTATGAACATAATCTAATTTATCATTGTAAGAATACAAAGGATACAATTATGAACATAAATAAACTTTAACTATTTTACAAAATCAAAGGATAAGTACAGACGTGTTGTTTTTGCATTTACCCCTCAGTCTGCCTGACCTTGAACTAACACTTGTTCTCAAGTGGGCTACAGGTAGTGGGATACAGGTAGGAAGCAGTTAAACCTGTATATCAGCAGGCTGCTAAGACTCTACAGACTGTTGTATGTAATGGAAAAGGTAATTGCATGTATGCCCCCCCACCCCCTCCGGTGGACTCATTAACTGCACAGTTTTTTTCAGAAAACAGTGTATACTGTAAATGTAGGCTACTATTGTGAGTGCCATGATGATTGGGACAAATAATTTTTTTTTCTTGACTTGCCTCTGTACTCCAAAGTTTTAGATTTGTAATCAAATAACGTGGTTAAAATGCACAATCTCAGCTTTAATTGAAGGGTATTTCTATGCACTTTGGTTTCACTATGTAGAAATTACTGCACTTTGTTATAGATTGCCTCACCATCTCAGGGCACCATAATATTTGGGACATATTAATGCTAGTCATTTTTCGTACTTTGTCGCATATCCTTTGCAAGCCATGCCTGCTTGAAGTCTGTGACCCATGGACATCACAAGGACTGAGCATCTTCTTTTGGAGAGAACATTATTTTGGTAAGCCGAAGGTTAGGCCTATGTCTTGTAAAATTATTTCTCAGCCTCATAAAGGCTTCCTTGACTTTCTCTGGCAGACCTCTGGTCCTCATGTTGATAATCACCAATAACAATGGCTCCAATGGCAATAAAAAGCCTAGTATCAAGACTAGATACTTAGAGATCTCTTATACCTCTACTATGGAAGCAATTGAACATACCTAACTAATCAGAAATACCTGTGAAGCCATTTGTTCCAAACATCATGGTGCCTTGAAATGGGGGGATTATGTATATAAAGTGCTGTAATTTCTACATGGTGGAACCAAAATTTATAACAAATATGCTTTAATGAACCACCCAGCAAAGAATCTTCACTTTAACCACATGTGAATTGTTTGATTACAAATCTAAAATTTTGGAGTACAGAGCAAATAAAATACATGTTTTTCTTCCAAACATTATGGGGGACACTGTACATATAGCCCCTATTGCTTGTCCTAAACGATTATGATGAACCAGGGCTTTCATTGTAAAACTATGAATAACATTTGGATTATTAGGGAAGTTGCAATGGCAATCCAGCTTTATTTAATCTTACTAGCTAGTCAGTTGGGAGGTTAAAATCTAATGGAATGAATGAAAACTCTAAAAATTCTGGAGAATTGATTCACCAAAAGAAATCAAACTGCCTATCACTAGTTTGCAGATATATGTTGTAAACATTACTGTTCTGAAATATTTTTAATGAATTTGTTGAAAAGTATGCTTGAATTGCTGTAAAATAAAATTATGCCATGACATAATTGTCTTTAGATTTCTGAAATTCATACACATTTTGTGTGCTGCATTATGCCACTTATGTAAGCAAAAAGCCATGTCATCCCCACCGCAATGTTGGGCTGAGTATATAAAATTCTCACCCAAATTTAGAATATCCAGTTACTATTCGTAGCCTCTTTCATGCGCAATCCCTCACTGACAATCCGGGAGAGTGAAGACAGCCGCATTTCTTCTCGGAAACACGTGTAACCAGCCCACTTCTTTTCACACCGCAGGCCACAGCCAAACTCACGTAAGAGTTGGAGGAAGACGTCTCATGTACGGCTTTGGCATGCAGTCGATAGACACCAGCCCAACCAGTGGGGGGTTCCTAGAGAGCGATGAAACACAAACCTCTACCCGACTGAACCCTCCTATACCTTGGGCATGTTGCAGTATGGAGCTGCTGCCCTCTGTTTGCACTGGCACAGTCCAAATTCAGTTCAGGACTGTGGGGTTCATCCATGCACCACAGTGTGGTGCCTTAAAAACGGGCCACCCAGCAGCCCCTAACAAAACAATTTTTAATGTAAAAAGGAAATTTACTCAAATACACAAATGGATACACTCTGGCTACCGAAATAATGATGTCAATATGATGTCAATGCTAACCATGTTTTACAACATTTATTCGAGTAGCTTGGCCATTTGGTTCTTTGTTACGGCCAACCTCACTCCAGCTGTACCACAACAAATCTTCTAGATGAATATACACACAAAAGAACACAACAAACGAAGATGCCCCAACAGTCACAAAGGTAGGGCCATTTTATTATTTAATCGCTACTTTTCCGGTGCCATTATCACCTTAAGCACAATTGTGTGAAACTCTACTGCACATGCACATCACAAACAGCCCCATGTTATTAAACCAGTGCTCCAGCAGCGGAGAACTATACATCCTACCTGTTAAGGTTGAAACTTACCTGACTACCATGCATGTTGACTGACTACTCTTACTAAACCGCATATAAACAAATAAAAAATAAACAAATAAATGGCCATATATCTGGATATCAAGCCAGGCACAAAAAGTAGCCAACAACGTCATACTGTACTGTAGAACCTGGGGAAGGTGAAGGGAAGACAAATGAAATGGAATGAATAGTAAGACAATGAGAAATAACAATAGAGGATCAAATAGCACCATACAGTATGTATGTACTATAATCCTACATATGTAATCCTAGTAGGAAGAGGACATAGTAACATTGTCATTTAATTGTAAGCTCAACAAATGTCATTGTTTAAAAACCAGGTTATTCACGTACACTAAGTTTATATTTTCAGCAGCAGCAAAAGTGGACGATTTTACAGGAACATGTCTGATTTTAGCTGCCCATAAGTTTTTTTGTTATACAATAGCTACCTTGCTGGCCTAAAATGTCTAAACTTTTGTGGTACTTGATTTGTGTGAATTTTCAAGATTTCAAAATTCTGGCACAAATTAGCTTCCATATTACCTGTAACTGTTTACACAGATATCACAGAGCCCCTCCCAGAAGGCTTTGATTGGCAATTACAAATCTGACCAGCACAGCAATTTCTATAGTGATTAATGAGAAAAATGAAAAAGAAAAATATGTATTTCTGAAAGTCTTTGCAATATTATAGAGTGATTAAAACAGTATTTAATGGCTTTTCCAAGTAAAAAAGCACTGCTATTCATTTAGATTCGGACAGATATGCAAATCCCTGCTAATTGAATCCTTCCTTACCCTGGGTTACTGGCAGTTATGCATTATTATTGGCTACTGGTAATTATTTGCCATCTTGCTGGGTCACTGGCTATAGCTGCCACTGGCACAGTCAGGATTTAATTTCAATCCAGGGCTGTGTGGCCCATCCATGCACTAGAACATAAATGGTGCCTTAACTAGATGAACCAGCCAGCATTCTGTCAGCCCAAAGTTTTAATTTTTGAAAGGGCTATTTTCTATTGAGTAAACCTAGCTTGCTAGCTGCTGAATTCAGGGTTATTACTGAAAGCCACATAATAGATTATCCACCCGGGAGCACACAGTGTTATTAAAGATGCAGACCGAGAATAGAGTTGAATCTGCTTTGTGAAGTTACAATAAAAAATCTAAACTTTAATTTTAATTGTTAATGAAATATATTTGACAGATGAGTATAACACAATTGCAGTTACAATTATAAAAAAAAATAATGGTTTGTAAAATTTGGATGATTAGAATTCTGTCAAATTTTGGCCTGGAGCTCAATGTAATTGCCTACCAGGGTTTGAAAATGAAAATGGAAATGAAAACTAAAACTAGAAACGAAAGGTATTTTTGCAGGAACAAAAAAACAAACAAAAAAACAAAAAACAAATAAAAAACAAAAACAAAATCAACATTGCTGTTCCTGAGCAAAAACATTCAGTAAAAAATTTAGTAACCTTTAATAACTTTTTTTGTTCCAGGCGATTTAACAAATTGGTAGGGTACATTTCCTCTGGCCCAGCTGCCAAAATAGACTGTTTGCAACAAGTTCAGGCCTGAGCCAGAGTCGCCACAGAGATACTTTAGTGTCACAATAAAGCTCTGTGTTATCATTTCATTTAAATTTTTTTCTACTGTGTAAGTTATCTCAGTGGATTCGTTAGTGCAAATGATGCTAATTCTTATCTCTTAATGTGGATAATGATAGCGTTGCCGTTCGTTCAAGTTCAAGTGAATTGTTGCATTTGACTTAAGGAGTTTATGAAGCCTGTAAACCTTGTAAATGCCTGGAGTTGATCAGATTGTTTGCTTGGGCTGCTGTGAGCGATTTGGCATTTGCATTCTCTTCCAGTGGGATTTCCCCACGTCATTTCCCTATATCAAAGCAATTCTAACATGATTATTTTATCATGGTGCTGTATTAGCCGTACCAAGTTAGTCAGTGCTAACGTAATGTGATATTGTCTGCCCACTGTGTTTTTCATCATCCATAGAATTCTTTTTTCTAAACTGGGCTGATGGTGATCAGATGGGGGGCTCCATATAGGCAGTGGTGATTAATACAGCCGTCAAATCCATGTGCATCTCATAGAATGACTGCTGCACAACTAAGAAATAACTCTTCACTTAACCCATGTCTATTATTATTTTCAGAAACATGGTCACAAATAGGTTTTGAGACAGGCTGCTAGGCTGATTGTAAGGTGGAGAAAAGGAACAGCATTAACCGTTAACCATTAGCCAGAATTTTATGTTGCAGGCGGAACAAAAGTTAAAATTCCGATTCTGCTCAGGGCGAACGGATAGAAAAAGAAAATTCAATTGTCAAACCCTCTATTCTATCATTATTTGCTTTAGTCAGTACTATTCTCAAGCAGACATAGATTTGGACATGTGTGCCTCTTGGGCAACACAGCATTTGAAGAAACAAAATGATAGATGAGAGGGCAAGAAATGCAGAAGAAACGCAGACCTAAGTTTATTGAAGAAATGTGATTGAATGTGAAACATTCAATGTGGCTTGTTTAGTTTTTGTGTAATGTATTTGTGTAATGTGTAATGAACTTTCAATTATACCTTGCCGTAATTTTGAATGTAGAAAATATGGGTATTTTGGCATAATTTGGCATAGTTTTGATAATAATTTTGTACCCAGACAGATTTTTTTGGGATTGTTCTTTTAAAAAAAAAATAGATGTACAATTAGTCCATGGGTCAAACTTGCCTTTATGTTGATGTTGATATGAAAAAATTGTTGTTGAGATGTTACAGTTCCCTCCGAATGTATTAATCCGGCTGATAAAGATGAGCAAAGAAGGCTGTGTAAAATAAACAATGCAAAATATGATATGCATTTATACTACTAGAGTTGCTCAGAGAAAAATATGTTGTTCAGTCAAATTTTCCTAAAAAGGTTATTATCACAATTATTCACACCCCTAATTATTATTTTAAATGCCACTTTTAATAGGCCATGTCAGTCTGAGCCTAGCCTCCCATGGCTTCCTGTTTTGCCATGTGAAATGAGGGTGCACAGAGTAGAAGTACTGAAAACAGGTGTGTGAATATTTGTGGTACTTATATTTGGAAAATAATTTTACAGTTTGAGAAAAGTTATATTTTTGTTGATTCCATTGTTAAAGCAGAATATTTTCCAGATTTCTCAGTACTTAAGCTTTTTTGTTAATTTTTTTACCAAGGGTGTGAATAATTTTGGAATGCGCTCTATGTTCTATAAGGCCTGAAACTGAAACAAATATTACCTCTTCATGCTGAACATTTTTTAACTGACACTTATAAAATGCAATGTTGAATTTTCTATCTCTTCTAGCACATTACTCTTCCATTTTCTGCATTGACAGGCAGCTTTCACATATTTGGTCTGAAGAAATTTGTGCTGTTATTTTTACTGTTTATTTATGGAAGGCATGTAGCACAGTTTGAAATCAAAGACATCCTGAGGCAATTCCTTGTTTCACACCATCACAATAAATCCGCCTACATGGACTCTTGGCTGTAATGAGTATTATTTGTTACATTCACATTCCCTTCCAAAAGATTTTTTGTTACTCTTATGTAAAAGAGCTTTATATTTCATCATTTAAAATTCATGTTAAACATTTTTGTATAATATTTTGAACCAATTGTGTGTTGCATGTACAGGGATGCTTCTAAAACAGATGTTTCTAACGATTCTCTTTTTATTTTTTCTGAACTAGTATCTGATTATTTCAGTTTTCTAAAATGAACGGGCAGCAGTTAGACGCTATACATTTACATTGTTTAAAATTGTTGTTTTAAATGCATCAGTGTTAAGCTATAGCCTGCCACTAGAGGGCATGCTGTAATACTTCCTTTGTCAGAAACCTCGTAACAACATTGTTGCTGAGTTCTGCTCTTACTGAAAACACAATATGGACTTTTATCAAGCTAACTTCAAGGCCAGCTGTGGAGGTTTTTGTTTCAGCCAGGCACCATCTGATAGAACTAACTGATTGATATTGACTTGACTTACTGAAATCATATAATCAATGAAGTATGTCCTACTGTATTAGGTCAGTGCAGAAAGTGTTGTTGTTGTTGTTGTTCCACCTTGTAGAGAAGATCCAAATCCCTACTGTGGCGTATGGTGCTGTGTAATGTGGCATTGTTTTGCTTCCAGAGGCCCTGGGAACCTTGTGAGGATACATAGTATCATGCACTCTGTCAAGAACACAAGATCTTATATGAAAATATGGTTTCCACTGCAAGGAGGCTAAGGCTGGGTTGTGTCTTGGATCTTCCAACAGGACAGTTATCCAAAGCTTTCCTCCAAGTCCAAAAAAGGACATGGACTCTGTTCCATCTGGAGAGATTTGGCTTGGAGAAATTGTCTCAGATCCCTTTCTATGTGTTCTCCCACCCCTAGTTCAAAGCCCTAGCCTTTGAAGGGCCCTAAGCAGGATTTGGGCCCACCAACATTATAAATAACATTTATATTGCAGAAGAGTTATGGGACCCCCTGGTGGTCGAAGGGACCAAAGCTGCTGCAGATGTCATTTATGTCTGTTATTGGCTGGCTCTGAGTTCACCTCATCAAATATAGAAGAAGGGAGGGTGCACAAAGTTCTGATTACAGGAGTTCCATAATTGAGACAACCTTTTCTGAGCAATTGTATCACAATAAGATTATATAATTATATGATATAACATATTGCTGCAAATAGAAAACATTTTAAAAACACTAAAGTTAATTTTACACCATTATTTTGTGTTCATATTAATTGAGGATGGTAATAGTTCTTGAGGGCGCTATATACAATAATGCAGTCAATGACCGGTTTTTGTATTTTCTACATAATGGTTTGGATGGGGTAATTAGGGTTATTTAGCTGATCATGTGTGGTATTTTTGGGAAAGAAAGTATCTGGATTTAAGTTATACTTAACCCTCATGTTAATATTTTGCATGCACCCTGTGTCCACAGGGTCAAAAATGACCCGTCCTCACTGGGCCAGTCTTGTCATTGGATGTTAAACCCTGAATCAATGTTTTTCATGTCAATCAGTAAATTTTGTGGGGTATTTAAAAATATTTATTTAATTAGTAATGTTGGGGGTTTCAGCTGTTAAACTCAGAAAATGGTCATTTTTGACCCTGAAGACAACAGAGGGTTTACATTTGGTATAACTGTATCCGAGGGATAGTTGCAATTACAATTTACTCTTAATTCATAGCTTAACACTGGTGTGAAAATAAAACAAAGTTTGATGTTTTATTTAACTCTAGAGTGTAGAACTATAATGTTGGAGTTTAGGCCTTGGGGCCATTTTGAAGAAGATACACTTCTGATTTTCAATGCTAATATTATAAGATACTAGAATGCTTCGACTCACACAGGAAGTACCCAAAATAGAGTAGGGAGGGTATGATTATTTTGTTTAATTATAGGCTTTATGGTCTCCCTTCACATGTGCAATTACTCATGAAATCACGCAGACAGTGGGACTGGTTCCGCATTTCCTTACAAGCTTGTTGTAAAAGGGCCTCCTTTTGTGATGCAGAACAATGTTGCTCTACAAATAGATTTAAGTGTAATTTAAATGCTAGTTGTTTCCTTGGAAACACACTGAGCACTTGAATCATCGTGGTAAATGTACATTTTATCCTTGCAGTCTTCATTTAGTCAAAGTCTTAACTCTTGATCTGTCTGCTATATTTTCTGATTCTGTGTGATTGGCTCGACAGACTTTATACTGGCAAAACATGTCAGGGTTTACTACTTCAGTATATTTGTTTCTGCACAAGCCTACACTGTACTAAAAGTCACTGTGATCTTTTGAAATGGTGATTAAAATACTTGTGTGGTTAATTATGAGTGGGATTTTATGCCTCAGTACATTTATCTGTGCTTGTTCAGACTTGTAATTACCCAGAGCCACTTTTTGGACCCTGATTTGCCTCTATCAATAAATCCTAATATTATATACATACTGTAGAAAGTAATTCTCATTGTCTCATTTTCTTCAAAAATTAGCATTCTGTGAAAGCCAGAGTTAGTTGCTTTTAAAAAAACAAGCGCGAATCTGCAATAGCTGCGACCGCACACGCGCATGCATCCATGTGTGCATGCATCCACGCACACACCCTCATACAAACACGTGACCACTTCTTTGGCTCATGACCAACCTTTCCACAAAATCTTGTTCAAATCTGTGAATCCATTCGGGAGTTATGTGCCTTTTTGTGATAGGCCACGCTCATCACCATGCCCCCTCTTGGTCAATCGGCCTGACAGTTACTCAGCTCTACCTTCGGTCGACCAACCTCCAGTCCAAACTTCAGCCTCCTGGGGCGAAAACTGTGGCAGCTACGGGGTGGGACACTTTTGTGGACCAACCGAACGACCAACCGACCGACCGACAGATAGAGCTGTGGTCGCAGCTAAAAATTGTAGTATAGAAATACGTATTGGTTTGTCTAAATTGAATAAAAAGTGCAGTAAATTTTTCATGATGAAACCAAAGATGTACAAAAAACAAAGATGTATATAATTGATAATCATATCATTTAATTGTATCATTTATTTGATTGCATCATTATCCAGAAATTATTTTAATTTGCATAGTACACTACATGGCCAAAAGTATATGGATACCTGACATCCAACACATCTAAAATTATGGGCATTAATATGGAGTTGGTCCACCTTCGCTGTGATAACAACCTCCACTCTTCCGGCAAGGCTTTATACTAGATGTTGGAGCATTGCTGCACGGATTCGCTTCAGTTCAGCCAGAAGAGCATTAGTGAGGTTGGGCACTGATTGGGCGATTAGGCCTGGCTTGCATTCCAATTGACCCCAAAGGTGTTGGATGGGGTTGAGGTCAGGGCTCCGTGCAGGCCAGTCACATTCTTCCACACACCAATCTTGACTAAACTGTTTCTGTGTGGACTTCGCTGTGTGCCCGGGGGCATTGTCATACTGAAACAGGAAAATTCCTTCCCCAAGCTGTTGCCACGAAGTTGGAAGCACAGAATTGTTTGGAATGTCATTGCATTTATATTTGCCTTCACTGGAACTAAGGGAACTCGCCCAGATCATGAAAAACTGTAGAATGCATCAGCAGTCAGATCAGATAATCTGTCATAATATTCATGCTCTTGTCACTACTGCACTCTTCACACTGCTGTTGAAACTATTGTTATACAGCAGTTCTATAAGGACAAGGCCTTTCCTTTTCTTAAAGCAAAGATGCTCAACTCTAAAGGGGCTAGAGACTGCTGGTGCCAGCACCCTATCCGTTCCACCATTTCTCATAAGTGTTTACTGGAAATTTTTATTTGTGTAGAAATCAACCTTTCCCCATGCTCCTGGTTTGAATCACTGGCTTATTGTATGGTAGCTCTAAAGCTAAAAGCTCTCCATGATGGCCGCCCCTTCCCCTGTACTCTAAATAAACTCCACTGCCAGCTGGGTGTTATTAATGCCTTGCTCCTATGCAGGGTGTGCTGTTTTTAACATCAGTTAGAGAGAGTATCATAGAAGTGCTGGCTTGAGTGACCATCCCTATCAATCCATTCCAGACCTCTCAGGGATGATTGGTCGTTAATGGACAGGCTGTCTTGTGATGCCAGGCTTCCTTCAGACACTAAGGCCCCATTCACACTTTCATTTTGGGGCTCAACAACCAAAGTTATTAACTGGAGTCGCTCATGTTCTGTGTCTGTACACACAAGCATATTTAGAAGACCAAGAATGCCTACATGTATGAAAGACTAGCTCCTGTATGTCCAGGGTCAGTTTGTAATAGCACAATATTTGTTCTGAATGTAAATGTAGCATATAATATGTTGCAAAGGTGTGAACGTGATCTTCAATGTCAGAAAATGTGGATGTGGTCACTCAATTTTTGTTGGTATCTGCTGAGAGAAGCCATGTCTGATCTGGTAGTGAATGCAGAAACATCAACTAAAGATTCTTTTAACAGTACTCAAGGTCACTCCTTTTAAAGATACTCAACAGCGCTCTCCATCTTGGAAGTTCTTCTGGTTTATGAGAGTGGAAAAGAAGTCACTCTCACTGCGCATCTGCTGCCAGTCATCAACTCCCGTTCCTGTCCATACTCGCTCAACCATGCTCATTTGCATACTGTAGGAACCAGCATCAACTTCACTAGTCACTCCCTGATTCGAGCTGGACCCCTCACTACTAGCTGTCGCTCTTATTCATAACCCCACTAAGTTTGAACTTAACTATATCAAGCACAATGAGGAGTGAAAACCATATTGCCATGCAGCTGTAGTGTGAACAGGGCCTAAGACTCTCCTCACTGTCTCAGAGTCTCAGCTATATCTGTCATTTATCTGCCAGGTGGAGGTGTGGCTATTCCCATCCTGGGTTCATTATCTGCAGACCTGCAAAGGCAGTGAAGAAACAACCATGGGTGCTTCTGCAGAGTAGGGAAAAATGGAACAGACCTCTGACAGAGGAGTTGAATTAGTTTTACTCTTCAGTCACCATGACGTGAATTCAGTGGTCAAACGAGGAGTTTCTTTTTTTTTGTCATTTGGCCAGATTTCACCATGCCAGTGTTCTCCCAGTTTGGAATGTACAGGTATATTTAGAGGCCCTTTTCATTGCTGCGATATCATGTCAATTTAGTAGAGTGCAGACAAGCATGTGCTGTCCTCTGAAGCATGTGCAGCTCACCACCAGTTCTTTTTGCTCTTTAGTTCACCCGCTGAGATATGTAGTCGTTGCTTCAGAGGGGTACACTTCATGTGTCTGTGGTACAAGCAGGAACTGGCATACTGAAACCCTGTCATCCTCAGTGATTCTGTGGACATCTTTTTGGGCCCAAGCATAGGGTTATTGGCAGATATCCAAAATCATTGTGGCACTCCTACCAGGGACCTCTCTGTAAAATTGTAGGTGACAGAACTGGAACACTGAATTTAGGTCATTCCGTGTCACGTAAACAAAAATTTGGTACTGTAATTTCTTTCTCACGGTGATTTGGCTTGCAGAATTGCTGACATTCCTGTCGTTGAGGTACACAAACATTGATTTTATATCTGTGTTCTTGTATGGCCAGTTACTTAAGCAGCCTTTATTTAAGTTCTATGAGATTTCTTGAGAACAAAATTATTTTGTGTATGATTAAGGGCACTGGTATGGTACCTCATTGTGTGCAATGTGTTAAAATAACAATTTCAAACATTTATGTGTGGTAGGTGAGAATTAGAGCCCAGTACATGAACACCTCGCAGTTTAGTATTTGTCCAGCCATATAAAATCACCTTTCTCTGAGTAAACAGAGAGGACCATAGATGGTCCATAGACTAGCCTGCAACAGGCTATATTTTCATTTAGCTTGTGTAACCCCAAATTTAACATTCATTAATTATTAGATTTTAAATAGTTAATTGTTAAAGACAGACCTTATTGGTTAACTCAACTATTTCTGACATGCCTACTATGAAACCTCATGATCGTAAATTTTGGTCAAGCCCCTGCTATAAAGTATCCCATTCCATGAGGCAAATATCACAGTGGCAAATATAAACTCAGCAATAAGCAATGGATATGCTCTGCTCCCCCAGTGGCCTGTGCAGGCAGACGTCGGCACCAGGGTCCAGGTCACCTTGCCCTCATAAAATAGGGCAAAACTATAATGGCCTATTAAGATATTCCAAAATCAATAGTATTTATTTTTTTCATTGTAGGACTCCTATCATATTGAAATGCACTTGTTCAAAAATAAATGTCTAATATGATTTCCCCATCTCTGATTATTGTATGTTTTTGCTGGTAGATCAATACCACTGAGCTGGGTGTGTGTAATATTATGCTGTTTCCTATATATAGTGCTAATAGTTTAATACTACTGGCTTATATTTTACCCATCACCAGTAGGATACAAGTGGTTATTATCTGGGATTTTAACCTTCCAAGTTTTGGTCATGATTCCTGGTTTCCTACTCTACACTGTTTCCTCCTCCTAGCTCTTCGAATAAGAAATAAGAGCTCATTTTACCCGTTGCTATATCATCCCTGCAATTCAATCTTCTGCCAGTACTTCATGCCAAGAAATTGGTCGTTTTCATTTCTTTTTCTGCCAACCTTAAAATCCAGCTGTACCGATTGGGAAAGTAGCTGTTATCGTTCTCTGTCTATCACAGTAAGCGCATCCAATCAAAAAGTGAATTATACTAGGAATTATATTTAATTTCCGGTTCATTAACCAGAAATTATAATGAGCTGAACCACTGATAATGCTTCTGAGAAATACCCGTGGTGCACTTTGAGGCCTTAATCACAACAGGAAATGACAACATCACAGTCCCTATCTGCAGCCAACTGAAACAAAGCACTTGGACTCTGGCTCTATTCCTTCCAAAGAGCTGACAGAGTGGGAATTGAGTGCTGCTGGTCACTCAATGAGCACACTCTTCAAATATCCGCCTTCCTTTATAATGTTCCACGGAACATCTGTCTAACATTAGCCAATCTAATTATCAAAGAGTAACCGAAAATGGTTAAACAGTTACTTAGCAACCTCTCTATCAAATTGCTTTTAAGACTTTTGCCGTTGCATTAAAAGGAACAAGAAATCTGTGATACTGTAAAGCGTAAGTTGGAACCAGCCATCATTCAAGGCAAATAATGTGCTCAGTGAGGCAGACATACAGTCATGCTCACCACAGAAACCCATTATATCTTTCTTCATATCAGAGCTTTCAGAAAGCTAATAGTCTGCCATAAGGTTCATGGATACATACATGTACACCAGATTCATGTATAAATCTGAGCCGTTCTGTATTGACTTGTGTTTGCCCTATTGCTGTGGATTTCCCCATATTAATTACTAGACTCAATGCATTGAGATTGCATAAGATTGGTTTGATCAAGATTACACAATAAAATGTCCAGTGTTAATTCCACTCTAACAGAGTGCATATGAATCCAATAGGGACCAAACGTACTTTGTACGAGTTGATCTAACACTGGACATTTTACTGTGTACAAAATCCATATTTTCAGCGCTTGTTCACATGCCATTGATGTATTTTCTGTGACTGTTTTTAAGATTTCATGATGAAGAAGTGGAAATAAGGCAATGACATTTTAACTAAGGATTGATGATTTTGAATTGCAGTGATGCCAATACAAAGAGGCACAAGTGAACAGTTAATTGGGCTGCTAGAAATAATTAGCGTTTCTGCAATGCAAATCCTGCAAAATACTATATATCGGGGACATATATCACTGCCCAATGTCCTAAATACAAAATGACTCACCTTTGGCAACATCACCTCAGAATAAATTTGGTTGTCCTAATGTTAAGTATACAGAGCTTTTGCTATAACTTTTTGAAAGTTTTTAAATGGTAAATCATATAATTTTGCATTCTACCTTAGTACCTTACATTGTTTATCAATTCAATGTTAACTTAAAATCTTAAACCATTGAATAACTGTTGATAATGTATATGCTTTAAAATGTGCTAAACATGCATTGCATACTCGTGTTCATATCCAGCCCAGAGTGGGATCTGCATGATCCCAATATTTTGTATTAAAATAGTCTCAATCTCTTTAAAATACACAGTAAGATGTCCAGTGTTAATTCAACTCTAACAGAGTGCATATGAATCCAACTGGGACCATATGTACTCTTTAAGATTTGATTTAACACTGAAAATGTAACTGTGTGTGAAAAATAACCTGTATCAGATTACTGAAGAGTAATCCAGATCACAATGATCTGTCATACGATGTGACAATACACCTCTGGGTAGACAGCAAGATGCAGGGAAACAGAGTTTTTCTTGGTCATTCGACCTTTTATTCGAACTCCTCTGAGGAGGACACTGAGAGAGCGAGAGAGAGAGAGGAGAAAGAGAGAGCATAGGCACATGCCTCTTGTTATTCAAAATAAATAAATAAATGTTTTCCCCTCACCCTCACGGGATCTGCCCACACAGCTTGTCAGCCTTTTTTTCAGCGGTTTCTGAAAATGTTCGTAAACATTTTGGAAGTATACACAAGATTTTGGCTATAAATTGCTAATGTAAAAAAATATGTGTACAAAAACTTAATATACATTGGCAAAGCAAATGTATGATGTCATTTTTGTTAGGGGTTACAGTAACAAGTGCAAATTTATGTAGTACTGTAAGTGTACAATTCAAATACTGTAAGTATACCATTCAAAACTCACTGCTGGGTGGCAGTGAGTTTTGAATGGTCCAGGAAAATCAAATATCTTCTAATTTAGGTCAGCAGCCCTGTGGAAATCAGTGCAGTCTCATGAAGGGCACAGAGTTTTGTCCCTGTTTTGCCCCCCCCCCCCCCCCATTACCCGGATCTTGGCTAAAAGCCCATGGTGAACTGTGAGGATCTTCTGTGATAGGCTGGACCCGGTGCTATCGGCTCTCTGGCAGAGCTAATGGCTAATGGCTGTTTGTCATCCTCTACACTCCCTGGCTCTGATTGCTGCAGTCTGGCAAGCAGGAAAGGCTGCGAGCTGTCAATCAAAGGCTGAGCGGTTGGTGGGGAGGGGTTATGGGCTACACTACCCACAGGGGCGGGTGTGTGCATGTGCGCGTGTCTGCTGAGAAGGGAAGGCAGACAGGGACACATTCTCAGGGACAATCATCGTCTTTCTAGTTTGTCATGGAAAATGCCGGTAAGTGCTATTGTTCAGTTCTTATGCTTTTCTCCGCTCTCTTCTGTGATGAGTTAAAGCTAGTTGTTGTCTTGTCTTGTTGGACACACCTTGTGTCAACTAGAGGGCATTTATGTTGTGTCTGTTTCTGTTTCATGCTTTGATACGCTTTAGTGAACAACCAGGCAGTTATTTGTACATCATTTGCATCTCCTGCTTTGGGTTCCATCATGTCTATGAGATGTACTTTACTGGCAAGCTCTGTTTATGTGGTATACTACTGATACCCTGTAGTTTGTGGATCCTGCATCTTGAAAACCATAAAATCACTCAGTCACATAAACTACTCTTCATAACAGTACTCTGGAAGTTCTTTATGAATTGGTAATTTCACTTTTATAAAAAGGGGGATTTTTTGAAGGTTAAAATGGAAGCCAGATAAGTCAGAACTGAAGCAATACCATAAAGCTAAATTTGTGATATGGAAGGATCATCTAATATATTTGATTTGTTTTGGTGCATTACTCAGTGCTCATAACCATGGCAGACTTGATGTTATTTAATTCGCCCAGACTAGCTCAAAAAAGGACATTTACAGTCACTACAAAACACCTCCAGAATTCACAATTCTGTCTAAAGTTTGTTTTTGTTTGCCGTGCAGTATTTCATCTTGCAGTTTTGAGAAAGGCTCTTATACCTACATACTAAGTAATTTACCTTTCAGACAAAATCTACTGTTGATAAACTGTATATTATCTCTTGCATTATTTTGTGACAGACTCATATCGTGGTCCCAAAATTAATCGGCTTGAGTATTAAAAGCTTAAGTTTGTGTGTGTAATGCTGTTAATATATAACATTGTTCTGCAATGAAATTATATTGCACCATAATAGGATTCAAGTTTTTCACTAAGGAAATTCTTATCTACCGTAAGCACCTATTGTCTCCTGGAAAATCATATTACATTTCAATATATATAACAATCTGATGAATATTAGGGGTTAAGGCAAATGTGTATAGTGCCTCTGTGCCTGACGCCACCAAACCAACTGTACAATAATCATCCAATCAATATGAGGAAGGGCAGCTAATGAACTGCTTCAGTATTACCGTAAGAATCGGATTCTAATTTTGGAAGATCAGATTTCTCTCACGCTACAGATATGAATAATTTATTGCACGTCATGCCGAGTCTTCTGTCCATGGGGCCTATCATCCAGGTCACCACAACACTACAGAGAGGAGAGAATGGACGTTGTTAACATGGTGTGCTATACAGTTTTTACTCGGTCGTCAGATCTATGGATTTCCAACTGAAGCTCAGGTTACCAGATATTTTCAAACTGAATATGCAGCTTGGATTTTTTTACATGTTTTGTGTTTCTATTTTATATATGGTTTTGTTAGTTTACAGCATTTAAAGTCTTTTAAGAGTAAAGTCTGTTTTGTCCTTCCACTCAAAACATACAGCAAGTAATTGTATATAGGGCTCTTTTTCTTTTTTGATTCTTAAAAGAAAGGAGGGGGGGAATGAGTTATCCATTCATGCAATGATGAAGGATGTTGCGCAATCCATATGAAAAACTAGTAATATGTCAAGAAAGCCACAATAAAACATTTATAACTTGCAAAAATATGGTGAATATGTAAAAAAAATTATAGAATAGAAAATTATATCTAGTTTCATCATGTTCATATCTAGTTTCCTGCATGAATTTGTAGGGTGTATTTCACAGTGTAGGTGGCAATGTAGGCTAATTGCTTATTTGAGAAATTGCTTATAAAATTTATATTGTACATTTATATTGGTTTTTTTATTTTAGCATATACTGAATGAATTTTGGTTGCCAGATGAGTTTTTCAGTTAAAATATGAATGCTGACCTATGTCGAGTCTAATCACAGTGTCGTGCACTTTGTCTTTAATTGAGCTGCAATAAAAACAGGCAAAAAACAGATATTTTCATTTTGGCGATAACTTATAGGTTTTTGCTACAAAAGAAAAAAGCAATGTGGCATGTTTCTCAGAATTAAATTCAGTCTTGGTTGTGTACTCTTCAGTGCATTTGCTGGATTGCCCACCAGATCTTTCTGAAGTCAGAAGTCTCAGATAGAGACCCTAGATAAACTCAGAAGTCGCAAATGGAGAATTTACTGAGAGGAACTGAGCTTATTGTCTTGTTTTCAAGTATTTCTGGGAATTTTGGTTTCATAAACACACAAAATGAAAAAAAATTTCAGGTATAATGATTATTTTGTGTAAGTACCCTTTGGTCCTTCTGAATATCTAAATAGCTTAAATGGGTAGCAGAGGGTGTAAACTGGTCTCTAGTCTCTGCAGGGCTATCCAAATAGAAAGGAAAATCCATTGGTTACATTTTTTCCAGTGGTATCTCTCCCTTGTTTGACAGAGCCTCTTTATGGCCATAAAGGCTCATTTCTGTGCACAGTGAAACATAATGCATGCATTAGCTTTTTCTGTGCGCTCGATTTTCCCTGCCATTTGCTATTATTAAATGCCCTACTTTTACAGCAAGGAACCAGGCTAAGCATTGAAAAAGCAGCACAATTTGTCACTTACTGCCAGGATGCAATTTATTGATCAGAGATCATGTTGCACTTTAATGCCCTGTTAGAGAAGAAGTGGTCCAACATTGTGCCAAAATACAATTTGGACCCTTTGAACAAACTGTATCGCATAACACATTTACACAGCTAGTGATTTGAACAGGCGTCCATGCCCGTATAAGGGGTAAAGAAGTGCGTGTCTGTGTGTGTGCATGCACACAGGTGTTTGACCACATGCGCTTTGCACACTGGTCACCACATGTCTGTGACATCACTGTGCCTGTGTGAATCAAGCCTGACTTGGCTTAATCAATCAAGCAACCTCATTGTCATTACTGATTACATCCACCTCTCTCTTATCTAAGAGTGCATTTCCTGCAGTGGGAAAGCACAAGTATACTTTCCCCATTAATCCATTATATTACATTAGTCTGGTATGATAAATGTGCACCTATTTCTGCTAGGGCACTCCAGTGTAGATTCCATAATAACATGAACATATATCCTGACCAGAAGCATTACTACTTGGTCTGTGTCTATAAATAGCACACACAATGCAGTTCTGTGAAAAAACCAAAAACAAAATTCAGTCAAGTTTTTTTTTCTTTCAGCCATTCTCAATTACAGTTCTCTAAAAAAGTATTTGCCCCCTTACTGATTTAATCAATTATTGCATATTTGTCACACTGAATGGTGACAGATCTTTAGACAAAATTTAATAATAAACAAAGGGAACCTCAGTAATCACAAAACACATTTTTAAAATTATTTCATTTATTTAAGGAGAAAAGTTTTTAAACATTATCACTCATGTGAAAAAGTAGTTGCCCCCTTAAGCTTAATACCAGGTTGCATCACCTTTAGCAGACATAATGTCAACCATACACTTCCTATAATTTGATATCAGTCTTTCAAATCACTGTAGAGGAATTACTCTTCTGCTCCAATGGCACAGTCAAGTGACATTGTACATTTGAGTTTCTAATTGAAAATGAAAACAATGAGTTGATCTACTATGGGAAACGTCAGGATAGAAAGTGAACATGAATAGTTTAAATGCTACAAAAAACATGTCTTTGAGCCAGTTGTCCTCACTCCTAGTCCTGGATAGCTGCAGGGTCTGCTGGCTTTTGTTGTAACTTCAGTAGTGCAGCAATCAATCAATTAAAGCAGTTGATTACATCGATAACCCAGGTCACCTGGTTTATTGGGCCTGAATCAGTCGCTGGTCTTATGGAAAAGACACAAAACCAGCAGACATCTGTGGCTGTCCAGGACCAGGATTGAGTATAACTGCAATAAAAAGAAAAATGCATCCATATCATTGATAGGATATAAGTGGATGATGGGACACCACAATATTCAATGGTTGAGATGAGAAGATGATGGTATCACTTCCTGGTCGGCCTCTTGTTCAACAAATACAGGCAACACACAAGTTTGTACAGGTGCAAAGATGGGGATCTTGCATTCATTACGAAGAGCATCCTCTGTTCTACGTTGTTTAACCATGTTGTTTAACATTGTCGATGATAAATGCATGACAATGGCCAATATATTTCTTTATGTTGTATCTGTCTTTCCTACCTCATGGCATGCTCACAAGAGTAAATTAGAAATTAAGCTTTTACCTTGTATAATTTGCAGCCTGTTCACACGAATGACAAACAAAAATGTTTCAATAGTCATTTAGTCTTTACTCATTGCTTTTTTGAACATTGTTTGTGTAGGTCACTAATGTAATTCAGATGTATTTCACTTATTTACACAGAGCCTTTGACGATGTAACACTTGGCCTGGCCAGTAATGATGCTGGAAATAAAAGAATATAAAGTTTTTTTTTTAAGTTTCCCAGTTTCCCATCAGGTGCACCCTTTTTCTGAAATAAAGTGATTGTAGAAATACGAGCAAAATTAGGAGTGAATATGAGTAGATTAGAACATAAGTACACAATTGGTAGGTCTACTACACTGAATGTTGACCGCAATGATTATTGTTGTAATTAGGCTACAGTATGGTATTAAAAGAACTGCAATACATCATTGTCTTTTTACAATGAATGTGGAAAGATGGAAATTATTATGAAATTAATGTAATTGAAATCGGCTAATCAGTTTTCCCATAAAAAACAAAACAACCATTACAAAACAAGAAATTCAACGAGGAGAGATCCTTTCCAGCCATAATTAGTTTGCTTAAAGTGTCTTTTTTTGAAGATAAAACGCTTTGGAAGTGCCTTTATTTTTCATTTAAAACAAACTGAAATGAATTTATTTCAGTGGCAAGCTTTTCTCAGCTGGTCCTCTTGTGCTGAGAAGCCCAAGAATAGAACTTCAGCTGGCACATGCTAGGAGAAAAAACATGGTCCCCGATCCGTATAAAGCAGAGGTGTCCAGTCTTTTCCAAAAAGGGCCAGTGTGGCTGCAGGCTTTTGTTTTAGCCCAGCACTAAGACACTTAATTCTAATTAAAGTCTTTATTGAAGACCATAATTAGTTAATTAGTTGACTCAAGAAATTATTTTTTATTTAACTTTTCATTCAAGCTAAATATTATATAACTGATGTCATTTTTAATTTGGGCATTTCCCACTGCATCTAGCAAAACCTATCATGCCCCTGTACAGCATTTAAAAATAGTCATCTGTCATTAAGCAGTCATGTGCTTAATTAGTGACAATTACTTCTTCAACTTGGATTAAATGGGATAATTGTTTGAGAAGAGGCTTGACAAAGAGGCTATCACAGCCTATAGCTGGCGGAGGACTTTAAATACAATGTGAGAAATCAAGGGGAGACAAACTGGTGGCCCTAAACATAGTGAATGTTTATGGATAATTTGATTTCTTCAACCAGTAAAGCAAACTGTCAAGTTTAATTCTACCACATAAATACATGTTGAGCTGCAAGGATCCTGCATAAATAACATACAAAAGTAGGAGTGTATACAGCCCTGCATGGAGTGAGTCATAATTCTTTCCAGAAAAATGAAAAAAAAAAAAACCATGCTGCATCAAAAAACTGTGGGTCAAGGTACCAACCTCATTACACCAGCCAGAGTGCTGGATTTTTGGACTGCACACAGCCATGGCCGATAAAGCCCCGGTTGGATGCGTCATCTGCCCTCTGACAGTGCAACAGGGCGTGCTTTCGGCCTGTGGGGCTGAAAATAATGCTGAGCCATGCTGCCCAAACAAACCACTGTTGCACTGGCCAATAAGGTTCATGCCTAAGAGACCAGGTATAAGTTCTCATCTACAATTAAGATCAGGGCCTACTGGATTTTTAATGACTACTAACCCTCAACTTGGTATAGTTTGACCAAACACGGTGACGTTAGTTTCAAAATATCCTACATAAGCGATATCCATTCCGTTGACTGCTTTGAGTGGTAGCCAGCCACCTTTCTACAACTGGTCCTCCCCCTATGGCCTGAAATTCTTAGTTAAAAAGGACTCTAGTGGTATTTACCATGGATTCTGCATCCAATAAACAAGGTACATCAGTCTCACCCATTTTAGCTGATAGAACAGGACATTTACCAACCAATCAGTGAAGAAATGTGGGGCGAACTGGGCAGTATTAGAGGAGCCTTGACCCCCTTGATCTTTCACTAGCTAATGCTACCCAGGAGTAAATAAACACATATTATGTGTGTGACAAAGGAATGTCTGAGTGTAGGCCATATGTATTCATAGTAGTCTAGCTAACATTAACATTGGTACAGACAGTTACTTTAACTGCCATTTTAGTCATTTGGAACTGTCCGATCAACGATGCCTTCACCGCAAATGAACATTGTCCACTGAGAAAGCTTTGCTGGTTCCTGGAACCCTTGTTATATCGTTGTAGGGTGTGGTCATAGAAGAAGTTAGTTGCAAAAACTAGTCGACAGTCAAACAGCAAATCACACAAGGCCAGTATTGAAAGTTACCAGTCAAAGGAATCAGACACTCTATCCCATCTCTGCCCCAAAGTCTCAAAAATCTGTTTGACTGAGAATGTGAACAGAATGTGAGCATGTTTAGTATGTCTGAAACTTTAGTATGCATCAAATGGTACAGTATGTGAGAAAAAAAACCTGGATGTCATATATGTGAAATATTGTAGTGTGAAAACACTGGACACTACGCTGGCATGAGTATCCCACAATTCATTGTGATAGTTCACAACCCAAGCAATGTTTATATTTCCCTTTTAAATCTTTTTAGTTTGCCATATTTTCATTACCTTTCCGGTGGGTGCCGCTCACATGCTGTCAGCAGGTCTATGACCATCATCAATGAGCAAATTGCTGAATGGAAGTGGGACGTTCCTATGACAGCGTAGTATGTCCAAAAAGCCATTGTACTTTCTACTCACGTACTTAACTGAGTATGTGAGTAAAATGATAGCCTACTTATATAGTATGTAGTGAGTACTATACGATTTTGGACGCAGCCCAAGTTTGTCTGCATCAAAGCTCTGTGCTCACGGATATTGTTATGCATGCAATAATAATTTTAACTAAATAAATGCCATAGACTACGGACTCATGAGAAATTTCTGGCTCTGTGTCTTTGCCAATGGCTTCCAATATTTTAAAGAGGCAGTTCACCCAAAAATTAAATTAAGGTATGTTTCCACTTATCTTAATTCAGAGTAGTATCTGTCCATCCAGATTTTGCTGAAATGTGATGAGTTTTCTAGATATATGCTGCAGCTCATCCTGATAAAACAAACCTCTCAGGTTTGTCTTCAAGTGGCCTCAGAGCACCAAAAATAATTTTTTAAGAAATTGAACTGCAACATCTCTTTCCAAATATTATGCGTTTACACACGAATATCCACCCTCAGAGTATTTGCGTAAATGTGTGCATGTTTTGACGTATCTTTTTTTGTGCATGCACACCGTTTATAAATGGGGCCCCAGGTGTTACTCCAACAAATATTGAAGAAACCATGTTCGGAATACCTAATCCTAGAGGTTTCCTTCTGCTCAGTGTAGCCAATGAATTAGCTACTCCAGAGTTTTTTTTTTTTTTTTTTTTTTTTGGATCTCTCAAAGTTTGCCAGCGTACTCCCACAAGAATAATTCAATGTCAAAGATGCTTCCTAAAAAACTCGCAATTTCTACCCTTGACCTCTATTTATAGGAACTAGGATGATGGCAATTGTAGTCCTACTGACAATACCTTACCTTAACCCTGCTACATCAATATCAATTGTCCCCATGAGGAATATTATTTCTTCAGCTATTATAGGGGGCTCAAACCTTTTGGAGACACACAACATCCAGCACTGACTCACTCCCAAAGGTACTTTAATGTGAGGTCCTTAGTATAACCTAATAAAGTAGTCCCCAATACCCTTTCTAAATAGTATCCAAATCCTCATTTCAACCGGGAGACCAAAGACAACACTGCAATAATTGTTTGAGGACCATTTATTTATTTATTTCGGCCTTCAAGATGTCACCGACAGTCAAATAAATCTTTCTACATACCTGAAACACTTTTTCTAAACATATTAGGCTGTTGATGCAATTTAACAGGGGAACCGTAAGAGCCCAATTGGGGTCGCTGGTATCCAGTTAAACATTGTTGTTCCTCCTGGGTGATGCTAGCACTGACCATGTGTTGATGTCAATCAGGGAGATTTGTTCTGTAATTATATCTATAATTATACTGTCTCATGCATTTATTACTCTGCCTTGAAACATCTATTGGCTTTGCTTGTGAACAACCGGACCAACTAAATATGCCCGTCTAATTTTCATGACTGTTCCAGTCCTTTACACCTGTGGCAATTCTAAGATTTTTTTCAATAGGGGGTCCTGGAGGCGTGAAGAACCAGTCAGGGGTGGCCCATGGAAAATCTGAAAAATTTATCAGCATTTAAAATTAGCTTATGATGCATTGTATTGAATAACAGTTTTTCGTGGATAGGGCAACACATTAATTATTTGTGTTACACAAAGCTTTCTTCATAAGAGGAATTTCTGGATACGTGAGGTGTGGAACTGCATTCAATGTCAGTATCGAAGCAGTTGGCAAAGTTAAGATGACATCAGTGTTTTATGAGCAAGGACCATTGGTGATAGTTGAGCCTGTGAGGTGCACAGAGCAAATCTGATTGAGTCAGGCCTGGAAAGTAACACTCTGTAAAGGTTATGGATGAGTCATGGCCATTATTTAATGAAACAACCCCAATTCTGCCCAATTATGAAGAACAGAAGTCAGCTGTCAACTCCTTTCAAACTACTTTCTTCGATTGATAGGGAACTGGAAATTCTAACCAAAATGTTGCAGATGTTAATTAAGGTTTGTCTAATCCCAGAAATTAGCATAGCTAGATAAATATATTCTACAATTTGTGTATAAAATCTCATATTTGAAAATAGAAATAATTGGTGTTTATATACCAAAGTAGTGAACAGTAATTAAGATGAAAACATCATAACCAATACACAACGCATTAATGACAGAAATAAGCATTCACTATTCAAATACTATCATAGATTAAAATCTATTCAAATACTGTATGTAATGACAGTTTTATACTCTATAATTTGTTAATTTATTGATTTCTTTTGTAATACATCAGTAACTTTTTCTTTTTACCAGTTAGTCAATGTATATTGGTATTGGTAATGTACTGTAAATATGTGAGTTAATGCATTTTTATAGTTTTGCATTAGTTCATGTTAAGTATTGTAATGTTGTAGAAATGTGTTGATGATATTAATAATATAAGTAGCATAATTTGTATATTTAATGCACATTATTTTTCAAGGGGGCATTCATGAAAAGTGATATGCATTAAATACACAAATTATTCAATAATTGATCATAAGCAATCTGGAAGTTTAAATAGGTTCTAAATGTTGAGATTGCTCATCATGTATGGGATTACATTTCATACAGGTTTTAATATAAACTGTATTTAACAACATTTTTGTAACTAGCACTCCTTAAGTGTGAGCCATTGTACTGTATCTGCAGCCAAAAAGGATATTCTCAACGGAACACAGAAGTACAATGTTCAGAGTTAATTCAACTGCAACAAAATATGAGTGCAAAAAAAAAAAAAAACTGCTCTATGTCTAAGTGAAATGCACATTAGCAAAGTAGACAGAATGCTGAATATCTATTTTCTGTAATATGTTATAAAACTCAAAACATGTAAATACTAATCAGTATGTATTATTTATTTATTTTGTAGAGAAATGTTCCTTGAAGTCAAGGGTTAATGAATGAATAATTTAAAAGAGGAAGAGCCTACGAGCATATGGAGTTAATTGAGAACCACTTAAACAATAATTGCCATGTTTGTGAGCTGAGTGGCCTGTTAATATTTTATGGGCTCTACTGGTTGTCAGTGAGCTATATATATATATCCACACACACATGCATACATGCATACATACACACACACACACACACACACACACACACATACATACATACATACATTAGGGCTGTCAAAAAATACTCAAAGTTCGAAAACTATTAAAAAATCTTTCTTTTTTTAAAGTTCGAACCTAAATTTGAGCATTCGAATATTCGTTTTGGATCCCGCGTATTGTAATTAACATGCAGGCTTTAATTTCATGCGGCGAATCATGTTCATGCACGCAAAGATAACATGCAGGCTTTAATTTCATGCGGCGAATCATGTTCATGCACGCAAAGTTCATTTCCTGTGCTAACGTTACTTCCTCTATCAACAAAAAACGTTCTGCCCTGGACCCAGGCAAGTGGATCGTCTGGTTTTCCTTGCCAGTAACCTCCGGTGATACTTTCAGCTCTATTGACACCTAACGTTACTGGTCAGCTAGCCTCGCGAGCCAGTCTCTTTTTTCACTTCGTTCAACAGATCTGGTCAGCTAACAATTTAGGCTAAATAATGTTCCCATGGCAGGCTATGTTTCCTTTCTTCTTTGAAGGTTTTGATAAAATTGGATGATGAAAGAAGTTAAATTACTTACTCTGTTTAGTTTGTTTATGTTGTTTTAAGCTACAGGTATTAGCCCTTTGAATAGTTTTTGTGTTAAGAAACGAACAGGGATTTCCTATAAACAATCATTTCCCGATGATTAATAAATGCCAATGTGTGGCAAATTACATCCACGTGAAAGTGCTTTATTCATTTGCGCATTAGGCTATAGAAACTGCAGGGGGCTCATTTATAAAATGAACTTGCGTGCATAGCTACGTTAAGTGAAGGCCTGAAGTAGAGCGACCACCGTTTCCACGGTCAAATCCAGTCATGTTGAAATTGTTCCTTAACAAAAACTATTCAAACGGATAATACCTGTAGCCTAAAACAACATAAATTACTTACTCTGTTTAGTTTGTTTAACTTCTTTCATCATCCAATTTTATCAAAATCTTCAGAAAAGAAAGGAAACATAGCCTGCCATGGGAACATTATTTAGCCTAAATGTTAGCTGACCAATCTGTTGAACAAGTGAAAAAAGAGACTAGGTTCGCGAGGCTAGTGACCCGTAACGTAGTGGTCATATGAGCTGAATATACCGAGCTTTATTGGGAAGGAAAACAAAAGATCACTTGCCTGAGTCCAGGTAAACGTTTTGGTTTGATAGAGAGTAAATTAGCACAGGAAATGAACTTTGCGTGCATGAACATGATTCGCCGCATGAAATTAAAGCCTGCATGTTATCTTTGCGTGCATGAACATGATTCGCCGCATGAAATTAAAGCCTGCATGTTAATTACAATACGCGGGATCCAAAACTAATATTCGAATGCTCAAATTTAGGTTCGAACTTTTAAAAAAGAAAGATTTTCGAATAGTTTTCGAACTTCGAATATTTTTTGACAGCCCTAATACATACAGTGAGTTCCATAATGTTTGGGACAAAGACATATTTTTCTCGATTTGTCTCTGTACTTTGCAATTTTTAATTTGTAATCAAACAATTCAATGAGCTTAAAGTGCACATTCTCAGCTTTTATTTAACGATATATTGGTTTCACTGTGTAGAAATTGCAGCACTTTTTATACATTTTGGCTTCTCCGAGATTTAAAGGAAATGAACTGTGAATTCAACTTGAATCATCTTTTGCCGGAGTGGGCAATAGTCCAAGCCACTCTTCTTGACCGACGCCTGGCTTTACTTGCTTTCCTGACTATCTTTATTATTGAACACTACTGAATGGTTTCTAAGACAAGATCTGTCATCTCAGATGGCTTAAGATGCATCTGAATCTGCATGTGACAGGCACTTGGAACATCTAGTGAGTGTCTCCAATAATGTAGTTAAAATGGTTAATAAGACAGTTAATGAGCAAGGTGGCCTCTGTGGAGTGCTGATTCATCTATTTTATGTGGGGGGTGGATTTGAGGGGGCGGGAGATCCTGATCAACAAACAAGCCATCTGGGACAATTGAAAACATACACTAAAATGGAATTAATAGCAGTAAACCCAAGAAAGTGAAGCAGCCCATTAATCTGTTCTTTCTTGCAGATTGTCAATATTGTTTTCTCAAAACTGCTCCCTGTCTAAAGACCCTATGATGGGAACTAGGGCAAACATCTCTTGTGGCTTCTGAGTGAGAAGCAAAAGATTTGTACATTGTACTGCTTTCCTTATGAGGAATATCTCGCTGAAAATCACACACTGATTCATCAGAAAAGCATGTTTTAGGCATTATCTGCATGATATTTAATGTGTAGTGAAGGGGTCCATGCAATCCAGTTTTACTAGTATTTATGCACCACACTGCTTATCACCACATTGTAATAGATATCATATTTGAATTATTTATTTTACAGAATGTTACTTTTAAAAGGGGAAAACTGTTGAATTCATTTGAGCTGAAAAACAACCCTGACCATCAATGTCACTACAGAATTGACCACAAGCGTGACTGCAGATTTACCAGTAGGTGGCAGTCTTCCTCATCATTGGCCAGTTCTTGTCATTGCTATCTTTGTGCTGATGGCACTCCCATTCTCTCCAAACCACTGGATTGTCTTTATTTATCAACCAATTTGTTCAATGTACCCATTTTGAAAACAAAATATGCCTTTGTACTGTGTGTCATGTAATGTGCAGCATGCACATCTGTTCTCAAAGAAGGATAATTAGGTTGTAGTGAGGATTCCATTGCCTGCCATGCAGGCTTTAGTGAATATATCTTATTATGTGTGCATACAGTGCCCTCCAAAAGTGCAGGAACGGTAGAGTGAAATTTGTTTTTGCTATACTTAAGGCATTTCGGTTTAAGATTTAACAAAGAATGAATATGAGACAAAAGTACAATCAGCTTGACAGTCAGTTGAAAATGGAAAGACTCAAAAACAAATGGCAAAAATATATAGACATGTAAATACCATGAAATAAAAAGCTTATTGTCTGTTCTTTTGTCTTATATTCATCTTTTGTATGCTCAATCATATTATTATTATTGGTATTAATCTAAAGTTTATAGCAAAAATAACTAATTTCACTCTACTGTTCCCATACTTACATTTATTGTCATAAGTCTGTGCAATCAACAGTTTACTTCAGGAAACCTGTGTTTGCTTATTTCATTTGACATGTTCCATAAATTTCAACCAATTGTTGTCTTGGAACTTTATGGACCTTTGCCTTTTTGGACATTGGAAACATTTATAAAAATTTGGCAATTGATACAAGTAGTTTTTAGAAACTGCTTTTTCACTCTCAGGTACTGGAGTTGTTAAAACATTTAATTGCTAAACAACCTAAAATTGGGGTGTATGTATTAAAAAGGACAGTAATTCCTATGTGGATCATTGGATGTGGATATACTGTAAATACCCTTAAAACTGAGCTTGCAGTTTAGCCTCATATTCATTCTTTCATTTCTAATACAATTTGGAATACAAGGCCAAAACCGAACCAAATCTCTAATGTGTATAGATCCAAAACAATGTGTCACTGCCCAAATAATCTCAGACTGCACTGTATGTATGGCATTAATGCAGTTAAATAAAAATAAAACAAAACCCTCAGGAGGAAGTAAAAAAAAATTGGTGTAATGTGCCTGAATATGATTTTTTTTTTGTTGAAAAGCTGCCTGATAGTTTTATACTGACTGCCTGTTCAGGAGAGTGTCCAGGCATTGTGGTCATGAACATCCTGTAACTAGTTAGTTAGTGCTATCAGTTGATTGGCATGCTACTTCTGGACTGTTTAGGTGGAGCAGTGCTTTAAACTTGGAGGTGTTAAAAGTATCATTTAGGTGTGTGTGTGTGTTTGACTTCTACCATGTTGGTAATGTATTTTGTCAATGTGTTCAGTGTGTGCTTGGCTCTGTATAGACATACATATGTTTCAGTTGGCGTATATTTTGGTGTGTTTGTAGTTTGAGTGGTGTGAGATTATCTTTAGCTAGCATGGTGTTGCAGACAGAGTGCAGAACACCAGAATGGCACACAGCTTGATGTCAGAATGAAATGCCCCACAGATTATCCTACACACTTGAGAGGCATCAGCTGCATTCTAAGATCTAGAGGTCAAAACTGCAAAGCAGCGGTTCCCAAACTTTACAAGCCCTCAACCGGCTTAATGATCCCATACATTTTCTGTGACCCACCCTTCTTAGAATAATCAGTCATGGAATTCAAATTTTTTTTACCATCGCTTCTGTTATGCAAAAACCTTGCTGAAGGTTTTTTCTTTTTTTACACACATTGTAAATGTCTCTGAAGTCACAACTGAGCAACTAATAAAACTGGTAAAACCCCATGTGACTGAATGCTCTGGAATGTGACTAATGCTTTTGAAAGAGCATAATTTTTTTCCTGAGAATAATATTTTTCTGAAACAAGGTTTTTGCACAGCACAGATGATACGTTCAAACAGCCACAGGTATGCTGTAACAAGTTCTCTAATATCTAACCGGTGCAGTGTTTCATTAGACTCATGTAAATGTCTAGGGAAAGAACAGAACCCACCAGTAGTTTCTGGAACTTAATTTGGGCACTGCAACTCTAAATGAATACTGGTCACTAATTATCTTCTGACCGAATTTAACATAGATCAATAATTCACTTTAGTGTGGCTTTCTATCCAATTGTTTCTAAATGGATTTTAGTCATTTGTAACTGCTTCCAGTATTTAGAGTGCAATTGCATTAAGCTTAAATAACTGAAACAGCCTGATGCTTAGTACCTGCCAAAAAGGAAGAAAAAAACACAACACAACAGCAGTGGTAAACATTTCCCACCCACACAAAGGCAACACATCAGTCAACTTGACACCCAGCCTTCTTCATCTCCAAAACTAATGAGTGATTGAATTTATAATTATTCAGAAGATATGAAGTGTGATGTGCATTTGGGGGCTGAAGTATTGGTCTTCCGTTGGCAGCACATGTAATGCTCTCCTCCAGTACAATAACACTGCAGCAAAGCTGAGTACGTGCAGAGTGAAAAGAAATGGTGAGTGGAAGCACAACCTTGGGAGGCCATCGTGCGCTAGTCTACGGGCATCTGATCTGATGGAGGACAGTGTGACAATGGGATGGACCTTTGCATTCCAAATCGGAAATGAAAAAGGAAAACTATGGAAAATGTTTTTACAAAAAGGAAAAAGCCTGGAGTGAATTGATCTGCTGTCACTGTAACAGTAACAGAGATGGGGGGGGGGGGGGGGGGTGGCATTTTGGCCCCAGGTAAAAATAACAGTTAGGTCCTATTGTGGTTCTTTTGTGGGCAAAGCACTGGTCTTAACTGAATGGGGAGGGGGGAATCTTAGTGCGAAGCTGAACCCACTGCAGAACAATGTGTTGAGTCACCGGAGCTGGCTTGGTTTCCTTGCTCACAGGAGAAGGAGGGGGCGGCCCTTCCGGGAGGGGCTCCACCCATGCATCCGAACGGTGGGGGTCTCTGAAGCTATGCATCCTCACAGTCATGGGTGGCATACTCTAGAAAACTAGAGAAAAGGCTGGAGCAGCCACAAAATACACTTCATGACAATAGTGGTTGTTATAAACAGATCTGTTCAATGGGTGTGTTAAATGGTTTATGATGTATGCTGCATATGTTCTACTCTATGAAACTGCCTGCAAAATGAAGATGGTATACACAGACATACATGTGTATATCTATGTTTATATAAGAGGAATAGTATAATATGATTTCTTTATTAGAAAAGTGAGCCACTCTTGTTCATTTATATAACTAATTTTTATTGACTCTCTTTGTACATTGAAGGACACCTGAATATTGTGTCTGCGTGAATAGATCTGAGGACATTTTGGTTTAATTGGCTATGACCCAGCATGTGAGGTACATGTGAATGTGTCAGCCATTTCTTTCAGGATTTGTCCTTGGACTATATACCTCATGAGCACCCTTGTTTTATTGCTTATTTGTGAGGGATTCCTTCCAAAGAAAATTATATGGAGGCAATCATGTTCATAGTCCAGTACAAGCAATGTCGCCACAGGGTCCTTGAAAATGAAAGCTGTACAAACGCATCAAAATATAAAATCCAAAGTAGTTAATATGTATTAAATAAAACCCTGAATATATTCAATCAATCAATCAATCAATCAATCAATCAGCCTTTATTTATAGAGCACATTTCATACAAATTTGCAAATGTGCTGAACACAAAAATGAAAATAAAGAACTTAAATCAGGTGATACATAAAAGTTCATAAAAGATAAGATTAAAAAAATTTAATAAAATGATTTAAGAAGATTAAAATGATTACAAAAGAATAAGGATGTCCTAACTAAAAGCAATGCTAAAAAGGTAAGTCTTGAGATTCTTTTTAAAATATAAGAGATATTCTATATAAGATAAGCGATAAAACGCTATTCCAAAAGCAAAATTAGACATGTTATACATCGTTAGAAAGCTTATACTCTCACCTACTGAATTAATGAATTGTCAATCAAGCCTGACTGTACTAAAAAGGGCGACAAACAATAGGTGTGGTAATACACACAGCTATTTTGGAAGGGTCCCAGGCATCACAAATGCCTGTATATTTCACAAACGGATTGTCCAAGACAATATATGACCACTCAGACTCAAAAAGGACATCTCTATGCGTAAAACCAATGGTAAGGTTGTATATTTATTCAATATTTAGTCTGTAGATATTGTCTGTAGAATGACAAGGTATCATTTCCTAAACTTTGTCTCGTTTATTTCATTATTCAGTGTGGCTTCTTGTTGTTTCACACTTTAATATGACTCCGTTGGTGCACGAATGAGTATGTACTTCCGCTTTGGCAGATAGCGTCAGTTCAGAGGCGGTCCTTCAGTGTGGCCCAGGATGCATTCGTGTACACACTGCTAAAAGAATGTGGCCATATGCGTCCCAGACCACCTCCAAATATGGTCTGAGTGATCAGATCTCAATGCGTCCTGGGTGCGTTCACACCTGTAGTTAGAGCTGTCCACTTGTGATCGGATCACTCAAGACGCATTTTAATGCGAGGTCTGAACAGGGCCTAAGAGAGCTTTCAGTATCTAGTCTTGATTCTAGGCTTTTGGTTGCCTTTGGAGTCTGTTATAAGTGTTTGTCAACATGAGGACTAGGGTTGTGCTAATGAAAGTCAAGGAAGCCATTGTGAGGCTGAGAAATAAGAAAAAACAGCCAGAGACGTAGGCCAAACCTTAGGCTTGGTAAAATCAACTGTTTGGAACATCATTAAGAAGAAAGAGAGCACTGGTTAGCTCAGTAATCGCAAAAAGGGCCTGGTAGGCTAAGGAAGACCTCTACAATTGATGACCGAAGAAATCACCATAAAAAAGAAAAAACCCCAAACACCTCTCCGACAGATCAGAAACACTCTTCAGGAGGCAGGCGTGGATGTGTCAGTAAGTATTGTCTGCAGAAGGCTTCACAAACATAACCACGGAGACTATACTGCAAGATGCAAACCACTAGGGTGCATTATTTTTTCTCCTTTCCTTGTCTCCTTTCCTAGCATGGCAGGCCAAAATGGTGGAAAATACACAAATTGATGTCTGGAATCACACGTTGTGAAAGCTGGCTCATTCAATTTGCTTATTTTATCTCCTTGCTTGTTTTCCTTGCTCCTAGTTCCACCCATCAGAGGATGCAAGGAAAGGACATGGGGATGGAGGAAATGAGGAAATGTCTATAAGGCAATTGGAAAGTCCTTGCCCTTTCAAGCATCTGTCAAATACAAACGTGGGAGATGGGGAGAGGTGAATACACAGGTCGATCCTTATATGTCACAGGTTCCAAAAAAAAACTTCCCCAAAGGATGCACTTGTGTTTACATGAATTCCTTGGGTGCCTTCAACCTCCTTGAAGGAGCATTTAACGGGTTAGAATGTCCTCAAAGATGCTGCAACTCAATTGATTTCCGGGTCAGACAAGGACCTCAGACACAAAGGATGAATAAAATATGGAATGCACCCACACTGACAACGCATAATTCCAGATGTCATTTTCACACATTTTTTGACACTTTTGACCTTCCAAAGGCCAAAGGAAAGGAGACAAGGAAATGAAGCAAGGATGTATGAAAAATAAGCGGTTGGAATGCACCACCAAGATTCACTAGTATCAGTGATAGCAAGAGCAAAGTGTAGAGGCCAAAAGGAAATGCTAAAGATCCAAAACACCCCCCTCATCTGTGAAACATGGTGATGGGGGGTGTTATGGTTTGGGCATGTATGGCTGCCACAGATATTTGCTCACAGAATGGATTCTGAAGTATACAGAAGCATGTTATCTGCTCATGCTCAAACAAATGCCTCCAAACTCATTGGATTGTGCTTCATCCTACAGCCAGACAATGATCCCAAACATACCTCTAAAGTAACAAAGGAGTTTTTAAAGCCAAAAGCAGGAAAATTATTGACTGACTAAGTCAATTCCCGATCTGAATTCAATTGAACATGTGTTTCATATGCTGAAGAGAAAACCTAAGGCAGCTAGCCCCCAAAACCAGCAGGAGTTGAAGATGGTTGCAGTACAGGTCTGGCAGAGCGTCACCAGAGAAGATACACAGCAGATGATGATGTCTATGGGTTATAGACTTGTAGCAGCCATTGCATGCAAAGGATATGCGACAAAGTACTAAACCTGATTTTCATTTGCATCACATAAGTCCCAAACATTAAGGATAAAAAGAAAAGTAATTTTCACATGATGAAACCAAAGAGGTATAAAAATATATTTAAATAAAAGCAGAGAATGTGCACTCTACCCACATGGGAATAGTTTGATTACAAATCTAAAATTGTGGAGTACCGAATCGAATCAAGAAAAAATGTCTTTCTCCCAAACATTATGGAGCTCAATGTGTGTGTGTGTGTGTGTGTGTGTTATGTGCATGTATTTGCGATGCATAGAGTATGCAGTAATAGTACTTACTGGGAGTTGTAACTGAGTTTGATGAGAAGTCAGCAAATTTAGTGTACGCATATTTGTTTTTTGCATGCATCTCCTTGTGTGTGTATAGCTATAACTTTCCATATGAAACAATGAATTATATTTTCTTGTAAGTGCATTGCAATATCCTTTTTTGTTGCAAATTACAGACCAATAAACCTTTTTACAGTACTTTGTTTTATGTGGACAGGGTTGTGAATTATGTGATTTATTTTGCAACCTGTTGAAAATCAATATCTGTTTTTGTTTTATTAAATCTTTTCATTTTAATTGTTGATTGATATGGAAATTTAGTATATTGATTTTCCGGGAATATTTTCCTTACTACTGTCACTCAAAACTTGGTTTTCTAGGGGTTGTAGGGCAATTCATATTGTGACAGATGTTTTAGTAGATGCTATATGCTAATACATTTTTTGAAATTGTATTTATTTATTTTTTGCCATTTAAATAATGTAAATCCAGAGCTTCCAGATCACAGGAATTGATACAACAAATAAAAAGGATCACAATTAGAAGTTGGTATTTCTGGTATTTGATCACAATGTCCACAGTAACAGGGAAAACACACAAGGCTTGTACTGTATACTAGTTAGATCTAATTGCAGTTAACTTTCTGTTTCATTTTTAATGACACATAGTTTAGTCATTTCTGAGACTGAACAGAGAACTGCAACACCACTGGGCTACATATCATGTAAAACAATAAGCACTACCATATTACTGCAGTATTAGACTACCACAAGCCTTGTATTAGCCTAGGCTACTCATATTATTAGCGTGCTTTTTAATTATATTGCGCCTTTCCACATCCCAAGGATGCTTCTCAGATCATAATGGTCATCTGTAAAAATAAGCAAAAATTCTGTACAAAAACGCCATGCAGCCATCATACATATTTTAAAATATCCATCAACTAGCACAAATGGTCGTTATTTTTAGCGGCCGACTAGTAAACTGAAAGATTAGTTTCAATTGTTAATGAATATGATCTATTACCGCGAAAGCCAGCTCAACCTATGTTGAAATTATTTAGCAAATTTATCAACACTCAGCCTAACGAACTGAGTACAGTGATGTGTCAACTGAAATTTAAAACTGGATAACAAACTTTTTTTAAAAGCACGCGGGGGTTCGTGAGAAGGATTTAATGGCCGTTTAGAGGAAGCTCGTGGGCGTTTTGATATCCCCTACGAAAGCTGGCCCAGAGTATCTAGGGACTCCCACCCCGTGACCTTCGAAGGGGAGTAATCCGCAAAGAAGAATGACGGGCATTCGGCTGCTGTACAGAGAAGCAGAGGCAACGCCGTTCTTGGGAGTGCCTGCTAAGTTTGAAAGCACCATCAAACTACTGGTACCCCAAATTCAGACGGTGAAATGAACCCTCGGAGAACGCGATCGCGAAGACCTTGTCGTAAAAGAGCATTAGTGACCGTATGATTCAGAGACAGAGCAAGAAATGGGCCAGACGTCAGTTTCCACATTGTCTCAAAGTGCGAGTGGTAAGTGAATTTGTCATCCATATTTTAAAGTGATCTTATAGCCTGTGCGCACACATGACGCTATATGTGATCAGACTTCCTGTAGCTATTGCTGTTCAAAGTCCCAGTTGATAACAATATTATATAGAAGTAGTCAATTTGCATGTGGCGGAAATGTTTTTAAGTCGAATCTTGATCTAACGGGTCTGGTATGGATGCTTTACATTTGTGTCGTGAACGCTGTGTTCGGTGATTTTTAGCGACTGACAGCACAGGTCATGAAAGAATTCAGCAGATCAAAAAGAAATAGCGAGACTTACTGGAATTGTTAGCTACTGATAGTATGCAATGGATTATTTTGTTGTTTTCTCTTTAACGGAAATGAGCGGCGAACGAATTTAGCTAATAACTTAATACCATTGGTTTCAGAAAGCGAGCAGAATCCAAAATGTATTGCCTTGAAACACTAACAAACTCTTTAGAGAAAAGAGCTTAGCCTATACTAGCTAGTAAATAGTTTGCGATATAGCCTGTTTTCTTTTTACATCGGTGCGAGCTTTTTCGCTGATCATGAACAAAAAATACCATGCCCAAAATCAAAAACAGATGGTTAAGTATAACAAGTTAGATTTATTTTCTGGGGCATGCAGAGTTGTAGAGTTTTTTGTTGTTGAGGAAATACGTCATATTTTCCTTTAATTTCTAATGTTTTTTTTTTTTTTAAAATAATTATTTATTTATTTTGCTCTGCACTAGTTTGCCATATACAACCTACTCAAAACAATGCTCGATAGGCTAAATGCATGAAATTGTCAAGTGCTTTTATGACCACCCCTGAAATTATTCATACGGATAACGTATTGATTTTCCAACACATTGGTTTGACTCTCAAATGTAATGGAGCCTAAGATTGTTCATAATATGTTATGTAGGCGTAGCTATGCTAATAACTTAACATGTTCCGTAATGCATGTCCGATGCATGATGTTTGCGGGCATTACGTAAATTGTGACTATTCTCATAAGTTAATGGCACTTTAGTATGATATGTCAACAAATCGACGCGGTATTGTTTATAAACTAACTGTTCAGAGAGTAGCGCATCTTTAATGCAGCTTGTACCTTCAAGCTTTGGGCGAGTCAATATTTTGGACTGAAAACCAGGGCACTGCCTGTATTCTTGAGTGGAGATCACCTTAAAATGACAGCATGCCTGTTTGTAACTGTCTCGAGATTTGATCTGCCTCGGACGGTCGTTTTACACGATTAACCTGAGCTGAGAAATGTTTTTGATTTTGATGAGGCTGGTGAATACCACTGACTCTAAAAAAGACTAAGAGAAGGGAGCACTGTGCCAGTTGAGAATTTATGGGAGAAAGTTTGTGCGTAGAATGTTTCATTAAAAAAAAAAAAAAAATTAAAGATTAGGCAGAGCATAAATATAATGTAAAATCTCTGTGGTTCATTCATTGTATTTCATTTTAGTTACACTTTCCTATCCTGGAGAATTTTCTGCTTGCGGTGCAGCAATTTATATTTTCTGTAGTAATAGTAGATATGTAAGGTTGTGGCAAGCATGCCATGCATTTGTCCAGATTACAGGAGCTGTGATTTATCAAGGCATTAAACCCACAATACCACATCAGATTTCTGTCTTTTTCACAAAATTTGATGCTGTCCAAAACAAGGTAGAGAGAAATGTTAAGAATGTATTTGCAATCATCTTACTGGAGGTGACCAACATTTAATTATTAATTATGATGAAGTGCCCCACTCAGTGTAGCTTAGGTGTGTCAGCCATGTCAGAAAGGGCAGGCTTCAGGACACACATTTATGTCCTTAATTACTGCTCCCAGACTACTGCTGGATTACCCTGAAAAAGCACCACAATTCTGTAATGTTCATGCTGTAAGACATTGCCTTTTCTACAAATAAATAATGAATATTGAAGCAAATCGCACTCTCAACATTGCATTCTTTTAGGAAAACACTTGAGAAACAGAATTCCCAATGAGTGGCGTTGAACTCTACACTTAGGTTACTTAATACATATTTACTGATTCTCATCAATAGATTTAGAAAACAAGCTTGCTTTCCGAACAGACAAACATTTAAGGCTTTAATGAAAAACAATGTGGTCTGTTTGTTATTTCCTTATGATCCCTTTAAACCACACGTTAGCGAAGGTGGAGAGGGAGAGAACATTTATTTAGCCAATTAAATCTGGGGATGGTTTTGGTGGCAAGTTTGCGAGAGCCAGATCTAGGATTTAGCCAGGACACCGGGGAACCTCCTACTCTTAGCGATAAGTGTCATGGGATCTTTAATGACCACAGTGAGTCAGGACCTCGGTTTAATGTCTCATCCGAATCATGAAATAAGTCTCTAAACCTTGTCATCTTAAAGCAATGGAATGCAGTCAAAGTAAGAGATTACTAAAAATGCGTGTATGAAGTGAAACACAGTGCTTCCAACAAACTCAGGAAATCTGTATATTACTTATGATAAGGCATACAAGACTGTCTGCATGTTTTAAACAGTGGTTTTGATTGTTATCATATGACTTTTTGGCTTTTCCCCTTGTCTATTTGGAAAAATAAAAGCTTTTGTTATTTCTCAAGGGAGTGAAGCCTTCCTGTTTTACTGCAGTCAGATTCTTTAAAAAATGAAAAACAGAGACAATTTCTGACCGTGGATAGTGGCTGGCAAACCCTTTGCAGTGAATAAATTCACAGATTTTCATACCTGGCATGTATTGCTTTAACATTGTTGAGCCATAAGGAGCTGACATTGCCTAAGTTCCAGGGTGCCTAATGGCATTGTAAAAGGAAGCTGAGATGGGAACGTTAAAACGTATGGCTGCTACTTTGTATTTTGTAATTCTGAAATTCATCCAGCTTGGTTTCCATGATGTGGCTCACTGGCACCATAAGAAACATTGTGGAAATGGTGGTGATTTTGTTTCTTGCCCTGCTGTTTGAGCGGTATGCCACTAACCACATGTTTAACAGACAATGGTCTTAATGTTCTAGAATTATTCCAGTCCACATTTCAGTATGTGACGCACTTCATGATTCAGGTCATTATGCATGTGCGGATCAAGTATGGATACCCAGCTCAAAGTAGCTATTTAAAGTAGGTTATCTTGTGGATTTATCTGATCAATAAATATGGATCTGGCTTCACATCAAACAGCTTGGTATATTGTAGATTATCAATTGTATACATCCCTCTCAGGGCAAAGTTTTAGAAATGCATGTACCATTGCTGAGTGTTTTCACAGCATGTAAAAAAATAATAATAAATTGCCTGGAGATGTAGGCCAACTCTTAAACTAAGAAATATTTGTGGTCAAGTAACTCTTGCTGTTTTTGCCATTATTGAGAAATGGCCAAAATCTATGGACAATAAGATGTGATTTATTCTCTGTTGCCATCACTTTGCAAACATCAAACATTTTCTCAAAAATGTACACGAAAGTGATTTACATAAATAACTTGGCGTATATACATATTTACATCATTTTAATTGCCCCGAGCACTCGTGTCTGTTATTATCTCAATGCTCAGACATGACAGCAAGGTTCTATTACAGACTTGTATAATGTTTTTGATAATGACCCACTCAGTTCCGTTTACATCACCCTCCCACTTCTGATTCATCAGGCTCATTAAGACTTAAATGGAACCTCATGCTATTCTCTGAAAAAAAATTCAGTTGGTGTGTGTCTCATAGGAACTTGCAATGAACTTTAAGCTTTTTTGTTCAGTAAACACAATGAAAATAAGTAAAGGAATTGAATAAGTAATTGAATTTTAATTTCAGGGGTTCATACAGCACACCCCAAAGTGTGGCCATAAAAAGACCTCAAACAACAGTTATTAAATTGAAATCTTATTCTGTAATGACAGGTGAAGCATAAATATTCTTGTTGGCTGATCACTTTTTGAACCAGGCTTAACCGTTCTTTCAGTTTAGAGGCCAGGTGACCGTTAGTAGCAGTTATGACATCTCATACGTTAAAAAACGAAATTTTAACTTTGTTTAGCTACTTTGTGTATCTTTGTACTTTGTTTGCTTTAATATTTGGCTAACTCTTCTAGTGCTTGAATGTTGTGCAATTCAGTTAATTTCCCTGCAGTGTCAGAAGTTCCATTCATATATTTTGCTTTTACTGGAAATTGAATTTGGTATTCATAATCATTACATGCTATCATACCACAGATTATCAGCTGGGTGAACAACATTGCTTAAAGTAATATTGTGTTCCTTAAAGATGGTACGTTTTCTTTTTTGTCAGAAGTTAGTTGCTACATATATACGACAATGGCAGTTATACTGATTATTTCATACTTAATTTTGCGTGCTGGTTGCATTCTAGACACTTTTTTTGCCATTTTCTCCCCAGTTTAGTCGTTATACCAATTCCCTGTGTGTATCACGGTCCTGGTCGATTCGCTATCCTCTGTCAGTCTGGGGAGGGTGTAGACTACCACATGCCTCTTCCTCTCATGTGGAGTCGCCAGATGCTTCTTTTCACTTGACAGCGAGAAATTTCACTGGGAGAGCGTAACGCGCGCGTAGGTTCACGCTATCTCCCCCAGATCCCCTCCTCACTGAACAGGCACCCCGACCAACCAGTAGGAGTCGCTAATGCAACGATCAGGACTCATACCCTCACCGGCTTCCCACCCGCGAACACTGCCAATTGTGTTCGTAGGAACGTTGAACCCGGGTCTTTGTGGTGGTAGGCGAGTGCTTATACCTCTACACTACCCAGAGGGCCCCGCTGTCTTTTGTCCTTACGGATTCTTATTGTTCTTATTCTTAGAGTTAAAAATAAGTCAAAATTGAAAGGGAAAAAAAACAAGGAATATGAATTGAAACTTTAACTGAGATGTCATAGTTTCAAGAGCTGTTCCTCAGATCACCATGCCATCTGACTTTGCCATTGATGGGGAAAAAAGGGAGTTTCCCCAGAGACCTAGCCTATGTGGTAGTCAGCTTGAAATAAGATTTTGTGAAAATGGTTTCTCAACAGGAAGAAATACCGGGCATTGCAAAATGTATCTGTTTAAACCTAGGATGATTTTATGTTCTAGGAGCAAGGCAAGGAAAATAGTCTTTTTCAATAGTATTTTGAATGCATTGAATGATTCCCAGCATGTGTGAAATGGTTGCAAGGATACTTCACAGGCAGGAGATCTCCCTGTGTTGCATTTTACCATGATGCTGTTGCACCCTATTGATGGTGAATTAAACCACACAATAATGCCACATGAGTTTCAGATATTAAATGTCGTCTTTCTGGAGAATAATTTGTCATTGGTGTTTATTCATAACATTTTCACCATGTGTCTATTAATTGTGCCCATGCCATAACAAGGTATGGGTTCATATGAGGATTCTTTAGCTCCCTTATAGAAGTGCAACAGTAGGGGCGTGCTCCTCTGTGTCATAATGCTTTTATGACCCCTGAGGAATGTGAAAATTTGACTGATAGGGTCCCTGGTTCAGTCCACAATGTTGTACCCACACCCCCTTCCCCCTGCCCAAAAATACACACTTTTATGCATACACACCCATGCACACACACACACATGCATAGTGTAGAGCTGCAGTTTTAGTGCCATCGTGAATTTGCCCACACCCCCATTGCGGGCATTGGCATTGGCGGCGTCGTGCCATGGTGCCAGCCTGCTGTCTGAACCGCAGCAGTCCCTTTCTTCTCCAGGCTGAGAACTTCAGCCCCCCGAACAGTCACTTATTTTTAGAGCCGCTTCTTTGAATTTCACATCAGAACACCAGGGATGGCCTGAAGGCAAAACAATTGGAGAAAGCCAATCAAAAAATGGAAGAATGCAATGTGCTGTCTCGAACTAACCACAAGCCAAGCACAAGTTGAGCATTGGAGCTGGCATAAAATTTCCATGTTGTATTATTGGGAATATGAGTCAGTAGACTTGTCATTGCAACGGGTGTCTGTTTTCATTTAAATTGTTCTAGAAATATTTTTGCTCTTGATTTCTTTATGCATTCATTATACAAAGTTTAATTCCTCTGGTTTAGTAAACCATTTTAGGTTGAAATTGTGTTTTGCAGGTCTTCTCTTCTATCTTGTTTGAGGCCCCTACACTGTAAAATAATGCCTTGACAGGAAATGCCTCAGTTCAACTTCCTGTTCCCTCGGATCTACTACTGACATCAAAAGCCCTCTGTCATTGTACAGTTTGAGAGCAGTCAGTTCAGTTTTTGTTTCCAAGTAATGTCTGTTTAGTTTTGAGATTCACTTTACAAAATTGAGTTTAATTTTTGTTCTTTTGCTTCATAAATCTTGATTCATCCCCATTAATAATTGAGTAATAGTTGCTGGGGTTGTACATTTTCTAATTTGTCACGTTGTACTCCACATTTTGTGTTCTGTTATCAAATTTGACACAGGATGCTATTCAGTCTCAATGCTTTGTAAATTGTCCTTTTACAATATATGTGTGTTTTTGTCCTTGAATGAAAAAATGTTATGTAGTCATTGAAAGACATAGCTAATCTGTCAGTAAGCTGTGGGAATTCTCCAATGTAAGTGTTCACTGCATATAGTAAAGTAGGCTATCTTGTATCAAAGGGGCGTTTGGGTGTTTGTATATTTGAGTATAAAAACAACATATTGAATACTGTGGTGGAAACATTGATACAGCCAAGGTTATGACATTAGATACTGAGACTGCTGAAGTGCTGACCTTGAAGGTCAAGACAGGTCTACTCTCCATAATTTTTACAAGACAGCTTCTCTTAACAACCTAATACCACCCATTAATCGAGTGGTTCCGAAATCGTCACCTAGATTATCTATCCTTGTTTTCAAACTTTGACATCATAGGTCCTGACAAATATGAGAACTTTTGTCCCATATATGACATTATAGGTGATGCAGCAACTCAGTTTCTCCCTGGCTTTAGTTTGTTTTTAAATGTACTGTATCACTGTTTTCCAAAATTCTGTTCTGAAGTGATTTCAGTGCTTATTTTCTTGTGCTGTACCATACAATCCCTTCATGAAATTATTTTGACCATTTCGTTTCCTCATTCCCCCAACTTCAGGTCTCATGGTGAAACCCCATTCTCTGCACAGAACCTTGACGTGTAAGGGGAGCAAACTGCTGAAGCCCTTTTGCATGTTTTCGTGGTCTACTGGTCTCTTCCCTTTGAAACTACAGTGATAATAATTTGCCGCAGGAAGGGAGTGGGCTGAAATGCCAAGTTTGTATGCCAGCTCCTGTTCTCTGACAGTTATGCTCCCACCATCTCAAGTAAGAGTCAGATAACTTTTTGTTGCCCATGCCTTTTAGAGTACAGCATGTGGCACTGATCTTAGACTGGTGGGTGCATGCCTATTGGGAAATGGCTGAAACTAGTCCCTGCTCCAGATTTGAAGGATATTGATTGGCTCTTTAGCAAGTGATGCAGCTACTTAATGGCTTGTAGGACCTGGGAGGTTGTCAGTTATGTCCCACTGTTACTCTAGCTCATTGTTTCCTAAACCTTTTCATCTTAAGGCTCCTAAAGTGGCCACTCTGTGTCTAATGGCACACTTTCTATGCAACATCCACGATAAGCAACAATGTACAGTAGGACCTGCTTAACATACTTTCTTTGAAGGATGCCTGGATTGTCATTATATCATGGATCCACAGAACCCAATGCATATTTTGTTTAGAAATTATTCATAATGGTTAAAAATTATGGTGACCAAAAATTCACAATATTTGTATGGAACAAGATAAGTGTATTTAAAATATTGTGTATTTATAAATATTTAAATATTACCTGAAAAGGAAACTGTTTACAATTTCAGTTTTGCTGAGGCCTCCACAAGGCTCGCTCAAGGACACAGTTGCAGAACTGAAGTGGCCGATCCAGGAAAACACACCTTTCCCTTCTGGAAACAATGCATCACTGCTCCAGCAGGAACACAACAGATTTTTACTGAACGGTTTCCAGCTTTTCTGGACTATGCAGTGTATGACTGAAGCTATTTGTCAAGGAAGTTTTGTTCTGTGAAGTTCTCTTTATGAATTCCTGTTTAGGCAGTGTCCTGCTAATGTGTTTTCTCTCTGTCGGCAGCTTGGAGTCGGAGTCTGTGTGAAGCACATGTGTATCTGTACTTTCACTGGGCCTCTTGATCACTGCTGCATGGATCATCACAGCCAAGCAGATTGCCAGACAATGTTCCTAATTTTGAGACTAAATTACTGCATTACCAAATTACAGATTGTACATTTGATGACTACCAGCTAAATCACGTTTCTGAAATTTGTACTGTCAAGTGTTTTCTTCCTGGCAGATAACTTGATAATGTAAATGGTCATGTATTCATATTCAGCACTTTGAAGGGCTTCCGTAAAAGGGAAGTTGTAAAAAGTGGCTTTACATTATCAGACTGAAAAGTGTTGTCATAAGTTAGTTTATGAACAGGCTTCTGTTAGTATGATTAACTTAGTGAATTCTTCTGGCTCCTGCCCCTGTTATAAAAAAGACAATAAAACCATTTTAAGTGTTAAGGGCATAAAAAATACAGTTTTATGAAGATGTTATGTTTGTGCCATGAATCATAAAGTTATCTAAAATATCTTATGCACACGGACTTACCAGCTTACTCCAACACAGGTTCTGCCTATGTGGCTTCAACAGTACTATAACTTTCACACTAGGGGACAGTAAAATTGGCTTCAAAGCAATTTGTCTTGGAATCAGAAGAGATGGCCTCAGTAAGAAATCAAACTGTTCTCAGTCCAGAGTTCTACCATCTAAAGTTTGTCATCATAAAATATTGTACCAATATTACTGCTGTAAATTATGTAGCTCTTTCCTGCTAGTACATTATGTGGGAAAATGTGTATTATAGGGAAAATCAAGCCATTGGTGCAGGGAAGTTTGGCATATGACAGTCCTGCACTCTTCTACTGCTCTGCAGAGCAACTGTTACTCATTGCATCATGGGGGTTGCTAAAATGAAACTTCCCCTTCATTCAGACCCATCATCTCGCCATTGCAAAACATATTCTCATTGGCAGTGAACACTCTACTTCCTCAAAACAAAATGAAAAATACCACTGGAATTCATTTTTCTTGACTTCTGTCTTTGTATGCTGCGACAGGTTACAGATGCATGGTTTCAGTGTAAATGATATGTAACTGCTTGTTTCAGAGTTAAGTAAATGACACACATGGGTCTCATGAATGACACAATAGGTATAGCCATTCGGCACAAATGCAGGCTGGGCCCCATCGTCACAGATTTTCTCCTCTGCCTCAGCTATATTATAAACCAGCTATGACAGGAAGTCATATATGATAGGGTGGGTTTTAGTTGGCCGGGGATCGTTGGGCTTCTATTGCATTAGTCCATCTGTGCAACACACCAGCTGTTTGCAGCCAACTGCTTGTTGTTCGTGAGAGATATGCCTAGCCACTGTATTGTATAGTCGTATCATGTTGCTGTGGCTGTAAGGGCACATTATCCACAACACTGATTTAAAAAATACATTGTCCTGACTGATTTCCCATAGACGTTAGGACTGTCACTTTTTCCGACTAAAGAGAAATTCATTTGAATTTGTTCAAGTTGTATGGCTCTCTGTTGAAGTCACGAGCTTTGACCAGTGATGCCTATGGCATTACCAGGAGAGAAGCCCTTCAGATGAAGTGTCTTTGAGGAAGCCTGATACACTGTGGCCAAAGTTCAGGAGGTCTTATTTCCCTAGGTTATACGACTGGGGACTTTGCTGCGCCCATCATTTTTCCTGATGTCACTTGATGTCCTTATCCCTCTCAGTCGGCCCTACTGCAGGTGCTGGTACCAGAACGGCAACATGATTTCACCATGTAGAAATTACAGCACTTTTTTTATACATAACCCTCCCATTTCAGGGCACCATAATGTTTGGGATATATGAATATTATGTAATTGAAAGTAGTCACATTTAGTACACGTACTACTTTGTCATATCATTTGCATGCAATGACTACTTGAAGTCTGTGAACTATAGACATGACCAGGTGCTAAGTATCTTCTCTGGTGATGTTCTGCCATGTCTGTCCTTCAGCCATTGTCAGCCCCTGCTTGTTTCACTGGCTAGTTGCCTTAAATTTGCTCTTCAGCGTATGAAACATGTTCAGTTGGATGCAAATTGGTTGAATGACTTGGCCAGAAATTCAGTTTTTGGCTTTGATAAACAAATTTGTTACTTTAGCCGTATGTTTGGGATCATTGTCTCGCTGTAGGATGAAGCGCTGTCCAATGAGTTTGGAGGCATTTGCTTGAGCATGAGCAGATTAGATGCTTCTGTACAATTCATTCTGCTGCTGCTCTCTGCAGGTACATTGTCACTGAACTCAAGTGAGCCAATACCTGTGTGATTTGTGATTACTGAGCTCTCCAGTGCTCTCTTTGTTCTTAAGGATGTTCCAAAGGTTGATATTGGTAAGGATCATGTCTACATCTTGTAGCTTCTATGAATGTGCTTTCCAGTGGAAAAAAATGGAACTGATGTTTGCCTTGTTCAGGCCAATGCTGTTTACAGAAAAATAAAGAGGTTTGTTTTTAGTGCTCCCTGTACAACACCTATATATTGTATTCATGCCAGTGTAAGCGTGAATGTCATTGTGTGGCTACAGTCTCTCCTTTTTTCCTTTATTGCCTCAGTGCTATTGTTTGTTCCTTTGTAAACTGAATCAATCGCTTCATAATTTATTTGGGATGAGAGTGTTTGAGCAGATGGTAGTGCTAATTAAATATAGGCTTTTCACTCTCCCCCCACGGAGAGTTCTTTGCATGCTCACTTTTGTCCAAAGACCAAATAAACCTGTTTTTTGCCACCAAAAATATATTGTCAGCAAGTGTTGCCTTTGTTGGAAACTGAATCCAGAATATGTTGCCAGATCTCAAGGAAAGTGGAATGGAAATTGGTGCTTGTGCTCACAGTGAAATTCAGACAAAGGCAGAGAATGCATGCAGAAAAGGTGGGGAGGTGCAGAATGACAGTCAGAAAACTCTCTACTCCCTTTACCTGGCCTGAGTGTTGCAGTGACATTTTAGCATACATGCTTTCAGTAGTTTTACTTTTAAATTGTACTGAACAGAGAAACCAAAAAAGATTTTTTACAATTCAAGTAAAATACTTTATTTATCCTACATGGCCAATTAAAAGGCATGTAGTGCAAACAAGCTACACAGAACATACAGACATTTAAAATATAGACATCACAGTTCATAGTCATCTTCAGATATATCTTAAGATATATTTTTTTATTAAAAACTAATCAATTTATTTAAAAAGTTGCAGGTACAATGTGGGGGAGTGGCCAAGTGGTTGGTCCTTCATTGACCTTTCTTGTTATTTAAAAGCTTGGTGGCTTTGGGAACAATGTTGAATTTCCTTCTGTTCATCTTATGCTGGCTTTACATGTATTTGACATATTTTAAGAAATTCCACAGTCAGTGTTTTCCCCCATCATGACTGACGAGTAGTGTGAGATTTCATTAGTTTGTGTCTTTTTCTCATCGTGACCGTTCCAACAAAATCAAACATGTATAATGTTATCGTAAGTCTTAAGGCTCAAACGTTTTGTGATGGTCAGTGCTGCGATTTATAATCCTACTGCTTACAGTCAATAGGTGCACTGTATTTGTCTAACGTCAGCACACTGGTTGTGACAAGGCTGTAGTTGTCAACACATAGAGTTTACATAGAAACTGGAGCAGGTAGGAGGGGCCAGGTGGTGAAGCCTAGGAAGTAATGGGAAACAGCTTCTATTGCGCATGTTGAGGACCAAAGGGAATTATGCATCTCAGTTTGTGAAACAATAGTTTTTGTTGTTCAGATGTTTTGAGAAAATGTTTATTATAATATTTTCAGATTTTATTACATATTATGTATTTTCACAATCTGTTTTTCATACAAAATGTAACAATCATTAAGCAAGTTTTATAATACCTAGGGTAAGTTTTATTTTGCCTTCAAACATCTGATTCCCCGTTCACTTTAATGGGAGCTCCAATGTTTTGCCCTCAGCGTGCGCAGTACAGGCTTACTTCCGGGGCTTCACTAGCTTAGGATAGCTGAAGGCGTGCTTTCCTGTCCAATTAAATATGCATGTCTATGAGTGAACATGGAGATGCCAAGAAGATCTTTTTGTGAGTTTCCCTTAGGAAGAGGAGGGCTAAGATAAAAATCTCCAAACTGATCCTGTTGGAGTGTAATGTGTGTGATCCCCAATCCCACACCTCTAGGGCTAAAAAAAAAAAAAAGCATAATTTAGAACATATTTTTTTTTTAAATGTGAGAGTTTGTCAGACTTTAGTTGTCTAGATGTCCACTTATGTATGGGAGGCATTAAATAGGCAGCACAGTGGTGCAGGAGAGGAAGGTCCAAGCTTTGAATTCCGGCTGGGGCTTTTATCTGTGGAGTTTGCATGTTCTCCCAGTGCCTGCATGGGTTTCCTTCGGGTTTCTTGGGGGGGGGGGGTTCCCAAGGTATTTGTGGATGCAATCACAGTTCTAAGGTATTTGTAGATGCAGACTTTGTTGGCCATTTCACCACGAATTGTAGAGGGAATGATGCACATGTTGTGTTTATTTGTTTCGAAGTTCATTTCTCTGTCTTTGAAACATACACCTAGGGGTAAGAGAATCACACTAATTGTCAAACTCAGCTAGAGAGGGTCCCTGTGTTTGGCCAGGCTCTAAGATACGGGAGACTAGAACACTGTCGTCAGCAAACTTGATGCTATATGATGATTTTCATGTTGGCTGTGACAGTCATCGTTGTATAGGATGAATAATAGGGGAGACAGGATGCACCCTTGTAGTGAACCATTTGGTCACAGTGCAAGTAATTATTTGCAGTGAGTTCTTAGGGGTAAGCAGGTAGTTGAGGGCATCAAACTGCGAAGACTGTTACATAATAGAATACCTCCTACTTGCTTGAGCTCTTTTGTAACCTATAGCTTGTTGTTTGGAATTGTAGTGATGCACTTAAAGGGGATTTCTTCATCAATGCAGGAAGTGATATATGATGATGTAACATCAACTTGCTCATTGAGGTCAGAAAATGACTTTCTGAGGGAATCCAGGTTGGTACAGTTAAGGCAACTTTTCTGGGAGTCAGTGCTAGTCTGTGCTTAAGTTTCAACTGATTTCACAACAATCTGTGCATACTTGACTACTGGCATGTAAGCAGGGGCCAACAAGTTGGAATTATGGTCAGTGACACCAAGTCCAGGCATGAGAAATGACCTGTAAGCTCCCAGAAGGGAACCATATCTCTCTTCCAGGGCTTTACTTTGAGTTGAGTTTTTAAAACACCTTCCAGAGGGCAGTGGTTTGAATTACCTCAGATGAACTTGGGAGCATCAGTGGAGATGGAGTCTAATTTGTTGATGGCATTAAAATTCTGTTCAGCGGCTTTATTGACATTAAGGTGGGGTTGGATGTAGCCCAAAAATAAGAGGCTGTAGAAATTCATGTAGGAAATGGAATAGATGAAAAGATACCATAAGTAGCTCATAAATATCTGGGTGACAAAGCATTTCACGTACTAGTATGGTCTTCCCCCAGCTTCGATGCACATGTAAATGGTCTGCACTACCTCTCTCTTTACCAGGGTTGATTTTGTTTCTCTCAAGGCACACTGGGGTATCAATTACCAAGTCTTCAGTCAAAACATTATCAAACCATTTGTAAAAGTGAGGATAGGCCTATATGTATTTCAGTACTCCTGCTCGTGATGTATGTTTCCTCTTCCTGCTCGTCCAGTTTGGCTATCATGCTTGTTCCGGCATATTGTAGGCTTACAATGGATTCTCTGGTCAGTATATGACATTGGTTTGCATTTGTGTCCCAGCCAGATAATGAGTGGAAACCCTCAGTACAGCCAAGGAATAGAATAATTCAAAAGTTTGTGTGTCATCATTTTGTCACGACTGATCATTAATCCGAAGCATGAGGGATATAAATCATAGACCTATACTTGTCTTTAAAAGTGCGGTCCAACAAGAACCACAGACAAAAACAGTTTGCAAAAGTTTGCACCTTCAAGCCACACAGGTCAACATATGAGCAGTGCCCTATGCTATGGCCTGTATGCTTGCTACCCACCTCCACCCGCAAGTACTGAACAGGCACTCCACAGCAGCAGAGGGTGAAGGCACATGAAGGTGCTCAGCTGCTAACTTGCTAAGTACAGGGTAAGCGTTTCTAACCCCTTTCCAGAATTGCAGAGAATCAGCTATTGGTGGAAGGCCTGAGGTGCTGAGGGAATCCTTTATTTCTCTGTGGTCAGTCTTGCCATCTGAGGCGTTTGAAGAACTTGAATGATCCTTAAAAATAAAACATGTTTTATGCACTAGCGGGGGTTTCATGGGTAACTCTTGTGCTGTGATGAGCTCATCTGTCTGACTCATAACTTCAAGACTGTTGCTGCATGTGGCAATTTGAAATGTGGATGTAAAACATACCATTTGGTAGTGCATTATCAATCAAGTGCATCTCAAGTTCTGAATGGGTTTGCTGGTGTGCATTGAGAAACAGTGACTCAAGTGATTGAGTCTCCTTAAGCATGCACTGTTGTTGCTGCTGGTTATGATGTCTGACCCATATACACAATCTGTAGTGATCTCAAAGGGCATGATCATCTATCTCATGCATGCTGGCACGGATAGCTTCATGACTGACGTGCCAAGCTTTGCTTCATCTGCTTTGTGTACAGATTAAATAATATTCAGCTGGGAATTCCAATGGGTAGCAGTTCCAGGATTGCAAGTAATTGTCGTACATCAAGATGTCCTGTTTGGCAGTGGGACTGAAGGCTGGAAGCATTTGAAATGAGCCAAATTAAATTTAAGACCATCATCAACAGTAAACTGCTGAGTTTGAGCAAAACATCCTACGGAGAGAAAACATATCCTGATTAAAATCTGACTGGTGCAGACATTTATCAGTATCATCACTGATGTCTTACTCTTAGGTCTCGTGGTTTTCAAAGAAAGCTGAATAGTCTGTGCAGACCTTGGTAGATATCTTGTAGAGGTCCACAATGTGCTTCTGTGTCCATTCCTGGAGGAAGTCGCCTGTCTCTCCAAGGTGGGACTTTGACAACTGAACCAAAGATCCAGAGTGAGACAGACATATGGTGCAGACTGAAAAAGAGATATAAGGCTACCAGCCACCTTCATCTTGTGGTGATTAAGGATGGAGGCTGACATTGGCATGATTTACAGAGACAGTGCTGGGTAACTTGGATCCATACATTCACAGTAGTATATTTTGAATGTTTCACTTTCAAAAACTCTGATTGGAATCATGTTTTATTTGATGACATTAGCAAGAAGGTCGGCAATTAGTTTCTGATGAAGAGGTGTGGCAGTGTACTCCAGAAGTCTTGCAGGTAGGAATGATGTCGAACTGGTGGTGTTGAAGTCTTTCTTTTGCTGAAAATGTGTACGTAATTAATAACTTCACTTAAACAGTCATAAGGCTTATCAATGTGACGGCACATTTCACATTGAATTTAAGTAGGCTAAATCAGTCCAAAGCATAACATTCATATGAAGCAAAGTGGCATAAATCTCAAACTTTGTTTTTCAAATTATTTCATGCAAAAAGATTCCGAAGTATTACTGAACATCGGTTACATAGTTTCTTAAACATAAAACATTCAAGTGCTGTTAATATAGAGTACTTATTTAATCATTAATCTCCTAATGCAGCAAATGAAAGCTCTAGTTTTAAAACTGTTATTATACTTAATATGACTTGCATGCATGCATAAGTTGGAAAGATGTTTCAATGAGCAGGAGTGTTGAACATTGCAAGACAACAGTGAGCTGTAAAGTTGCTCTCTATATCCTTCGGCATTATGCAGTGGTGAGGAATTTTAGACCTCAGAAGTGCTATGGTGTCCTGCAATCAAAAGACCAAGTCCAGAAAGTTTAGTGGGAGGTTCTCAGTCCAGAAAGAAATTTCAGTTATCATTGGAGGTTCCCAGTCCACAAAGATAGTTTTGTAGATGTGGGATGTTTTCAGTCCCAAAATCTGCCTCCCAGTTGCTGTGGGAGGTTGTTAGCTCTTAGTCTTGGTGGTTCCAGTTCACAAACTGCAATCTTTTCCCCATTGTACACAACACGTTTGTGGCACTGCTCCTTTATTCTCTGACTCTCCATCTGGAATGTATACATCATATTTCATACAAATCCATATTCATATATCAGTGTCAGTGACTCCTTTGTGCTCTGAAAACTATCTTGAGCACGGGACTGCCGAGTGCTGAAGTGTGTAGCATGTAAAAATCATCCGTTCTCAGTTGCAGCACTGACTACTGAGTTGTAAACTACCTCTGGAAACAACGTCAGCACAAGAGCTGTTCATCAAGAGCTTCCTGAAATGGGTTTCCATGGCCTAGCAGCCGTACACAAGCCTAAGATCACCATGCGCAATGCCAAGCATCGACTGGAGTGGTATAAAGCATACTGCCATTGGACTCTGGAGCAGTGGTATTGCGTTCTCTGGAGTGATGAATCACGCGTCACTATCTGACAGTCTGATGGACGAATCTGGGTTTGGTGGAATGCATAGTGCCAAGTGTACTGGCCTGAGTGGTACCAACTGTTAAGTTTGGTGGAGGAGGAATATTAGTCTAGGGTCGTTTTTCATGGTTTGGGCTAGGCCCTTTAGTTCCAGTGAAAGGAATTCTTAATGCTTCAGCATACAATGACATTCTAGAGAATTGTGTGCTTCCAACTTTGTGACAACAGTTTGGGGAAGGCCCTTTCCTGTTTCAGCATGACAGTGCCCCGGTGCAAGGTCTTTGAACAAATGGTTTGCTGAGTTTGGAGGGAAAGAACTTGACTGGCCTGCACAGAGTCCTGACCTCTACCCCATTAAACACCTTTGGGATGAATTGGAATGCCGACTGCAAGCCAGGCCTTACGCCCAGCATCCAGCACCTCACCAATGCTCTAGTGGCTGAATGGAAGCGAATTCCCACAGCCATGTTCCAAAATCTACTGAAAGGCCTTCCCAGGGGAGTGGAGGCTACTGCAGCAGTAAAATTGGGTCCAACTCCATATTAATGCACATGGTTTTGGAATGGGATGTTCAACAAGTACATAGGGGTGTGATTTTCAGGTGTCCACATACTTTTGGAAATGTCATGTATAATGAATTCCAATAGGGATAAGGTGTTTTTAACCCTAGTAATTTGAAGCCCATTGAATCTTATTTTGAATACTTTTGATGTTGTATAGGAGTTACAACAGTATTCATTGTAAACCTTGTCTCATGACACAACCATAGGCCACTGTCAAATAGTGAATTGGTAGAGATTATTGATTACGTTGTTGACTTTGCCAATGTTAGTTGGGAAAAAGTATGTGTGTTATAGCATGTTTTCTGCCTTTTCCTTCTGTAAGAGGAAAAATAAATACTTTATATTCTCTCTTTCTATGTTGATGGCTACAGTAACTTTCAAATTGGTGCGCTTATAGCCTACTATGAAACAGACTTGTTTGTTTGATAATACGATGAGGCTGAATTGAGAAAAGGCTGACTGTATTCTTAACACTCACTTTATATCACATTACATTTTGGCATTTAGCAGACTGCTAGACCAGCTGGATTTTTTAACACGTTTTTACGTACAATCCATTTATACAACTGGACATTTACTGAAGCTCCTTGGTTAAAGGGCCCACCTGGGAATTGAACCTACAACCTTTGAGTTATGAGTCTAGTTTAACCATTATATTACACTGCCACCCTGTAGTATATCCTTGTACATCCTTAATGTTGTCAGTTGAAGGCTGTGAGATATTTATGACCCATGCACTTTGTAGCCATGAAGGGCCCAGGCCAGCGAGTTCAAAGACTGTACCTCTTGAAGGAGGTCTTTCAGCTTCTCTGTGTATAATCCCAAACCTTGAGGTCAGTAAGGAGCATCCTAGGGGAACATTGATCCCAGGGGGAAATCACTTGATGTTGCACAGATACCATGAGGTGGATGTGTACTCCTCAGATCCCAGTTCCGTTGGGCCGTTCAGAGTCGTGTTTGTCGCACTTGTGAGAAGCATGCAGGGCTCAGAACAGTGCCCAGGAGAAGATTCGCTGTGCTGTCACGTAGCACGCAGCCTCTAATGAAACCCCTTTGTCTGACTGCAAGCAGCAGCCATCTCTCTCGGGCTTCTGACCCCTCACGTGTACTTGCAAGCTTTGGCTCAAATTTGTGGGTCCCCCCTTCCCCATGCCCCCAGCACTATGGGGCCACTTAGCATTGCTGTGGCTGTGGCTGAGCTGGGCTGCTGGGCCTCCTCAGTGGTTGCCGTGGCGGTGCGCCAGGGCTGGTAACCTGATCCAGCCTTGTTATGGGAGGCTGGGAAGGGTGTCTTGAGTTTTGACCGTTGAACTCTGTCTCTCCTGACTGCAGAGCTCTCCTCATGCTGCTTTGGAGTCCACTTATAATAGGCATACCAGCACTGACATGTGGTCCATCTTACATAAGGTGTACCATTGTATGTCATGTAATTTAATGTAGCCTAGTTCGTAAAACAAAGTGAATGCCCCTGTTTCTTACAAGTATTTCCAGACACAAAACACTAAGTAATTGTTACTAAAGGGGCATGTGCGAATGCCATCATGGACAGTAAAATTGTAGACTGTGCTCAAAGTACCCCCCTTCTTCCGGCTTAGCCAGTGAAAAACGTGAGTGAGTCAGTAACTTGGATAGCTGTTTTACACCCCCTCCCTCTCAATGGAGTTGTCTTATTTGTACAGCTGTAGAGGCCTACTCTGTTCTGAAGTGTTCACGTCCACATCTATATTTAAACCCTTCTTCCTCCATTGGGAAGTGGATTTAAAGTCTCTCCAGCAGTCAGCTAGAAACATTTAAACTTTAGTTTTATTGCTTAGTCAATTGGTAGAACAGGACCACAGAAAGGGGGTTAACATTTTGTTTTATAAGCTAGGGCAGGGGATGAATAGAAATGTTTTATTGTAATGATATTCTTTCATTGACTTGGTTCTTTTCTGCTCTGGTACGTTTACATTTTTTGATAAGTCATGGATTGAGTTCTCTTCTACTTTTAACTCCTCCTTTCTTTGGGTCCATAAATGCCATTCAACAAAATTATTTTTATTTAAAAAATGATGAATTCAAAATCCTAAATTAAAAATAATTATTTTTATTGTATCACAAATCAATAGTAATAATTTAATATTGTGACTGTTTGATACAGTGTTTCTTTTCTGGATTTCTGGTGTGGTAGTTCACATTTGAAATAACTATATTCTGGCCTATTTAATTTGACTGGGGATATTTTTGCCGTATATTGGATTGTTATTCTGATAATTGCAGCATCAAAGTGTCCAATATATACAATATATGCTATGGAGTGGACAAGCGTACAGTCACTTAATCACTTCATTTGTTTACCATATAAAATACATGTTTGTCAGTCTCTATAAGCTGAAAGTGACTTACAAAAGTTGTAACAAGTAAATTACTCGAATTCTAGGTTTCATTTTTACTGAATATCTTTTGTCATAGCAATGGAGTGTATAGTTTCATATTTAAATATAAAACAAATTGGCAGTGATTTTGTTCTTCAACTTAAATTTGATCCTCTTATTCAACACTGGTGAATAATAGCAGGGCCCTCTTTTTGTTTTTGTAAGTGATTTCTTTACAAAAAAAACTTTTTTCTTTTTTTACTGATAAAGGCTTTAAGACCTTTTTCAAAAGGGAGAACAGCAGTGTCTTTTCTATTTCACTACATGGCATTGCATTCTGTAAAAAAAAACAAAACAGCATTTTCTAGCCTGCCAAAATACAGTTGGCTGGACTTGCCTGTTGTGAACTTCAGCCATGAGGAAAAGCCACACCTCAATTTCCTCTTCCTGTTTCTGTCTCAGCAGGACAGGCAGAGGTGAGCAGAGACGCAGGCAGAGAGAAGTGGGTTGAAGGAAGATTAGGAGAGGGGAGGGGAGGGAAAGGGAGGGCTCGGGAGAGGGGTGGTGGAGCTCTGCTCTGCCAACCACAAACTGACATAGTCGTAGTTCAAAGTTGCAAATACCTTTTTTCAGCAGCTGGCTTTTGTCTGCCCTGCACGATTCTGTTTTTGTGTAGGGTAATGTTTGACTGTTTGTAAGAGGGAAGTAAAGGAATCACTCTCATGTCATGAACTGAACTTTTAAATGCAATTTCTGCAACTGCTTTGCTTTTACAGGACTACTCTACCTCCACAAATACGTATAATGTCAACATACAAATGCAAACGTAGTTCGTAAACGTACCTCTAGGAGTAACACGTTTTAAGGACTGTTGCATGGTACATCGGTTTAAACAGTTAACTGTAACTTTCGTATCAGACACAAAGATTTTCTAGAAAACATGAAATCAATTTCAGCTCCCATGCGATATGAAGTTGTAATACTGTAACTAAATGCTGGTTTGCTGAAGATATGTGAGAATTTTCTCATACTATGGTCATTTGATCGTTGTTCTTTTCCTTCTCATTTATAGTTGATGGCCTGGAAAAGGCCTCTTTGGCAAATTCGGACGCGGTAGTCACTGACGCCCAGACGCCGCAGCTCAAGCAGAGGGGCAAGCTCTCCTCGCTTGGCAAGATCTTCAAGCCCTGGAAGTGGCGGAAGAAGAAAACCAGCGACAAGTTCCAGGACCTCTCCAAAGGTAGGCCAGAGCACGAGGCTCCTCTGCTGCAGTCTGTGGCAGTAGGCCAGAATATTATAAACATTTTTCAATGAACAAGCCTAGGCTGCAGGCAAAGTCTTTCTATAACACTTTACAAAGCTGTCTGTATAATGTAATTCCCTCTAGCTGGAGGTTTCATTAGACCATAAACACAGTGTTTTAACTGTTTAAAGCCAATATTTCCACCATGCAATCTTATTTTTTTGTACGCCCAAAAACAAGCTTTTCGGTAATATGTAAGGATGTTGATCATTATCTCCGTATTGTAATCTGTTGGCCTATATTGTTCTGTTGTTGAGCATGTGTCCATCTGCAAAAGTGTTTTCATAGCACTGGTAAAAGCATTCAACATGAGAAAAGACTGGCATGTCTAAATGTACAGTTCAGACATCGCAGGTTCACGTCTACATTATGTCATCAGCCAACTATGAGTCTACAGCAGCGGGAAGCTGTTGGTCTGGTTCCATCTGAGGTAGAGTAGGTTTGACTTGGCCAGGGTCCCTTGGCTACGGCTGTATTAGTTTGTCCCAGTAATATTCCAGGCTACCACAGGCTACTGTGGGTTGTCAGCGAGAGATCTGCCTCCTCTGGTCAGCACAAGCTCTCCTGTAGTACTGCGTGGCCCATAGATTGGAAACTAGCAACAGGGTCATAGCTGAGAGCAGCAGAGAATGATTCCAGCCACTGAGCTCCTAGCGTGGGAATAGCTGGCATAACGTTGACTTTAGAGGCATAATTGTCAAATCCAAATTGTGGAGAGATAAAGGGTAGATTGAGGGAGGGGAGGGGTGGGGGAGAGAAAAGGGTATAATGTTATTACATTTAGAATTGGTACCAAGTAGCAAGACATGTCAGTTGAGCATCTTATTATGGCTGTTGTTATTGTGCTCTGAAGTGGCTGAAGGACGCAGTCAATGTTTATAGAGCGAGACATCCGCACCAAAATCCTGAGCAGGCGGCAATTATGCACGCTGCCTACTCGAAAGGCGCCTTTTTTCAGACCGTGAACAAAAGGATTTTTGCATTTCACTGATAACCATGAGCTTTGGTGAGTCAGATTTGTTTCCAGCCCCATTCCAGTGAAATGCATGCAGCACATTTGCGTCATCGCCCACTACCATCGCTGCTTTTTTTGTCCTGGCTTTTTTGGTTATATTTTTTAATATGCAAATAGCACAGCATGTTCAAATCTAAAAATGGAATAATCTGCAGTGAATGCATTAACTGTGGTTTATTCAGTTTGGTAAATCATATGTGGGGTCCCTTTTTGTATAATGTCCCTTTTTAAAACTATTTTGTGTTCTGCAAAAGAATAACATATTTTGAGCTGCTGGATGTCTCATCGTGTTGAGGTGCTGTTTCAGCAAATGGATGGGTCCCACAGTCCAGGGGCAACATGGTGATAATTGTGGTGAGAAGGGTTAGGCTGGGATCCACGTCCCATCGCTCACAGACAACCCCTCTGGTCAATCGGGCAGTCGCGGTGTGCTTGCTAAAGGGCTGCACGAGGTGGTGTCTCCCTCCGACTCATGTCTGCGCAAGGGTGGTCTGTGCTGGGGCGTGGAAAAAACACACGGCTCTTCGGAGAGCGCATGCTTGTCTCCCCCCCCCCCCCCTCCCCGCTTTGGCCATGGAGGTTGCAGTATGAGCATGGCTGTGCGTGATTGGGCGTTCAATACGGAGGATAAAATGGGTGGCGGAGGCATTATAAAGTCTTATGATTTGTTGTTGTAATGCAATTCCCATCAGTTGTTTCGCCAACACCTTGTAGTCATCATAGACTTTCATGACTTTGCAATGAATTGTGGGAGCTTGAGGCAAGGGAAACACAGAAGTGATGTACCTGCGGTCCCAAAGTTCAGAATTGCCTGTGCAATCGACAGTATTCACAGTCATCGTTAGGTTATCCCCTCTGTGTCAGCGTACTGCCCGTGACTATGTGTCATACAATTGGTTTTTCCCCAAATTTGTGTGAATTTTAGAGGATGAGATGCAGACAGATGGTGGCCGCTTCGTTCTGCCTGGTGTTATGAAAGTCCTGGATATCCTCCCCAGAGAAAAATAACAGTGTTATCACTTTATTGCTGGTCACAGGTGGGGCAGCATTGAGTTCTACCCGGATCCCCTAGTATTGGGATGAATACGTGTTTGATTTTTGGTCAGCGATTTGTGATGTTGTGCCTTTTAGTTTTTAAGTTTGATGGGATTCTTGCTACGTTGCATGTAATCAACACAGAAATGCTCTGAAATTGCACACAAATGGAAGAGGGTGTTTTGAGGATTTCAAAAGATGAAGAAGGTTTGCACAGATAATTGGTACTATGCACACTTGATGCGAAGCCAGTGTACTTTGCACTCAAACCCATCATTTAAGACCTTGTTTAGCAACTGCAGCTGGTGGCTCTGTTGGGAAGGGGCATTTTATGAAGGATTTCGCATATTTTTCAGTGTAGTTTAGTTCAGTATGTAGTTGTTATATTGTTTGATTGTATATACTTTTAATATGGCTATTGAAATCCACTTGTATGACTATTAATGAAAAAAAAGACTTTTAATGAAGTATAGCTTTAAAAAATGATGTCTCAGAATTTGAGAGAATTCATAGAATTACACTTTTTGTGTAGTTGAGCACTATTTAGATGGGACAGAACAACCTGACGGTATGTAGCGGAAACAAATATAAATGGGAATTTTAGGAAATTTAACTTTCATGCAAGAAATCTTTTTCTTCATTTTGACAGATGACTCTAGATATCAGAATGAAGTTGATCTGTGTTTCCCAAAATTCTTCATTCCCAGTTGTTCACTGTGATCCACCAGCTTCACTCAGTTTGATTTCTTTAATGCTTTCCCCCCTTTTGGAATTCCCAATCTTTACCAGCCGTTATCGCCGCAGCCTGTGCTATCACTTCTGGACAGCACAGGAAAGCATGTGCTCTCCTCCAGTGCTAGAGCCAATTGTGCATTGCCCTGTGGGGCCACTGTCCTTAACAGACTGGAACAATGCTTTAACATGTTGAGCCAGTCGGCAACCCTTCACTTGACGTCATGTGCCCACACATCTTGTAAGTCGTAAAAAAAAAAAAAAAAAAGCATGTACATGCAGTAAAATTCTAATTTTGCTATGCCTAATTATACCACAGCGGGTTGGACCCAATTTTTGGGGTCGTTTCCGGTGCCATGGTACTTTAATGGAACTCTGTGTGGGGGCGGGTAGGGTTCAGTGAGTGAAATCTCAGGCGGCACTTTGCCCTCCTAAATATAGGTCAGGAAGGTTTACCTTAATGAACAATTTAGCATTGCTTTAGAACTGCAGTATCTCTTTTCCAGTCAGAGACAGCTTTTCACTTGAAACAAAATAATTGGTTCACATTAAACCTTTTAACACCTTAATGTGGTTGTGAGGCTGCTTATGTAGCTTGTGTGTTGTGAGGCACTCACATGAGATTTGTATTTTTGTACTGCTCATGCACTAAAACTAAGAGGTGTTTGAAGGACACTGGGGACTGGACTTTACACCGTGATTGCTGAACTCCACAGTTCACTCTGCTGCCCATATCGTTTTGATTTGTTTTTTTTTAGTTCAGTTAAAGCAAAGGATATATTTCCACAAACCTGCTGCCTACTCCCTGGATAGTGTTTGACAATCTCCCCTGTTTCCCCTGCAGTGTTGGAGAGGAAAATATCCACCCGACAGACAAGGGAGGAGCTGATCCGAAAGGGAGTCCTTATTCCCGATCAAGGTGAGTTTTCCATTCGATGGATGGAAGGGTCGGAAACGAAGAGCGAAGGCCTGTTCCGCGGAACCGTGCTGCTTCTGCGCCTTGTTAATGTATGTCCAAGGGAACTAGGCTGTCCAAGAAAAGATTTACAGCCGCAATAACGGCAACGGTGTCGCTGGCGTGTCAGGGGAAAACATTACACTTCAGCCGTCTGATGTTCCCTTTTCTCACATGTGACATTCAACACCCCGCTGCCTCTGGCTCTGCCCCCGGGCCCACTGCTCCGTTCAATCGGCTCTCAGTGGCGCGGGAGAGGTCTTGGCGAGCGCGGTCACGGTGGTATCGATCGCGAGACGTCACATGCGCGAGCGGAACAAACGGCAGCCAGCAGGCTTCACCCCCCCCCGCCCTGAGCCCATGCGCGTGTGCATCAGCGACGGCGCAGGGTGGCGCAGACGGTAGAAAACAGGCCGGCGCTCGAGGCCACTGCGCCTGGTGGACGACGAGTCTCCTTTCAGCTGCAGCCGCGCAGCGGGAAGCGGAGGCCCCTGAAGGGGGGCGCTTGCACAATGCTCCTATTTGTACCTGGCCAGAGAAGGCGACTGCGAGCGCCACGCCTCTCATTCAGCAGTACCAAAAAGGAAAAAGTACATGAAGGAATCGTGGCTATGGTTTAGGCGTGTGGAAAGTTATGACATATGGTTATGACCTGGGGAAAGTGCATGAAAGTCCTTTTGAGGATTTGAAATGGAAAAGTACATAAAACAAACCTAATAAGCACAGATAAATACAGGGATGAAGATACCTTCATCAAACGTATGACGGCAGTGCATTTCCTTGGATTCTGACATGTAGGTGTAAATTATAGCTGGGCACTACATGACAAACAACTTAATGCAGAGTGTAATGTTACGTTGCCCCTCGACACACATAAAGCAATAGAACAAGAAAGAAGCATAAGGATAAAGCAATATGGAGGTGATGCAGCTCACAACACAAAATCTTGAGTGCAATGCAAGTGAAACAGGACGTTCACATTGAATGAAGTGCTCCTTAAAGTAGGCTATGATAAGGTACCAGCAGATAAGGTACACCATAAGAACATACCTGTTTAATGGTGATAACAATGGGGATCCCTGTTTCTCACAACTTGTGCGAATAACTGGCTGCTGTAGAAGCAGAGTAGACACTCTTGACACACTGCCCTTATTGTAGCCTCTCTGGACAGTAGGTGTGTGGGGTGGGGGAGGGAAGGCAAAAGAGCAAAGGTGAGAGGTTTTTGTCCAGATTGTCACATTTTTCCAGTGGTTTCTTGTGAGCTGTGAGTGGCTTATGTATTTTTGGTGAAAAACTGCCAACTCAAAAAAGTGTGCCGTCATTCTCCTGGGGATTGATTTATAGTTCCCGCTCCACTGCAGACAGGTACTTGCTGTATGGTGCCTTCCGGAAGTCTTTACTTCCCTTGAACTTTTTCACATTTTTCATTGAAATATACATTGACATTTTAATTTTCTACATCACCAGCACAATACATGAAGCACATTTAGGATGCAAAAAAATATATTTTTTATTTTTTATTATTTTATTCATCTTTTTAAAAAATGAAAGACTTACATGTCTCATTGTCAATAGTTTGTAGATAGGCCTTTGGCAGCAATTACAGTTGTATACATTGTATGATTTTCCCCCATTCCTCCATACAAATTTTCTCCAACTTGGCCTAGTTAGCCAGAGTTGTTGTTGTTAGACCAGAATTTTTTGATCATACCAAAAATTTTTATTGGGACTCAAGACTGGGCTTTGCTGTCATTAAGGGCAAGATTGATGGAGTCAAATACAGGTTGCATTCCATGAGAGATCTGCCTTGGGTCATGGGGTACTGTTGGAACATGTGTTTTCAACTTGAATGCAGATCTCTTACAGAATGAAACCGGTTCTCCTTAAGGATTTGCCTGTATTTGACTCCATCAATCTTGCCCTTGATGATGTCACGTTTTCCAGTCCATCCTGTTGAAAAGCGACCCCATAGCATGAGGCTACCACCACCATGCTTGAGAGTTGGGGATGGTGTTAGGCATGAGGTGATGGGTTGTGTTTGGTTTGCAAATAAGATTTTCTTTCATGCCAAATTTAACGGTCAACTTTAGTCGGACACTTCCTTGGTCTTCATGACAGTGTGACTGATCTAATGTGCTGTTTCAGCTGAGACCTCACAAAGTTTGTGATTTAATTCTGCAACCATACAACTGAACACAGATGTATTCAAAACAAACATAAATGGACCTTGTTAATTTGTAAGAAAACAGACCCAAACCTAAAACCCCCTATTAACATCCTAAAATAATTTATGTTGTTAAGGGGTGGACACTTATTTAATATAATCCTGAAGGCATTAAATACTTCCATTTGACTTTGTTATACTGCAAAATAAGCAATAAAATAAGCAATGGGGTGTGAAAACTGTATGTTGAATAATGGGGCACTGTATTTCCACATCTCTTGACTGGTGTGCTGGTGCTGATTGAACTGGCTTTGATTACAAAGATCCAGTTCAATTCTATGCAGAATTCTTGAAATGGGGGCTGCTGAGTGCTGTCTTGCTAAGACTTTGGGATTCAGGGTAGAAATCCACAGACTGGTGGGCATGTAAGTGGCTCAGATTCACCAGAGGATGAAGACATTGCACATATTTCAGGAATGACTGTTGATTTCTTATTTTTTTATTTTTTGGTTTCAAAGATTCAGAAGAACCTATAAACTCAAATGGACACACTGCGTCCATCAGCGTGGAACCTGTGACTGAGGAGGTCAAAGTGGACATTGAGGTTCAGGATGACTCGCAGGGAGGCACAGACGACAAAACAGGTAGAGCATTGCGTGAGTAACTTCACATTTGAGACTCTGAGAAAATGCTCTTGAAAGCCACAGTATTGAAAGCATGAATTGCTCATGAAATGAGACGGCAGGTTATAAAAACAGCTTCCAGTAATAAGCTCAGTCATTATTAAAGTACCGCTTTGTGTGTCTTAACATTTAACCACCAACTCGCATTTTCTTAATGAAAGCACCTTTTCCTCGTGTCATTTTTGTCTTTGGTGTATGATAGCTCTAAACCCAGCACTAAATGTCTATTACTACATCCAGCTATGCTTGAGTGTGGGTCAGAGGAATTACATTATTGCATTCTGTCTGCTACTCCTGTAGAGTTTAGTTGGTATTAACGATGGACCACAGGGAATCTGTGACATGCAATGGTAATTCTAGTGAATAAAAACCATTGCTCCTTACCATCAAGCATGCCTGTATTTGAGATCTATATATATTGTATTTATACACATCATGAAATGTCACCTGTTCATTTTGTGTAAAAGGGATTCAAGTAGCTGAGATATCAGCTTGTAATGGCAAGGCTTGAGGTCTACTTGCTAAATTGCATCTTGTCGCTGGAGGCTATCAACAGTTTTGGCACATAAAATATGTACGATGAAGAGGCGGTATTAAAGCGCCTATATTGTTTGTGCTTTGTTGAGCACTTCTACCAAGACCTAAGGGCATCACTCAGAACAAACATCCACTGTTTTTAATCTCTCTGATGCATGAACAAAAGTGTTAAAAATAGAAAATGAAGCTAAATCCCCTCGTAAACCTTTACAAAGACTCCAGGCAGTCTCATGTGTTGATCCAGCAGAGATGTCAATGACCCTATCAACCTTTGCATTTGTTTGTGTAGCTGTACATACATGGTCAGTCTGCATACTTTTTCCATCGGGCTGCTGTTACTCTCCTCTTGAAGCCCTTAAATCTTCCTGTGCAGTCCGCTGTTAGATCTTCAGAGACTTGGTCATGGAGCCTCCATGTTTGTGCTAGGTTTTCTCTTTCCAACAGAGTTAGCCACTCCCTAATTGTAATGAGCTTGTAATTGAACACCAGTCTGTATTAGCCACTTTAAATCATTCAGGTTAAAGCCTCATTATGTTACAAATGAATTTCTTTAAGTTTCTTACTTAAATGATGGATGGGTTAAAAAATTTGTCATCACAGAGTATTTTTGGAAAATTTTATTAATCATGTCAGACAGAATAATTAGGTGAATAGCGAAATATTAGGACGTACAAAACAATTTTCTAAACTCTGGGATATTACGAATGATTATTATTTATTTTTAAAAAATTTAAATTCTTTAATTCAAGTAACTTTGCATGTAGCCTACTTTTGCTTTTACTTCTTAAAATGTAACTGTCGATACATTTAGCGCCTTATTCCACTTTACATTATACTGTACATTTTTTTTTTCATTTATCTTGAACCTGCACCATTGCAAAGAACAGCAAACGAGAATGTGAGGAACAAATATGTCACAATGAATGGGGTGGAGAAGGAGGGGTGGAGATTGAACGTTTTATCTGAAGAACAGGGTAAAGAACAAAACATTTGTTTGGAGGAAAAACATAAATTCAGGCTTTCAGAAACCAACAAATACCATGTTCCAGATCATGTATTATAATGAGGTTTATGTAAACAATGGCTTGGGTCAAGTAAGGATATCTGTTTCACACAGGCCAGTGCAAGCCAAGAAACTGCTCTGAAGGCTGCCAGTGTTAGAACAGCGTTCTCTTATGCTGCTGTGTTTCTACTTTAAGTTGTTCTCTGGCAGCGCTGTCTTGTCACACTCAGCAAATGGAAAAATCCCGTAAATTGAGTATACATAGGTGGAGGGGTGGCTGGGGGTGAGGGTGGGGGTAATCTGAGTACTGGAACAAGTTTACGAGGCAAAAGGGGTTACATAATGATATTGTAAAACAAAAAAATATATAGAAAGGAACAATTACAGGGCGATTTAATCTTAAAAGGACGTGAAAAGCATGTGAGTCTGTGACTGTATTTCCGACCATAAACAGAATGTCCCATTTATGAAAGCAAAACCATACAACTAGCAATAAAGACTGTATTTCAGACAGTAAATGTAAGACTGAAATCCCTTTCTACTGATAAGGTTCTGGTAACTTGCATAACCACTTTGTGGACAGTGCCTGCTAAAATGAGTGATTATGAATGGATATTAAAATGTATGAATTCAGAGCTGATATTGATATGTAAACTTAAATCACTTAATACAAATTAGTAATGAAAGTGTAAGAAAACATGTTTGATCATACTGTGTTCTTTGATGTGTGTATTCATTGTGGGGTCCTTGAACCAAGGGATGCAATATTGCAATGCAGTGTTGTATGGCACAAGAGAACAGATCTATTAACAGTCAGCTGAGCTGAATGGTCCCGATATCACATGAATAACTGGATTGTGTGCTCCTACTTTACTATACATCTATACCCTCTAATATAAGGACACTCTCTCTTTCAGTTAGCTTTCTTCAGCAAACAATACCAGATGTTGCAACAAGATGTTTTTAACACCACCCTAGCTTAAGGTTTATTTTCACTGTTAGTTTTTTACATAGTGGACAGTTTAACTGTACATTGAGAAGATTAATGAGGAAACCAGCATACCTGCTAATTAAACCTGCTGCATTTGTATTTCCTTTTGAAATGACTAACAAAATTTTTTTAACTAAAGGGTTACCTTACTACAGATATACCACAGGCTCAATAATGTTTGGGACAAAGACAATTTTTTTTGGCTCTGTACAATTATAGATTTGGAAGCAAACAATTCACAAGTGGTTAAAGAGCAGATTTTAAGCATTTATTTAAGGGTGTTTTTATATGTTTTGGTGCTGTAATTACATAACCCCAATTTCATGGCACTATAATGTTTGGGACATATTAATGTTATGTAAATGAAAGTAGTCATGTTTAGTACTTGGCGCAAATCCTTTGTATGCAAAGACTGCTTGAAATCTGTGACCCATCAGACATCAGCAAGTACTGAGTAGTATCTTCGTTGGTGATGCTCTGCCAGGCCTGTACTTCAGCCATCTCCAGCTCCTGCTTTTTTCAGGGGATATTGCCTTATGTTTTCTCTTCAGCATATGAAACACATGTTCTATTGGTTTCAGATCAAGTGACTGGCTTGGCCAGTCAAGAATATTCCAGTTTTGAGCTTTGAAAAACGTTGTTGCTTTAGCAGTATATTAGGAATCACTGTCTTGCTGTAGGATGAAGTGCTGTCCAATAAGTTTGAATGATTGAACCTGAGCAGATAAGATCTGTATACTTCAGAATTCATTCTGCTGCTATCAGCAGTTACATCATCAATGAAGACAAGCAGGCCAGTACCTGTGACAGCCATACATGCCCAAACCGTAATACCCCCACCATGTTTCACAGGTGAAGGGGGTGCTTTGGATATTGGGCAATTCCTTTTGGCCTCCACACTTTGCTCTTGCCACCTCGCTGATACAAGTCAATCTTGGTCTCATCTGTCCACAAGACTTTTTTCCACAACTCTACAGGCTCTTTTAGATATTTCTTTGCATACAGTAACCTGGCCATCCTGATTTTGCAGCTAACATTTTGTTTACTTCTTGCAGTGTATCCTTTGTAGTTCTGTTAATGAAATCTTCTGTGGACAGTAGTCACTTACACATCCACGCCTGCCTCCTGAAAAGTGTTTCTGATCTGTTGGACTTGAGTTTGGTTGGTTTTCTTCATTATGGTGAGAATTCTTGTAGAGGTCTTCCTTCTCGTGCCAGACTGTTTGTGATTACTGAACTGAACATTGGTCTTTCATCTTAATAATGCTCCAAACAGATTTTGGTAAGCCTAAGGTGTGGCCTATGTCTTTGTTTTTATTTATTATATCTCTTCTGCATAATGGCTTGACTTTCATTGGCACAACTCGGTTGACAAATGGTAATAATATACTCCAAAGGCAATCAAAACCACAGAATCAAGACTAGATAGTGAAAGCTCTCTTATACCTGCACTAAAGAAGAAATGGAAGACACCTAACTAATCATAACCACCTGTGAAACCATTTGTCATTTTCCTTAATTTTATGGAGGGGGACCCTGAAATGGGGGGACTGTATAAAAAGTATAAAAAGTTGTATAATTTCTACATGGTGAAAACAAAATGTATTAGAAAATACCCTTTAATAAAAGCTGAGAATTTGTGCTTTGATCACTTGTGAATTGTTTGATTACAAATCTAAAATTGTGGGTGCAGGGTCAAATCAAGAAAAAAAATGTCTTTATCCAAAACATTATGGAGGTTACTGTATAAGCTTTGGTTTCATATGAAAGTTCTATTACAGATGGTACCTCTCCCAAACCTTTGGCCCTTATTCTCGCACTCTCTGTGGCTTTCTGACTAACAGTAAGGGGCACTGTGTCCGCATCTACTCCCGTAGAGAAGAATGACAAAAGACCTGTCGCAAAGGGGAACCCGTCACAATCACTGGACACTCCCAGTAGAAAGTCCCAAGCACCTCCCAAAAGGAGCGGTGGGGCTTCGGGCACAACGGCCAGGAAGGAGGGAGCTAGTAATGGCAAAAAGTTGCCCAAAGGTGGCGGTAAGCAGCCCTCTGCCCCGCCCTCCAAACAAAACCCCCCGAGCAATAGAAGTGGGATCGGTGAGTATTAGTGGTGGCCAGCGCAAAGACACAGTCTTTCTGCATGACGTGGTTCTTTGCATGCAAAGTGGTCCCAGTCTCCTTTGACCTCTACTTCATCCATGTATCGGGGTTTCAGAGTTCAACACAAGGCCGGCTATAAAAGAGTACTCCCTGAATGAGTGAAACGTGGGCAAAAATGGAACTGCAAGTCACAGAATCCTTAAAATGTTGGCCAAATACAGAGACTAAAGGATCATTTTTGTGTCAGGGATTTTGATTTGCCACTAAAGATAAATTATGCTCAGGGAATATTAGGTGGGGTTCTTTATTACTGAAATGACAGGATCTGTGCTTCACTGTGAATTTGTGTGGCAGGTATTCAGAAAGGGGAACAAAATTTAAAATAGATTAGAAGCACATGATAGCATTGCAACTATTCAATTGCAGCAAGGACCATCTATAATAGTGAAGAAAGATTCTATATTGAAAACTAGCAAATCCATATCTACTTTTCAAATAAAGCTTTGCTGTAGTTCCCTCTCTAAGAGATGACACAGAAGTGCTTGTTTCTGTCTTTCCAGTCACCTGTGTTGTTTGGGCAAGCTATTGTATCCTGCATGCCACCATGCCATATTTCAGGGGCCTGTGCATGACTGCAGCATGCACGCATTTCATTTACATTTGTCAGGTGAGAGGTACTGTAGGAGGATCTGTAGTGAAACTATCCCGCTCATCAACATCCTGTCTGATCTCCTATCCTGTGGTTTGTGTGCATCTTCTCCTGAAGCTAGTGTGTATGGATGTGTATGCCATGTATATGGGTCAAAGACATAAAGTGATTCAGTACAAAATCACAATGTTTTTATACAAGATTGAGGAGTTTCCTGCCATGAGATGCGATTCGGTGTAAGCATAAATATTTTTTCTGTGCATTACTAATAAACACAATTTGACTGGCTGACATCTATGCCAGTTTAGAAATCTGAAATTATAGTACCATGAATCATGTGATTTTGTGCGTTTCACAACACTTACATTTTTATGATTTTTTGCTTCAGCCTCAGGTAAAGGATAAAAATTCAGAGAAATTCTTTTCTTTCTTTGAGACTGAGATTCCTCCTGTGCCTCAGTCAACAAAACAACTTTATTGTATTTTATTTCTTGGAATGTCCCTCGACACAGATAGCATGGAATAGAGTCATTATGGATGTATTGTTTATAAGAAATGTAATAGAATTAAAAATTTAATAGGGCAGTTTCAATAGAAAAATAGCATGATTTAGGCTATGCTTTCAGAATAATGGATCCTCCATCAAAATACTTTATTCCAAATTACAAATTAGATCAGTTTGGTCAAAAACAAAAATGTATTCTTTGTTCTTATCATTTTCTCTTCTGGCTGTGGTGTTCTAAGATGTGTGACTCTTTAAAAAATATTATGATCTTTTCACAACAGCCAAATCCTCGCATCCCAAGAAATCGCCAGGGGCATCCAAGAACGCATCCCAGCTTTCGACGCAGCCCGCCTCCTCCTCAGCGACACGGAACCGGGACTCCAAGGAAGGAGCCACGGCTAAGGGCGGAGGCTCGGACCCCGTAAAGACCGAGAAGAAGCGGGGCAGACGGACAGACCCTGCCAAATCTTCAGTCGCGCCCAGGGCCACCCCCGAGCCGGAGATCCGACCGGCAGACGGTCTGGAGCCCGCAGTCCGGGAAGAGGTCCAGGGTAAATCTAAAGCCCCCAGCTCTGATGAGAAGCCCCAGCAGGACAGGCTGACTCAGACTGGGGAGGACCCCAAGTCACCCCTGGAGTCTAATGACCAGAGTATCACAGAGGACACTTCTTTCACTGAGTCCCCCAGTGAGATTTACTCAGATTGTCCTGAGGAGCCCTTGGGCAAAGAGGGGGATGGCGATGGTGATGGATGTAAATCGAACAGTGCAGACAGCCACACAGAGAGCCCCAAACAGTGAGTGTGATTGGATTACATTGGTTCTGGTGCAATGAACTTATTTGCAAATTGTCTTGTTATTGGAAGCAGGTTTAGATAAGTTGCTGACAATCACCACTAAGGAAACGGCTGTCAGTTAACTTTAAAAACCTAAAATTTGGAATTCAATTACTTATCATAAGAGGATAATGATGAAGCTTATGTGGACACACAAAAATCTTTGTTTTGTGTTTCTCTATGTTCTTCTATGAGCTCAGGGCACAGGGTCTACCAGCCTTCTTTGCACAAGATGGATGTGCAACATGTTATAGAAGATTCTTAAGAACGCTTAATGCAGCAGTGTGTGCTCCTGGTTCTTGAGATTCTTAGTTCTGAAGGTTTTAAGATACAGTTGAGGCCAAAACTTTACATACACCTAGGCTAAAGATATAAAGATAAACTCAGTTTTTCACAACTCTGCACATTTCATGTTACCATACATTTCCTTTGGCAAGTCAATTAGGGCATTTGCTTTGTTTCCATAAGAGGTCATTTCAAAATAATAACTAAGAGACATATTTATTTCAGCTTTTATGTAGGCCTACTATATTAGATTTTCAGTGGGTCAAAAGTTTACATTCACTTTGTTAGTATTTGGTGACATTGCCTTTTAATTGCTTAACTTGAATCAGATTCTTGCGGTAGCCTTCCACAAGCTTCTCATAATACTTTGCCGGAATCTTTGCCCATTCCTCCTGCCAGAGCTGGTGTAACTTTTTGGTTTGTGGGCCTCCTTTCTCAGACATACTTTTTCAGTTCAGTCCACAAATTTTCTATGGGATACAGGGCTTTGTGATGGCCACTCCAGTACTTTCACTTTGTTGTCTTTAAGCCATTTTGTTACAACTTTGGAGGTATGCTTAAGATCATTGTCCTGCTGGAAGACCCAGTTGTGACCAAGTTTAACTTTGTAGCTTTCTAGAAATTTGGCTGCTAGAAATACATTTTGGTTTCCAGATTCATTTACCTCATACCCCACTGGGCTAATAATGCAAAGCAACGCTACAGTGGACATGAACAGTTTGTGATCGTAGCATTCTTGGGGATTCTTTATGTCTTCATATTCCAGAATAGCTAAATAAAATGTTTATTAAGCAAGCATGTTCATCAGTCTGCTAAAGCCAGATAATTATCAGAAAGGAGACAGATAGTTGCCAGGTGCTTATTCACTTACAGTGGGGGAAATATTCAACACGTCAACAATTTTTTTATTAAACATATTTACAATGCAGCTATTTACATGAAATTTAGATCAGACATTGGTATTAACTCAATAAAACTACACAGCTAAAGAAATTGTAAAATTCCAATCCATAAAAAGGTTATGTGCAATAAAGTGGAATGAAACAAGAAAAAAGTATTGAACACAGCTGATTCCACTAATTAGTTCTCCTACTTGTGCTAATGACAACAGCTGGGTTAGTGCATGTTGATGAAGCAAGTACATGGGTTAGTACTTCCACTGTTTGAAACAGGAGTTACCTACCTCTGAATGCAAGTAAACAAATCATTTATCACCAAGTTGTCACGCAAGAAATGTCTCATCATGGGTAGAGGCAAAGAGCTCTCTTAAGACCTTCGCGACAAGATTGTTGAGCAGCATAGTAATAGAACTGGTTACCGACAGATTTCTCAACTCCTAAATGTTCCTATAAGCAAACCTGGGGCCATTATCAGCAAGTGGGAGGAACATCACTCGACCATCAACTGGCCACGCACAAGAGCTCCTTGTAAGATTTCTGACCGGGCAGTCAGAAAGTTAGTCAGAAGAGTAGCCCAAGAGCCAAGGACCACTCAAACAGAGCTCCAGAAAGACCTGGAAGCAGCGGGTACAGTCGTCACAAAGAAAACAATAGCCAATGCGCTCCACCGCCATGGTCTCCATTCGCGATCACCCCGGAAGACTTCATTACTGAAGAAAAGACATGTTCAAGCTCATTTGAAGGTTGCTACAGAACATTTATAGAAGCCTGTAGATTACTGGGAGAATGTAGTCTGGTCAGACAAGAAAAAAATCAAACATTTCAGCAACAATACAACACACCATGTTTGGAGGAGAAATGGCTCTGCATATGACCCTAAAAATACCTTACCTACAGTGAAGTTCAGAGGTGGAAGCATCATGGTATAGGGCTGTTTCTCTTCACATAGTACCGGCAGAATGCAAATTATCGAAGGGAAGATTAATGGAGCCATGTACATGGAAATTCTTGAGAAGAATCTGTTGCCATCCACCAGGACGATGAGGATGAGACATGGGTGGGTCTTCCAGCAGGACAACGATCCCGAACATACTGCGAAGGTGACTCGCAATTGGTTCCAGAGGACGAGGATAAAGGTGTTGGGATGGCCCAGTCAATCTGCAGACTTAAATCCGATAGAAAATCTGTGGAAGGAACTGATGATCAGGATTCACCAGCGGGCCCCCCGGAATCTTCAAGATTTAAAGACCGTCTGTGTTGAAGAATGGGCCAAAATCACACCTGATCACTGTGACAGATTAGTTTCTTCATATAGGAAGCGTCTTGAAGCTGTCACTGCAAACAAAGGCTTCTCCACCAAATATTAAAAATATTTCAGTTAGCGTGTTCAGTACTTTTTTCCTCTGTCATTCCACTTTATTGCACATAACTTTTTTATGGATTGGAATGTTACAATTTCTTTAGCTGTGTAGTTTTGTTGAACTACTACCAATGTCTGGTCTAAATTTCATGTGAATAGCTGCATTGGAAATATGTTTAATTAAAAAATTGTTGACGTGTCAAATACTTATTTCCCCCACTGTATTCCTGTCCCAGTGTTCTGTGTAAAGTAAAGCAAGATAAAATGTTCTGTAAACAGGTCTGAACCAGTGCCTAAAACCAGTTTTAGGCACCAGTTTTAGGCACCCAAAAAAGAGTGTTCAAGTATGCAAGAAAAAATCAGCTTGTCATTGTTTAGAGAAAATCATACAATGTCCCACCCCTAGATATGTTTACATGTTTTCTGCCATAGAAAGAGTATTTCTGTTATACATCGATTTAGACATCTGATTGCTGTTCTAGATTTCTGTGCAACCCAGTTGCTTGTATTTCACTTTTACCATCTCTGCCACCGATTTAGTATGCTAGCAGTCACATTAGCCATCCTTCACTGTAGTGTGACAGTAATGACAGGGTTTCAAAGGAGAGTTTTACCCTACAATACTCTGTTGTACAATTCTATGTGTTTCCTTCAGGATCGCAAGTGAAACGAGGGGCACAGGTGATGGACAGAGGGCCCACGTGTCTATCCCAGACAGCCCTGACGTGACGGTAATCCCTGACAGCAGCAGGGAGTCCCAGGCCAGCGACTCGGACTCTGATGGCCCCATCCTCTACAGAGACGAGGAGGAGGAGGATGAAGAAGACGAATACACTTCAAGTACGAAACTGCTTTGATAAGATATTCATTATCAGCTGATCAGTAGCTCAGAGCCAGTTATGGAAGATTATGATGACTTTGAAACATCACTTCATGTGTTGAGCCCGCTCCAGTATACAGTCAATATGTGAGAGTGACATTATACAGTCAATATCAAAGAAAAGTGGATGTTTTTTTATTAAATCTGACACATCCTTTTCAAAGCATCAGGCATGAAGCTAATCTGTCTTGGTGGCTTGTTAGAACGATCTTAGTTGATCCCAGTTTTCCACGAGTGCCATACTCTGTGTTGTTTGTCTGTGGCTGAGATAGCACTGATATAGCTCTCCTGGTCTTTCTACTACATGGCCTGAAGCCATGAATACTTGTTCTGCCATCAAAGGCGAGGATGCCTCTCCTTTTATGTAGGAACGCAGGAAATGCCAGGGTCTGTGCACATGCCAGGGCGCTTGATGCGCCCAAGACGGTTTGTTGTTGTTTGCATGGCCTTTTTTGGTGACACTGCGGATTCTTTATGAATCCTTCCTGCCTTTTAGTTCTGCTGTTTCTGAGAAGCCCTGGTCTTTCCCACAAGAAAATAACAACAACAGCAAAAGTAGTGATAATAATAATAATAATAATAATAATAATAATAATAATAATAATAATAATAATAAATTATTATTGTTGTTGTTGTAAATATTATGTATTTAAAAAAATTTAAGTAGATATCATAACTCACGTACTTTTTCATTATTGGTTAAGTGTTGCAGTGGTTACATTTGGCCATTGTTACTTTTTGTGTGCCTGTGTTTTAGGATCTATATCTAAAATATGCACATACAGTTAAAGGCTAGTAGTATGAAAGTGATACAATCTTTTGTGTTTTGGCTCTGTACTCCAGCGTACTCTATTTGGATTTCAAATGGAAGAATGAAGTGCTGTCAGCTTTAATTTGGGGGTATTCACATCCATATTGGGTGATCTGTGTAGGAATTATAACCCTTTTTACCTTTTTTTCTGCTGAAGTATGCCAAGTTTGCCAGCTTTTTATATCTGTGCAAAGTCTCAACCAAAGCACACCAGTATTCTGGGGCACAGTCAAAATAATATGTTTTAAAACAACATTGACACTGCACCTCAGAATATTGGCGTGCTTTGGTTGAGGCTTTGCACAGATATACACAGTTGGCATACTACCAGAATAAGTAGTTTTCGATTAAACCGTGCACAACAAGGTCTGTGGATGTTCGTAACCATGGCATTATATTTGGAGAGATGTTGCAATTTGGGTTTTTCGAATGTACATTTTTGGCGCTTTGAACGTCACCCAAACTTTGTCCCATTGATGTCAGTTGTATCAGGGTGAGCCTTGGCGGATGTCTAGAAAACTTCAACTAAAATCTCAACATAACTATCTGGAAGGATAGATAGCCCTCTGGATAAGTGGAAACATAGCTTGATTTCATTTTTTTTGGTGAAGTGCCCCTTTAAAGTTGTCAGTCTGCACCAACCTCATATTCATTGTTTCATTTCAAATCCAATGTGCTGGAGTACACAGCCAAAACAACAAAAAAAATTTCTTTGTCCCATTTCTTGTGTGTTTAACTATATGCCTAAAATTACAGTCAACAGAAATGATATTTATTAATCAAGATACTTGTAATGGAGTGTGTGCCCTGACCAGGAAGAAGCGGGTATAGATAATGGATGGATGGATGATAATTCTTTAAAGTGACTTATAGCTCATATATCATTTATTATTATTATTATTTTATTGCTACGTGATACTTTTTCCACATTTCTCCATGTTCTTATAGTATGCCCATGCTGTTGGATCTCCCTGGCTTCACCTAGTACTACATTACAGGAATTTAGCAGACGCTCTTATCCAGAGTGACTTGCATAACTTTTTACATAGCATTTACATTGCATCCATTTATACAGCTGGATATATGCTGAAGCAATGCAGGTTAAGTACCTTGCTCAAGAGTACAATGGCTGTGCCCCCACCCAGGAATCGAACCTGTGACCTTTTAGGTTACAAGACCAGCTCCTTACCCATTACACTACACTGCCGCCCTACTACTAGACCTCTACTAGACTCCACCCGGTAACCTTCCCGTCCATCCTGCAGGCTCTCTTGCCAATAAGATCCGGCGGAGGGACACGCTGGCCATCAAGCTGGGGAACCGGCCCAGCAAGAGGGAGCTGGAGGAGAAGAACATCCTGCCCCGCACGTCTGAGACGGAGCGGCAGGAGCTGCGGCAGAAGATCGGATGCAAGCTGGTGAGGTGAGGTGCTCCCCGTGACCCTCACTGCCGTGGCCCGCCCCAGGGTTCAGCCTCCAGCGTCGCTCACCATCGCCCCGTCACTGGGTTTCAGTTCACGCCTCTCCCAAACATTTCATTAATTGCTCAAAATTTCATCTCGTGTTTTACGTTTTCGCGCAATTAGTGTGGCTCAGTAGCACCTTGTGTGAAACCTGAGGCCTCATTCAAATGCAGTTATCAAACTTGCTGCAAGGTATTTGCCACTATACCAAATACTGTATAGTTTCAGTGAAAAGCTTTGTAGTTTCCTAACAGCCAGTTGTTATACGAATACCTTTATTTGGATAAATTGTGGCTTACCTCGTATTGTGTGTTCTGTATTTTTAGTGATTACAGAAGTGATCGTCCTTTTCAATCAGTGAAAAGGACTATTTTCTTTACTTGAAAGCTCTCCTGTCAAGCACTTCATCAGAACTGTCATTGCGTTTCTGATTGTGTCTCAAGTATCTGGATTGCAGCTTCAGTATTGTAAATGGCGTTATTGGTTAAGTGACTTCTGCTTCTACACGTGGCGTGAAACATCTGTATGGCCTGGGCCCTGGTTATGAAATGATTGTCCTTCCCACAGGCGATTAAGTCAAAGGCCCACCACAGAAGAGTTGGAACAGAGAAACATTCTTAAACGTGAGTAAACAACATGGCAGTATGCTCCCAAATTTGTCAATGGGGTTTTGTGGAGACAACCACACTTGAATAGATTTTAGCTAGCATTGATGTTTATCAGTGGAAGCAAAGGCTTTGCTGTTTAAATTTTGAATTTGGGTATACCTGTAGCCTCTTGTCACTCTAGAACGGTAGCACTTTTAAGTTAATTTTATTTGGAACTTTAAAATCTTCAAATTGCTGTTTAATTTGCTCGTTTCAAATTTTGAATGCGCATTGCAGTTTGCATGTTGAATCAGGGCCAAACATCAATTGATTGAGTTCTGTACTTTTTTTGCTTATGTTTGAAAGAACAGTTTGCCTTACCTACACGTCACAGTGGAAAGTTGTTCATGGGGGTGAAGTAGGTCTTGAAATACACATTCCATTTCATGCTTTTAATTATGTCAGTACGAGGCCCAGTGCATTTCTTTAAATGTATCCACTTACAGATATGCCCATTTAATAAAGGCATTTTAATACATTTCTTCCTCCTTCAAGAGTACTTGGAACTTTAAGAGAGCCCACTTTAATACCCTTGCACTGTGGCCTTCTTTGCTAGTTTATTTTCTGAGATATCTGCCCATTTCTTCAAAGACCACCCTATTGATTGTTATGTCGCCTTTCCAAAGCTTGATACCCTTGGTTTTTCACGGTATCCACTTAATATCTGGTTTACCAAATACAACATGCCTAGTTTCCTTAACTGATCTTTCTTCTGAAAGCCATTCGACACATGGAAAATAATTTGTGCATCTAGTTTAATACGATTAGGGAGAAATTACATCAGCTCTGTATCCCATGGTTTTATCTTTACACTCTAGTAACGCTACAGTTGGACAGTATATAGTTTTCTTGACACAAATTTTCAATATTGCTCCAGAGGCATGCAAAAATAAAATAAAAAGCAGAACAACTGTAGGCCATGCAAATACACTCCAACACACTGTGTTAGAAAGAGGTAGTTCCACTGAGTGGAAGCGGTTGCAGCACTTTTTTGTCGAGGGCTAAATAATTTCCTGTTTGTGTCATTTCGGAATTTTCATTCCCCGCCAGTCATCTTATTAGCTTAGGTCAGCAATGCATTAAGGACAGTCACTTAAGTGCAGACAGAAATTTATGCCCGGTTATAGATCAATGACAGTTTGCTTGCCTCATGGAAAATCAATATTGTTTAATGTGTTTTCTTGGATTCATTCTCTTTTTAAAAAAAAAAGAAGAAAAAAAAATGAAGTCGCATTGGAAATGTGAAGTGGTTAAAAACTGAGTTTGCATTGTATTGTGCTACAAAGGAAGTGAATACCGGATCACATAGGAGGCGTCAAGTAGTCCAGGCTCTTCGGCCTGATGGGGAAGTGGGGCCTCATTTTCACTGTGAAGTGTGCACTCACATGTTTTCATGTGGTCGTAATACAAAAAAATCTACATTGTAGTGTAAAAAAATGTATCTTGTGAGTGACCAAGTGAGAGTCGTATGCACTTTAAAGATTCACTAAACAGAGGATGATGGGGTCCCATTTGTAGCCTCTTGTTTCATATTGTTCAGTGTGTGGATTGTGATGGTGGTGGGGTCTGTTAAAAGCTCTTTTACAGTACTATAGGCTTGATATCCCCTGTAGCGGTTGGTGTTTAGTTGCAGGCACACTGCAATTCTAAACCGCACATGAATTTGAAAGAAAATCAAGATGACGTTCTGCGTAAAGAGTTTGTTTTATTACTTAAGTACATTGGATTGACTTGACATGGACAGTGTCTGATATATACAAACCCACTGGGTGGATTTGACTGATTTTAAGCTGTTCTAGATAAGAGGTTTTGCCAAACAATGAACTGGATGTAAGGCATTGCCTGGAACTTGTGTATGAAAACAAAGTTTTATATAGCATATTCACACATCAGTCTTTGAGTGGTTAGTAGGTGTGATACCGAGAAAGGCATCTGTTTTACCTTTCATTTTCATTACAGAGAAAAATGAGGAAGAAGAGCAAGAAGCCAAACAAGAAATTAAACGAAGGCTATCTCGAAAGGTACGCAGTTTTTTTGTCACATTACATTACATTACAGGCATTTAGCAGACGCTCTTATCCAGAGCGACTTACACAACTTTTTTACATAGCATTTTACATTGTATCCATTTATACAGCTGGATATATACTGAAGCAATGCAGGTTAAGTACCTTGCTCAAGGGTACAACGGCAGTGTCCTTACCCGGGAATCGAGCCTGCGACCTTTCGGTTACAAGCCCAGTTCCTTACCCACTGTGCTACACTCCGTCCTAGTGTCACAGTAATGTGTAATTCAATGAACCTTTAAAGGCATGGTATTTTCTGTTTACAGCTGGGGACATTAGAAACAACAGTGTTGTCAGTGTAATTTTGGTGTAAAAGACAATGCTTGGGATTTCATTTAATTGCCTTTTTTATTGTGGGTAATATTATTGGTCAGGTTCTTATAAAGCATATCCCACATGCGTGATTGAATCTTATTTTACGTGTCTACAAATCTACGTAAATGTTTGATTGGATTTTTGTTTGGCAGCCATCGTTTGTTTTTTTTTGGTAAATGCTTAATCCAACAGACTCTGTGATTTCCCTCTCATTGTTACTCATAGTACTCATCTTTATTGTTCTTATGTAAAAGAGCACCTCCAGTTGTGTTTACATGTGCAACAGATTGCATGTGATACTGTCAGACTGACTGATATCGATCTGTTGTGGTTACATATCTTCAATGTTTTGTGATACAAAGAGCCCCCTGGTGGTGTGTGGACACATGCCCCCGTGGTCTGTTATGTAAAATATAAACAGACTATTGATTGTCTACATATGCTAAGATAAATATTGATTATGTTAAAATTAGTTGATATTAGTTATGTGTGACTTAAATAACAAACATAATAACAAGTTAAACACGGATAATATTCATGGATATCCTTTCCCCAAAACCAACATAAATTTATACAAAATAACATTTAAACGACATTAAAAACTATTTAATTCATTTTAAAATGACCTTTTCTTTATTTATTATTATTTTTTATTCATGATTTATTTTGGTGGCAAGACTGTTCCACCATGAGATCTGATTGAAATGTTTGGTTGGAAAAAGGGTGCCTTTGGTATGGATTAATGATCTGTTGTGCATTCAAAAACAATGACATCCAAAACCATAACAGTTTGAAGAGGAGAAATTGCTTTCATGCCCATTGTGCCACCTAGTGGATAGAGAAAGCTTTGCAGTATGTCAAGGTTTTTTTCACGTATTCAGTTAGCACAGTGGCAAAATGTTCAACATAGAAAGCATTCAATTATTTTCCTTCCCTTTTGTCTGTTGTGTCAAATCCATCAGTGATCATGTACTTCTGTACAATTATATATGTTATATGAAACAGTATTTTAAAGGTACAAATTTATCCTACATAAAACTAATTTATTGCATTTTTTTCTTTGCAGTTGTAATTATCCTAATGGACTTAATTTACATGACAGTTTATGCTATATTTCCTGCCTTAATATCTATAGGAGTATTGCAGTCAGGCTTCTTGCTCAAGGTACATAATGTGTTATAAATCCAGCAGCCAGATTCTAACTGTGAACCTTAGCTTTGAATACTATTTTACGCTGTTCTACGTGCCCGTTGGCATCGTGCTGTGCAGGGCAGGATTCCCTCTCCTACTTGTAGCTCTCAGCCAATAAAGACTGTCCTCTCCTGCTTTGGTACAGCTTAGCGTGCGGCCCACAGTGGCGGAGCTGGTGGCCAGGCGTATCCTGCGATTCAATGAGTACGTGGAGGTCACCGATGCCAAGGACTATGACCGCCGTGCGGACAAACCTTGGACCAGGTTGACACCCGCCGATAAAGTAAGCTCTGTCAGATTACCCAAAATTCCCCCCTCCCCTTCCCCCTTGTGGTATTCCTGAAAGTAGGGCAGTTTGTGCAACACCTGCACCACAGCACCCGGCTTCAAACAGTGTATGCAGTCTGACATGTGCAGTGACCTAGCCCTGGCCGCGGCCGCACACTCCGGGGGTGTTTTTCATCATTTTCTTCTCTCCACAGGCTGCTATTCGAAAAGAGTTAAATGAGTTTAAAAGCAAGGAAATGGAAGTGCACGAGGAGAGTAAACAGTTCACGAGGTAAACTGATTATTGTATTATTATAGTAATGTGCATTATACTTTCATTGTGTATTTTTCAGATTTTCGTATCTGTGGTAACCTAAATTATGTTTTGCTTAATACCCATCAATATATTTCAGAAACGTATTCTCTTTAGTGATCGAGGCACCTTACTGTTGTAGTGTCCTATCTGGTATTTTAACCTTGAACTGTCTGGTTAAAAGTATTCTACCACCCTGTATTTCTGTCATAATGGCTCATCTTATATTTTTTTCATTAGCAGATATGTGTTTAATTTAAGTCATAAGAGTCCCTTTGTCATTGATTCCCTAAGGTGCTTTTTCAGAGCCTACAGAATTATACTTACTGATGAAACATCCCTTAGAATTTTCAGAAACATTTCCAAGGTCAGCCACAAGTCTCATTGCTTTCTGGCTTTCACATCTCTTGACAGGTTCCATCGCCCCTGATGCCAAGGCTTCTACCCCCAGCACACAACTCTTAAAGTCCCCTGAAAATTCTGCTGCTGGGGGTGGGGGGTGGGGGGTGAGGGGGCACAAGACCAAGACTCACCGGCCTGGGCCTCACACACTGGAAGCTTCTGCCACAGACCCTGCTGGGCTTTGTCCTGGGAATAGAGACAATCAGTCTCCAGCTCAGAAAATCAATGGCTGAAGAATGGACATCATTGCCCGGCTCAGACTGTGCATCTTTATTGCCCGCAAAGGGACGAAGCACACTAACACTTTGAATGTTAAGAAGCCAGAGCAGAGCTGGGAAAGAGCTGGACGACCATTTTAATGACCTGCATTATTTTCTTGCTGGCTTTCTCAGGAGCTATAATGCTGTGACCTGATTGAAGGACAATGAGCAACGTGCATGCACATGTACAAATCCCTTATGTTTTTATCAAATCTTAACAGTATGGAAGAATATAAATTTGTAAATATTCGCATTTTAGTTATTTGCTGTGAAAAGTATCAGCGTACCGTGTCTGTGAGCGTGAACCACATGTTCAACAGGAGATGCATGCTGAGCATTAATACATGCCCATAAGTGTTAATCAGCCAGAAATAATAATTGGGTATTCGTTAATGTAAATTTGCACCATGCCTCAAGTAAAGAGGAGTATTTATGTCACGTCATAGAACTGTATTACTGTATTGCCATAATATTACATATCTACTGCACCCTGGGAGAGGTAAAGCATATTGTTTTTTCTTGTTCCTATCGAGGCAAGCCAGCCCGAGTCTCCAAATTTAGCTTGTTATTCTTAGGCTGCTGTCTGTTGGACTGTACATACTAGATGCAGCTTAGTTTTACCATCATATGTCATTTTTGGAGAGATGTCTGTGTTATTAAGACTGCACAGAAAGTATCCTGACATTGTTTACTATGACAATTGAACATTATCTTCCCAAATAAACGTCTTATTTTTAAAAGAAAAGGTAGTGTACATTAAATGGGATTATTGAATTTTGCTCAGAAAATGTATAACAAACATTGAATTCTAATTAACATAAACGAGGTTAGCCCTGTTTAATAATTCCAACGTTTATATTTCAGTATTGAAATATACTGAAATATAAACGTGTGAATTACTTTTGGTGAAGAAAATGACGACATCATTCCCTGAAGCCCAAAGCAGTTTCACATTTAGCAGTTTAGCCTACACCAAACTAGCCTATTCTGCTGGTATGGGGTAATAGCTTTTACACTTGCACAGAAACCAAAGCCTGTCTGGTCTAAGAGCGTAAGAAACTGTGATCTATTGCCAGGATGACATAAGACTCAGAACTAATAGGCCAACATTGAAACCTCCAGAACCTAATCATGGGGGAGGGTTGGCAATCCAATCCGATAATTATGTGCATTACAGAAATGGCAAGTGGAGACACTCACTGAGGGATGTCAATGTGCAAAGAGGGGCAGATGTCACCAATATCTGCCATCTTTTCACTGCAGAAAGCTAAAGCTGAAACAATCAGGACCAAAAACAAAGGGAACGCCAAGATTTAGTGTGGCAAGATAAGATACCAAACTACTATGGAAAACTTTCTGTTTACTAGCTTGGAAATTTTGTCAAGTCTTTTCTAAAGCGCAGAAGATGAACAGGAGGAGACAACCTGTGGTGAAATGTGCTCCAGTGAAACTTGCAGGGATAAAGGAAAGGGCAAGGAATGAATTACCACAGAAATATGGAAAGCAATCAAGGGAAAGACAGGCCTGAAAAAACAACAACAAAAAAACAATAGATACACACAAAAAAAATCGCAGACTGAAAAAATGGAGGCACAGTACAGAAAAATAAATGCAATTGCAATGGAAATAACAGCAGCAAACATACAGCAGGTAAGTATTTCCTGCATAAAAACAACAAATCTGAACTGTGAGATTCAAATCAGCAAGATTGACAACCAAGACTTCAGGGAGGTTCTCCTTCGAGATCCCTGTTTTGAAGAAATCAACAAATGAAGTTCCGGAATATTTTAGCATCAACACAGACCCACCAACCACAGATGAAATTATCACTGTCATCCTTCACTGAAGAATGGAAAAGCTCTGAATGCGGATACCCTGAATGTGGATCAGGTCATAAAGGTCATACTTTTCACCATCAATACAGCAAGTACATCAAAGCTAAAGATTAAGGCCTGGAGTTCACACTGTTTTACCTACTTAAGAATCATCATTTGCCAGAATTTGGGGGTACCAGCAAATATATGTCTACTAGGATCAATATAGAACACACAAACAAAAGGTTAAACCAACCAAAAGTCAGGAAAATACAAAACAAAAGCTATAAAGTCAATCTGCCAAAGCTGTAAACTATCAACCTATCAACTATAAATAGTTGCTGCTAAATTACTGATCAGAACCCTAAATGATCCCCCCTTCACACACTGTGAAAATCATGGACATCTTTAGGCTTGACACAATATCAAACACCAACCACCTCTGACAAACAAAACAAGTAGCAATGACCATAATGCTCAAGTGCCGCTTGAGTTGGACTGGACAAACTTTTTGAAAAACTTTACTCCATCTCAAGACTGGCTGGACTCCAGAAGGCATACATATGGGAAGGAGGCCCAAAACAACTTTGTGGAGAACAATGGGGACAGAGCTCTAACATCAGCAGGGCTGGGTCACAGCTGAGTAAATGGCTAAAATTTTCCAGAAGTACAATGCCTTTGTTGTTGCTCTATGTGCCAGTTAGTGCTTTGGGAATAAGTAAACCCAAATATGTCCTTTGTGATTACAAGTGCCAGGGCCAATTTTTATTTCCTGTTCATTACTACAGAGTGTTTTTTCCAACAGCATTTTACCTCTGGTGGCTGCCACTAAATTGACCCTGTGGAAAACCAATAGGTTGGAGACAAAGCAAATACTGATACATAAAAATCTACACATTGTTTCAAAACAAATGTTGTCATTATATGATGTCATTAAATCTTAGTATTATCTTAACTATTCAGTACAATAGACATATTTAATAATGATAGTAAACACAATATTAAACAAGGATGTGTAAACTGGACAATGTATAAATTATCTGTACGTTTATAACATACCATTTATGAAATATGGACATATTTACATTGCCAAAATGTTTTCCATTTTGATGAGGATGTAATGGGACTTCCTCCTCAACCCCAGAGTCCGTGTCCATGGATTAAGGCACTGATGGGACTATTAAATTCTATAAAGAGGGAATCCCTACAATTGAGAATGAGAAGCTCCATTCTACTGTACATCTGGAATCTACAAGACTTGACCCATCCTAAACATCTTAATTCACAAGATCATGTTGGCCTCCATTATTGTTTGTAAGACAACTGATAAATAAATTCAGAACTTGCACTCCCATTAAAACCTATTTCAGGATAAAGAGCAATAAGGGTTTGTTTCTACTGGATGGATCTGTCAAGCAGGTTGGTACAGGCCTTGTCAGAGACTCATTATTTAAATAAATCAATAAATAGATGAATTGACATCCCTAAGTATGTCAGAAACTGTACACTCTAATTTTTCTGTGCAATACAGCTGAGCGTGGATAAATAGGTGAACATGGCTCAGTTATTAAAGAAACGAGAACAGGAAGTGGAAAGCAAGAAACAGAACATAGGAAAGACTGGGATGACAGTGAGGCGACATAGCTTAGGAGGTAGGAGCGGTTGTCTGGCAGTCGGAGGGTTGCTGGTTCAATCCCTGGGCGTGTCAAAGTGTCCCTGAGCAAGACACCTAACCCCTCCCCTAATTGCTCCCAACGAGCTGATTGGTAAGACACCTAACCCCTAATTGCTCCCAATGAGCTGACTGGTACCTTGCATGGCAACCTTTCACAGTTGGTGTGTGAGTGTGTGTGTGAATGGGCGAATGAGATGCATCAATTGTAAAGCGCTTTGGATAAAAGCACTATATAAATGCAGTCCATTTACCATTTACCAGACTAAAGTGCCCTCCAAAAGCATGGGAACGGTGGAGTGAAATTTGTATTTTAGATCAAAATATGGATATTAGATAAATGCACAGACAGCTTTTATTTCATGAGATTTACATATGTATATGTTTTATCATTTTCCAGAAACAGTATGCCAGTTCGTGAGCAGTGTCGGGTATTGAGCATTGTGACTGCACTGTATGTTAATATTTAATGAGGAAATATTGATTGTGCACTGAGAATTCGTCTGTTAAAGCAACTTATCAAGGGCATGCATACATTTGGGTGGTACTGTATATCCCTGCAGTACTCAAACTTCTACTGACACCACCACAAGTAGTGATGGCCGGCTCGACTGGCATTAACACCTTTAACACCTTTTTTGGTCCTCGTGTTGACAGACAGCAGTAACAGACTCCACCCCTTGAATCAACTCCAGACTACTGGCTCCCAAACCTCTTCTCAGGTACCCCCCAGCCGGATCAAGGAATTTGATGTGTTCCACGTCTAGCATACCTGATACAACTAATCAGCCACTGTTAGAGCTTTCTTGTGCATGCACTAATAATGCAAGTACATACTACAAGTCTTTTTTTATTTTTATTTTTAATACCATGTGCTGTCTGCACAATGTTTTTGTCTTTTTCTAACTGTTTTTAATACCACGTACTGTACGACTGTATGTGCAGTGTCTTCTCATTTTTCTAACTATTTTAATACCATGTAAGCTGACCTTGAGTGCTCAGAAAGGCATCTGATAAACAAAATGTATGATTATTATTATTATTATACAGCTGGTCAAGGAACAACTGAGCAGCTAGTTGCATGATTACATTTGTTTCGAGAAAATGGGGAAACTACTTATAAAAAAGCCTGTAATTCATACACAGTTCACCTGATATGGATGTAAATTCCCTCAAATTAAAACTGACAATCTGCACTTTAACCTTGTATTTATTGTTTCCAATGTGCTAGAGTACAGAGCCAAACAAATAAAATTGTATCACTGTCCAAATGCTACTCACCGTACTCATTTTTCATTTTAAAAAAATATCATAATAGATTTTTATTTTGAAATGGCTTTTTTTTAAACAATACTTTTTTTAAAAGCCTTCTTCCAAGATTACCCAAGACTTGCATCTTGACGGTCGTCACTCATGCCCGATTACTCTTGTCTGATGGTAAGAACCAAATTCAAGCAGAAAGGGGATAAAATACATGAATTTAATGTGACCTTACCTAGCTACATTTGTTTATAAAGAAATATTTGGCAGTAGCTTAACAGTATTTCCTATTTCACTGTATACGTATTAAATCATTTGTTTGTTTTCTAGAAAGAAGAGACCGATTCATAGCTAGACAGATATATTCACTCGACCCCTACATTTTAGGATATGATCGTATGGTCCTGTCATGGCGGAGGCAACGTGTGAGAAGTCGTACATGCCAGCTTTGGATAAAAAATAACTTTTCTTTTTTCCGCCTGGGAAATGCTCAATTTTGAGAAATAAGAGTCAAATTCTGATCGTTATGGTACCAACTTATACTGTTGCCAATAAATATCTGCGTGGGTAACATTTTTAGCTAAAATACTGACAAATATTCTGTTGAAGCATGGTAAGAAACCTTTATTTCAAACGCGTGTATTCTGTACGTACTTGAATGTTCTTGATAAAACATTACCTAGGTAGCTATGTCCCAGTCTTGTAACATTAGCTTATTCGTTGTGTATTTCTGGGTGAATTAAAATTCCCTACTGTTGTTAACGTTCAAAGAGCCACATGTTTTGCCGGTTAGCTCAGTAACAACTAACAGTGGTAAAAATAATAATGCCCCAACTTGGCAAATTAAGATGATGTTAATGTTGGAAAACCGTCAGTAACTTTCGACGCAGACGGGTAACTAGCTAACGAAATAAACAGATTGGAATACAATGAACAAAGTTAACTGAATTTGGCAACTAATTTGGTGAGGTCTATATTTCGTATCTGTATTGAAACTAGCTAATGTTAACCTGTCTTGCTTAGTTGGCTAATGTCAGACTAATATTTACTTTTTATCTAGGGTGCTGCTACAGTGATGTTTAGTTAGCAGCATAGCTTGCTTAGCTAGCGTGGTCCCACTGTCACTTTCGTTCATTAGTTCATGTTCCAAATAACTGTTAGCTTAGGCTTAGCTATAAACATAGAAAGATTTAAATCGTTCAACACAGGTAGCTGGCATGCTAGCTAGCCAAAAGCTAGCTAGTTGTTAGCCGTGTGTGCAAAATAAACGTTTTGTTTTGTTTGGTGAGTTTGTGAAATGTACAAAGACCCCCCCTCACCGCCGCCGCTTTGTTTCTTGTCATTTCCCTTATTCGTTTCATTGTGACAGCTGACCATACTTAAACTGGGCCAAATGGAGAGGGAGTTCACTCTTTTAGTCCCTAGGTATTTAAACTCAGTCATGACATGGGGATCCTTTGTGTATGCTGGTTTTCGTTCCAAACACAATTGAAATCCCAGAATTTTAACAAGCATGTTTAGAGGGATTGTTTGTTCTAAACCACATGTCAGTATTAGCTATGCATGCTATAAAGAAAAAATCATATGTTCACATTGAGCTATATTGCAAAAAACTGTATAAAAAGAGGTAGCAAACAAAATTTTTAAACATAGAATTCTGAATCAATTAGGTTGTTGAAAGTGTTTAAGTAAATCATTTTTATTAACACATTGCAGGTTTGGCTCGTTATAATTTGCGCTTTGAATTCTTCATCATCTACCAAATAGTTCGTTTTAGCGGCCATGTGTCCACATCTTCTACAGAACGATTCATCCCCTACTGGCCAAATGTCAACAAAACGTATTTGGAATTAAATGGTAACCATAAATTTCACTTAGCTCAATATACCTCCTTACGCCATTTAGTGGGCTATATCTTAAAAGGAATCAAGCACATAATGTCAAATCCAGAACGATTTTCTGTCAGCAGCTCAAAGAACTTTCACAGAAGTAACAGTGGCAACATACACAGGACTCTGTGCACAACTTGTCAACTTGTACCCACTGACAACTGATCTACCTGTTCTGCTGTTATAAGTTTTTGTTTGTCTTTTGAAAATAATGTTTGTTTTTAAAAGCCGCACAGAAAGAAGAAAGCATTCATTGAGAAGAAGAAGGCTGTGACCTTTCACCTGGTCCACAGAAGCCAGAGAGATCCATTAGTGGCTGATGAGAAGGCCCCTCAGCATGTGTTGATACCTGCCAGCAAGGTAAAGCTATTGGCATGTAGCTGCTGATGCTAAGGCAGCTGTGAACAAAATGCACCTAGTGGCAGTGGCTCGATCCTCAAGTTATATTTGCACCGTGTTTCTATTTGTGTTCCCATTCCGAAATGGGCAGTCTGTTTACTATAGAGGGTATGCATTGATGTCACTTTCCATACGCCCCCTCAGTCGGGACTGAGTGGCAAAACATGCTGCGACATGGCTGCCTTTAGTAGAGGAAACTGCAAAACCGGGAGTAAAACAAATGATTATCTGCTTAAATTAAAGGCAGTTGGACTCGACAGTGATCCTTACAACTTTCCAAAGAACCAGTGGTCCATGGACGTTCAACAAGAAATCTTTTTACAGACTGCCAAAAGCTAAAGAAAAGAGAAGCAAATGCATTGCTGCAATTCGCAGAAACAACTCGAATCTAGGCACTGAAACGTGGATTTGCGGTTGTTATTTTGTGTCAGGTATGTTGGATCTTTGGGTAAAATCATACCTTAATAATTTATATGCTTGGCTACCTAATACTATCTAACCATCCCCCCTTTGTTTGTAGAACACAAGGCTCATCATCATAATAAATGCTGACAAAAACTTTACAGTTACACAGAATATAAATGAATGATGCTAAATATTTAATTGATGAGTAGTCAATACAGTACATAACTTAAGGTATGATTTTACCCAAAAATCCAACATACCTGACACAAAATGACAACCGCAAATCCACATTCCAGCTGTTTCTGCGAATTGCAGCGATCCATTTGCTATTCTTTTCTTTAGCTTTCGGCAGTCTGTAAAAAGATAGCTCCGATTTCTTGTTGAATCTATTTGTACAGTCAATCGCACAACAGCTCTTTCCCATTTTAGATGTGTTTTTTGTGTTTTCGCAGCATTCAAGCTGAACGCTAACACTGCCACTCATAGTCTTTATGCCACTCAGTGGGTGTAACCACAGTGACTTCCACCTACTGTAACGTCATGTGCATATACCCTCTATTTATAAAGCAGTCACAAAGCATAACTTCTATGTAATGTTCTGTTATACTTTTTACAATCTTCATTCCTAATCATTATCACAAGTTTTACACTTTTTTTGGAATTTATGTCTATAGGCCTCATTTACTTAAAATTATGTCACTTGTTCTTGAGAACAATTTGTGTGTTATTTTGAATTTAGTAAAGACCAGTGGAAACACCAGTTTTTATCACAGACTGGTATGTGTCAAGGTTTAGCCTGGATACTTGTTCTGAAATGTTTTAAAATTTTTGTAATGGTGCCACAGCGTAATGACAACTGTTGTGTTTCTGGTCAAAACCCACTGATGTGATTTTATTGAGAAAGAACAGTCATAACATGAAAACTTATGTCCAAATTAACATTTGTGACCAAATGCAGGCTTGGGATACTTGCATTCGACCGTTTCACTGGAGAGGTGAGAAACGTTGAGTAAAGCTGGTTAAGATTAACGTAAGGATCAGGCACAGAAAAGACCTCTAAACTTGCATCCATGTAAAAGTATCCTCTGGTTGACATGTGGTATTGCCTGCCAATGCGCATCTTGCCATCCTGGTGCTGTTGTCTAGGTGGAAGCTGAGAAGAGGAAAGAGGAGCAGAGGCAGTTTGGTGTGTTCTTTGATGATGACTACAACTACCTGCAACACCTCAAGGAGCCTGTGCAGCCCACAGAGCTGGTGTGTGCCAGCCTTCCGCCGAGAGAAGGCCAAGTACTTGTCACCGAGGATGGAAAGGTGGAGGAAGAAGAGACTGAGATGCACACACTTCCTGTAAGACAACTTGTAATGCCCTGCAAATGCAAAATTTTAAAAAGCCACACATTGGAGCTGTAGGGTTGCACATCCTTATAAAACAGGAGGTTCCGATGGGTAGATGAATCCCTGGTTAAGTACCAAAACGTTTGGTGTAGCATTGTTAGCATTGTTAGCATTGTTCAGTATTGGAGGGTTTCAGTCAGTGGGGTTGTCTTACTACACACTGGTGACTCCTGTGGTTGATTAACCCTCCTGTTCTGTTCATTTTTTAGGTACAGCAAAAATGTTCCCGGGTCAATCTGACCCAGTGCATGTTTAAACATCCAAAAGTTGTCAGAAACCAAAAAATCCTAATGAACATTGTTTGGGTACCTCATTGCTAACAATTCAATCAAAATTTAGTGCAATGGTGTTATTCACCTCTCACAGATCATGGTTTCATTAGGATAATTCACTCGTTTTTCATAAAAAATACATGTTCAAACTATTTTTTCTGTATATTGGAAAAACCTAGATATAAAATACACTAGTTTTACATAACATTAATTTTTTTAAATTTGTTTTACATTTTTAAACATTTTTTTTTCATGGGGTGATGTTGCTAAATAGAGATGAGACACCTCTTCTGTTCAGGGTCAAAGTGACCGGTTCACTTAAAATCAAGCCAAATGAGTCATAAGGATTTTATTGAAAGTAAACTTTATTTATGCAATGTTTAGAATGTTTAGAAATGAAGAAATGAACAAAAATGAACAAGAGTTGAGCAATATGAACGAGGCGTGTGTATGTGTGTGTGTGTGTATCTGTGTGTCTACACAGCACACGAGTGACATGTCGTCACGTTATGCTTTTTGCAAATGAATTTTGCACGTTGCACATGTCGTGCTCATCTTGACGTCATGCAGACCTGGCACCTCTTCCACTTCCTTCTTCCCCCAGCAGCAACCTAGAAAGATGAGGGAGATGATTACTATGTCTTTTTGCTGATCCCGATCCCCTGACACGCACGCATGCATGCGCACGCACGCACACACACACACACCACACACACACTTACTTACCTCAGGCACTGGTGTACTAGGTGCAGCCCTCTCCTGGATCTCCCTCACTGTGGCTGCAGTGGCTGGGGTCCTTGTGCTGCCTCCGTTGTATATGCAGTACCACGAGTGCCTTCCCCAGCTCCTCGTGGAAGATGCGCCTCTTATACAGCTTTGACACGTTCCACTCAGGAAAAATCTCCATCCAGATGATGAACGCATTGTAGGCCGATACATCAATTATGTTATAAAAGATGCCTAAAGGCTAGCACGCAGTCATTCGCTTGGTGCTGTAGGACCCTGTTACTTTGTCCAAGTTGTTCCACCCCCCCTTTGGTGGCATTGTAATCTAGGATCATGCTTGGTTTCTGGTCCTCTCTGGTGCTGATTTCGGAATTTTTATGGAGAGTGCTCATGAGACACTAGGGCTGTGGTGTCTGTGAAGACGAACTTGGACAATTGAGGGGCCCTATACTTGATCACCAACAATTCGGCATATCTGCACTTTCTTGCACTTTACAGGTGAGGTAGGGATAATGGATAATAAGGAGAAAGAGTGTTTGTATGTATGTGTGTATTTGTGTGTGTTAGATTGGGGTGAAATGTGTGTGTGTGTGTGTGTGTGTGTGAATCGGCATGTATTACTATCTTTGTGAGAACCAAATGTCCCCACAAGGATAGAAGGATGAGGAAAATTACACAAGGTGGGGACCTTTTGCTGGTCCCCACAAGTTCAAGAGGCTGTTTTAGGGTTAGGAATAGGGTTAGGCATGTATTGGTTGGGGTTAGGGTTAGGGTTAGAGGTTACGGAATGAATGTAAGTCAATGGGAAGTCCTCACAAGTATAGCAATACAAACGTGTATGTGTGTGTCTGTGTGTGCGTGTGTGCATGCGGGTGTGTGTGTGTGTGTGTGTGATTGGGGAGAAATATGGTGGGAGGGAGTAGGAAATACCTTATGTCTCACATCTGCAAAGAAAGAAATGGTCTAAATTTAACTCTTCTGACCCCTTTTAGCCTCCACTTTCACTGCCGGGTCAAATTGACCCGAACAGTATCTCTGTGATATAAACATACAGGGGGGGGTTGCAAATACATGAAATGAACGATTTTCATTTAAAATGTTGATTACACTAATTAAGGCCAGTAGAAGAAGTTTCATACTGAAAAATGTTTTCTAAATATTTTTCCTAGATTTTCAAACTTTAAAAAGGGTCAATTTGACCCGCAACATAACAGGAGGGTTAAACACCTGCAGTCTACACCAGTCACATGAGAAAATATGGTTAGGCCAGGGGTGCACAACTCCGATCCTGGAGGGCCGGTGTTCGTGCTGGTTTTTTTTTCCAACCAGTTGCATCAGCTTTAGTTTTCTGACAGCTTTATAAACTACGCTATTTCAGTCCTGTACTTGAGCACAGTAAAATCTTAAGGATACATTTCCAGTCTGTGGCTGTAGCTGGTGCTTATACAAATGTCAGATCAAGATATGATTGAGCTAATTAAATAATAAAGAGCGGAAGTTGGCATGTTATCATGAAACGGATCGGCCCTTGTTGTGCACCCCTGGGTTAGACCCACTGACCAAGCAAGATATATGGTGGACTGAACAGTAAAAATTAGCTTTTAGAAAGAAAAACAGGTATAAGAAGTTGTTTTTTTGGTTGTTTTATATGTGCCTCAGCTTGATAAAGATAGGAAGAATGTTTTTCAGTTCATGACGTGTAGTGATGAGGACTTTTGCGTGGTTGTTTTTCCTGCAATATTATTTTTCAGGCCGTTTCCATCAATTTGCCATCCTCTGTTTTCGCATCTGAGTTTGAGGAGGAAGTGGGTTTGTTGAACAAAGCAGCACCTATATCAGGTGAGTGGTCTTTGTCAGTGCATTTTCCAATATCAACTCTATTAACCCTGGTTCATGTTAAAAAAAAATAATAATAAAAAAAAAAGTTGAGTCATTGAATTTAAGGGAGCTTGACCTTGAAAGTCATTGAAAAGTCCTTGAATTAGATGTTAAAGAAGTTGTGGAAACCCTGATAAAAATGAAAACTATCTGTATACTATAGAGTTATATTTACAATCCAAATTATTTACAATTCAATAAACTTTTAAAATGATAATTTACCTGCATAAATCAGGGAATGAGACAGAGGCAGTGCTTTAATTATGATCACATGCTCCAAGTGACCACATCTTGTTAGTAATGTGAAATATAGTATAGCAGTAAAGATCAGACGATGATAGTGCTCCTCCTTGTGAACTCAGTTATTCCTTTGGGTCTGCAGTTGAAAACATTGAACATAACATTCTTGAAAATATTGGACGTGTTTTTTCTCGGAACACTATGAATATAAAAACATATGAACATGTTGATATCCAACAAATTATCTATATACAGCTGTCAGAAAAGATTTGGAGCTTGTGGTTAGTGAAGTTATCGTTCAATAATGTCAGAGTCGGTAACCATAAACTATAACTAAAAAATGCAGTGTGGTGCTATAGTTCTAGATTAAGCCTCGCCAGGTATTTCATTGACATCTCAGATTTTCTTGGAATTTTTCACAAAGAAGAATATATAACACATTTTATCACAAATGCTTTTGAGAAACTTGTTATAATCTTTGCTGTTTGTTGTTTTTTAAGGTCCAAGGCTAGATATGGATCCTGATATTGTGGCGGCCCTAGATGAAGACTTTGACTATGATGACCCAGAGAATGAGCTAGAAGATGACTTCATTCTGAAGGCCAACAATGCTGTGGGAGATGAAAATGAGGAGTAAGTGTGATCATGCCCCTTTTCATCTTCAGTATTTAGAATTCTCTACAATTTATATTTTATATCAGTTGTTGTCAATGTAAGGATTGCAGTGTTGACGGAGACTGCCTGCAACCAAAATATCTCCCTGTAGAATAATTTTGTTTTTTAAGTTTAGTTTACTTGGAAGATACAAAATTGGGTTCAGAATAACATGAGATTTGTGGTTTGAATGCAAAATCTACAAATTAATTATCAACATCTCCCTCTAATGAGGTCCATTCATTATAAAACACATTTCTTTTACTATAAAGGTTTCCCAACCGTGTTATACTGTTGAAGAAATACATTTGCTTCAGTATTTTCATATTGCAGACTGTTTATGGGTCAGTCTCTCCCACTGCAGTGACAGCGATGAGTGGGAGGACACAGATGAGGAGGAGAGTGGTGAGGAAGAGGATGAATACAATTCGAATGGCCCTCTTTCAGAGGATGGGGACCGTGCGATGCGGGAGTTCATGTTTGCAGAGGAGGAAACAAAGAGCCGTTTCACTGAGTACTCCCTGACCTCCTCAATCATGAGAAGGAACGAGCAGCTCACCCTCCTTGATGACCGCTTTGAAAAGGTGAGCGATGTTCCCCAGTGTTTGCAAAAAGTTGATTCCTTTAAGAAATTTATTTAGAACAGGACCTGATTGATTCAGACCAGCTCTGGGACAGAAACAGGTAGGGTTGGGTGGTATCCGCTAAACCGGCCAACATTTTACCACAGGGTACGGTATTACCTGTTAAGTTTTAAAATGACATTGTAGGGAGTTGGAGGGAGTCATCAATGCAACATGCTTAATTTATGTGGTCACTGCTGTATCGTCCGAGCCTTTTCAGGTGACAAAAAATGTGATGGTGCTACATGTTCCATGCGACACATGAAATGGACACCGTTCGTATTTTCAAATACCTTGGTGTACCGTCATACTGCTTGATCCTAGCAACAGGATATGCTGGATTAGGGTGTCACTCAGCACTTATTTGATCAACCCATTTCACCTAATCAAAGGTGAATACAAAAACATACATGTGGCTCTCAAAAATCAGGGAGGCAACAGCTGATTTAGGATCTTGCATCTGCACTATGATGGTAGATCCTCAAAGATTCAAAGGATAGGGTTACATTCTGGCCTGTCAAGCGAATAGGATATGAACTAGGGCTGGCACGTTAAGAAATTTTGAGGAATCAATAAATCAGGACAAAATGATCAAAATATCAATATTTTTATTATTATTATTTTAATTGAAAATGTATCAAACAGTTCAGTATTCAAATACTTCTGGGTTCACATCCTGTAGTTTTCATTTGCGTATTAGTCACCACGACTAAACGTGAGAAACAAGAGGAAATCTCCTTAAAACAATATTCTGTTCAGTTAAAGAATTATAAAATGCAGCGAAAACTACCAGCAGGTAAACTGTTATTTGAACAGTCACAACATCACAAAGTTCTGAACCACGCCCATTCCTAAAGCATTGATATTTTTTGCTGTAAGTTTTGCTGTATCTGTTGTACTTGTCTTTGGGCAGCAGTGAGAGCTGGACTGTAAGGTTAGAGATTTGCTCATTAAGCTTTAATACTCGGATAATGCTGAAAGCTATCATCTCGAGCTGCTCTGAAAGAGATTGTATTTGTCAAAATGGAACAGCTGTCTGTTATTTAACTTCAGGTCTTCAGTATAGTGGTCTTGCACAGAAGCCAGATAAACCCTGCCATCTCTCCAAATTCATGAACATCAAGATGGTGGGGCTTCCTGCTGAGTTAGACTGAAGGCAATGAACTGTATCTCCATAAATAGAGCTCATCCTTTCAGCCTGGCTTTTCGGTTTGCTGAGCTTAAATAATGAAATGGCTCTATTCCCAGAAAATGCCAAGACTATAAAATCTCAAGATCCCAATTCAGTCATTGACTGACTATTACAGTGCACACTGGAAAAGGGTCTTTTCTGTTCCAAATGCAAAAGTAACTTTAATTTTCCCTTCTTCCTTCAGTTTTTTGAGCAGTTTGACGATGACGAGATTGGGGCCCTGGACAATGCGGAGCTAGAAGGTTTCATAGACCCCAACAGCATTCGTCTGGAGGAAGTCATTAAAGATTACTACATACAGAAGGCGAAAGAGTGAGTTTGGGGCAACTGCTCGGTTTATGTTCTCTACAGCTGCAGGAACCTCTATAAATGAAACTGAACTTAAGATAAATGTTTATGGAAAACAGTGGGATTCAAGATGGAAACCGGCATGGTTTTAGAACAAAGAAATGTATTTTTTTCATTGTGGCCATAAAGAGTAATTCTGAGACTAATTTTGCCTTATTGTCAATTGCATATCTCTCATAAATAGGGCTACCAGTTTGTCTGCATCACATGACTTTGGGCATTTAAACTTGTATTTTAATTTTTATGCTCCAGGGGTCACTTGTAGGCACTCAAATCCACAATGTCATGACTGTGCGATTCAGTGGTTCATTTATGACATTTTTATTAATAAGGAAGCAATATGAACATGGAACATGCAATGTGCCAACTGACTGGCTCAAGAAAATGGTACTGCAACGTGACTAGGTGATTTCTAGGATAAATATATATTTTCAAACCTTTCTGAGTGCCAAAATAATACTTTGTAATTGTCCATGATAATTAACTCTGTCAGTGAAAAAAGATGCAACTCTTCACATGGACATGTTTTCAGCAAGCATCATCAAGCAATGACAAGAGATGGTTAAACAACTGGCTCTGATCAGATCAGATTTTTTATATATGCCTCTGCTGAAAATCAGTTCTGTATGTATATTAAATATCACTGCTCTCATTGTGACATTTCCCACTGCTTCAAACAAAAGCATCCTCTGTTCAGCATTTCAAAAGTACTGTCTTGTCTGTGGGCTTAAATAATCTGTCTAAATTTAACGCGATTGTTGCTTGTAAACATTGCTATCAGTTAGTCTGGATTTGATTAGTGGTAATTACTTTATCAAAGTGAATGTTTTGGATGGTAATTGGGATAATGTTGATTTTGTGCTGGTCGAGGACTGAATTGAATGTGGGGAAAAAAGCTAAACAAACTGCTTGCCCCAGTTATAGAAAATATTAAAACGTACAGTATGTGAAATACATTGTGGATGGTTTACCTGCCTGAGTGGATTTAGTGATTAACATGTGTATATGTGTGACTAGATACCAGAAGCCTGATGACTTGGGTCCAAAAGCACTTCCTGCTGTGAATGAAGAGGAGGAGGAAGAGAAACCAGAGATAGAGACTATACTTATCGAGGAGCCACCCACAGAGAAATGGGACTGTGAAACTGTACTCAGTAAGAACCACGTCGTGACTTTTAGAGAATTCTATTTTGGAAAAAAAAAAAACATACAAATTATACATGTATCATGAACTAACTGAAGAACAGTTTTTAAGCATATGCAAACTACAATTGTAGCAATATTGACATACTGCATTTTTTGTATTGCCTACCTATGTTTACACTCAAGAAAGAAAAACCATTGTTTAAATATGCAAGTGTTATTTTGCCGTACTTTGTTCAACAAGAAATTGAACAGTTAATCTCTGTTTACATTTTCAAAATGAGTGAATAGCAACATTATATTTCGCATTTCATTTTTTTTCCACTTTACACAAAAGATTTTTGTGTTCCGTTACACCCAGGGGTTAAATTGGGGATGGACGCGGGTGGACAGCGTGCACCCATCTTTGGTAAATAAATAAATAATTTTGACCGGCAGTTTTACAAATAACTATGACACTCCAGTCCATTTTTCGTATGCTCCAGTCCATGTGTTCCCTCTAGCCAGTTACTCGCTCAACCAATCAAAAATTTGAAGAAAAAAAACTGAGGCGGAACAGTCGTTTGTATAGACAGTCACAGAAAGAAAAATATCGTTGATTGTCTTCATTGTTTGGAAGCGGACGCGGTAGGTAATTTCATTAACATGTAATTTCATCTATGCAACATTTTAAAGAGAGATGAATAAACAGCCCCCACGAACGCCGGCTATTATTAACGCCAACTTTGATTGCTTGAGCAAAATCAGCAGGTTGCTGGTCAGCAGCTAAGCTAGGATTGAATATTTCCCACATACATAATGTTTTATTCAGCGGCGACTGGTGAGCTGAAAATTGGTTGGGCGCAAAACTTTCCTTTAAACTAATCATTGATCTCAACCTGTTTACATTAGTAATTTTTCCTTTCTTATCAAGCGTGCCAACGATCGGACTAATCAAATGGCAACTAGCCTAACACACAACGTCTTCATACCGTGTTAGGGGGATTAAATCATAAATTCAATTTATCCGTTAAAAATCTGTTTTAATCACCAAGTAGTCTACACTTAACAAACAAGATACACCAGTCTGTTATCTACCGTGTTAGCTTTCAGAATAACCAGCAAAAACAAAACCTGCACTTCAATTTTGTTTACAATCTACGCATTGCAGATATTTGCCATGAATTTGAGTGCGGAGAAAGAAGTGCATGTATTCACAAATAATGTTGGTTAAAAATGTGCACAATTTCGTACTGCAAATGAAAATAAATGTAGGCTATAAGGCCTAGGCTACTCACTAAAACTGCCTATTTGGGGAGAGCTGGCTATATATGATAGTATTGCTATTGAGTAGCCTATTTCGTGGATTAATTGCAATGATACTCAGAGAAAATCAGGGGAAGATTCCGCCACTGTTTAGTGATTAAAACGGATTTTTCTAAATCACATTTATCATGTAATCTCCCTAACACAATGCGAAGAAGCTGTGTGTCCCTTTCCAATTGCTTAGTCAGATCGTTTGCATGCTTGTTAATCACTGAAAATTAATTAAAACAGTTTGAGATCAAAAATTATCAGCATTAATGACCACTCAACACATTAGAAACTAAGTTTTATGTAAAACTTGCACTCAATTTGATGTAATATCATATTCTTTTTAAAACATTGTTTTCCTTAATTACAATTATGTGCACAATACATTAAAGATACAACTATTTTGGGCTGAGACATTCTTTGGTTTGTACCTTTTTTCACCCACCTCCCACTGGATCTCAGGGTCCACCCACCTCCCAAATCCCAGTTTAACCCCGGGTGACACCCGTTATATTCAAATTGAATTAAGACCCTTGCATGTGTTAAACTGATCGTCATACCTATGTCTTACATTAGTTGAATGAACATTTGACTGTGTGTGTATATATATTTGTAGGCACCTACTCAAACCTGTATAACCATCCAAAGCTTATCCAAGATCCACCTAAGGTAAGTGTTAATTGTGTTTATTCATGTGTAGAGCATTTGTGCAATGTTTTGGAAAAAATAAATTGTAGATCACCTGATATGATGCACTATTCAAATCTAATTGTACCAGGTTAGTCATATATTATATTGCATTGTACAATACATTGTGTTGTACCAAGTCACAGTACACTACAACATGTAATAATCTTTGATAACATGAGTGAAACTCATTATGTTATCAAAGATTTTTTTTTTCCCCATTCACATATGAAATATCAAAAAGGAATTCAGTGAATGGGCATATATTGAGGTAATAGTTATATCAACTTCTGTAATTGTGTATGGCATATATATAGGTTGACAAGATAATTAGCACTGCTAATTATAACTAAGAGAATCACAACCATCTTTAGAGAAAAGGCAGACTGCTGTTGGTACATTATGAACAGTTTTTTGTGCATGTCACACAGGAAGCTAAGGGCTATTGAACTCCCACAATAACACAAAAGCTGTAAAATGGTCTTCTTGACCAAAAAGATACCTGCATTCATTTCAGCTTGAGTAACCATCATGACCAGGGGTTGACTGTGGAGTTTGTCATCGTGTGTGTCGAATGGCTGACTCGGAGCTTGCGTTTTCAGCCGAAGCCTATCAAAGTGTCCAGCAAGACGGGGATCCCAAAGGACGTTCTGCCAGAGAGAGGCCTCACAGCCAAGCAGGCCGAGCGCATGGAGAGGATCAACGACCTGGACCTCCCCCGTGTCTCCACGCAGCCGCGACCCAAGGAGGAGGACAAGGAGGCGAGGAAGGCCAGGAAACAGGCCATCAAGGAGGAGCGGAAGGTGATTCACACTCTACCACAGCCTGTTGTCTGTGTCTTCAGTGTTATTTGTTTTGAGTTAAAAAAAAAAAAAAAAAAGTATTTGGAAAAATAATTTAGGAGCGCATATACTAATTGGGATGCATGAGTGTACTACTAAATTCTTCTGCTTAGGAGCACATGCTCCTTGCGGAAAAAAATGTTAGTGTAGAACCCTGCAATTGGTCTGTCTTTCCTGTATTGGATGAACTTAATAGAATACCCCCCTGCATAGCTAAAAATATGGATGTCATTCACAATTTGTAGTTTTGGATCTGTTGACCGTTTACAATGTGGTTGTGGTCGGTCATGAAATTATTGAAGTGGAAACATATCTGGAACCCATTTTTTCCATGGAAAATTGTTTTTTGCCTTTCAGTGTGGAATCCTCTGTACTCTGTACTGTCTGTTTTCTACCGGCAAGCTTCAGCGTTCGTAGTATTGTGGAGCTAAATCAAAAATGTGTAGTAACTGCTGATTTTTTTCTCCCAAACAGGAAAGGAGAGGTGAAAAGAAAGCCAATAAGATGGCATTCAAGCAAGAGAAAACCCGGCAGGAGAGGGAACAGATGAACCTTCGGAGCAACATGCAAGGCCTCAAACTGTCCTAGCCTCTGCTTTGCCTAAACAGCCACCCATCTCTTACCCTGACTGAGAACAGCTTTCAACTGAGGACACTGGCACACCTTACTGCTGGAACCCACCTAGCTGTCTTCAAACCACGTAGGGGAGGTCCCAGACATCACCGCAAGTGTAATTCTGGATGCTCCTCGCTCATCTCTATGGCGGACCAAAAATGCCAAAATTAAAAAATAAATGACTCTATTAATAAATATGAATGCAAGAAACAATATACATTCCTGTACTTATTTCTTGATTCAAATATTTATTTCCTTATTTCTTTGTCGATATGATAATGAGGGGGGCGCAGCTATTACATTCAGGCATAGAAATCCTGCAGTTTGTTTGAGACCGAGAGGGCAGTTCTGAGTGTTCAACTTGAAATACGAAATACACTGTGCAAACTCCAGTGCAATCGCCTAAGAATTCCATGTTACATTTGGCCCTGCTCTGCCCTACTAACGTAGTCAAAGCAACCAGGTGTTGAAGCACAGCATGTACAGTTGATCGGCGCACTCTTGTATCAATCAACCAATGGGAATAAGTTGACACCATTACGTACTTTGATTGACAGCCCCCTCATTATTAAGGACAAGGAAATACAAAAATAAATACAGAAATGAATGACAGGAAATAAATATAGGGAAATAGGCAAAATAATTCAGAAATACCCATTTGTCATATTTTTTTTTTTTTTTTTTAGATTTTCTTGCGTTCCATATTTACTTACTAATTTATCAAGTCTTTTAATTAATTTGGCATTTTTGGTCCTCCATACAGCTCACCTGGAAGTGTTCGATGCATGTATATATCTGGCCACTGTGCCATTTTTAAGCCTGATTTTTGTACTGCATTTCCAGGAGGTTTTCATTGTTGACAGCCAGGTTTGTTGGGCCAGAAAACTTTCTAGAAATCTGGAATTTAAAGAAATATTTGTCGCTCTCTGGACTCTAATTTTATTGTGAATACTTTCTCGGGCTTTGAAATGTGACTGGATATTTGGTCATCCACAGAATCCTCTTGCAAAAGGAGATGAACTGACACTCATTAACATACTGAAGCAATTACATACAGATCAGTGGATTTCTCAATGTTACTCGTAATACAATGAGCTTTATTTGCATTTTTGCAGTGGAAAATAAAGTATGTGAAGGTGAAATGTGAAATTGTTTTACTAACACATTTTATACACCTTACCATAAACAAAACAAAATTCTCTAAATGGGAAGATGTAGCCATTGTGCAGAGGCCTCTGTTTTTCTGTGGTGCAGTTCAGTACTGTAGGTTTTGTTGGTTCCTTTCCATCAGTAAATCTAACAGCTTGAAAATGGTCTGTCATTAGGGTGTTTTCAGTGTAATGGGCCCAGGACAATAATAAAATAAATAAAAATAATAAAATTAACGTAAGATGTACAATTACAGAATTTAGACTTGCATTACAGTAAATAGAGGTGTACTTTTTATGTATTGCATTACACCATATAACTGAGAACAGTAATTTTGTGGACCTGATATGGGTAGTTTACCTCAAACTTAATGTGTAATCTACTCATATTTGATTTTCATTTTGCCTTTGTGTTAAAACCAGATTTCCAGAGATTTAGAACAGCAGTAAAACCAGTGAATTTCTTTCTTCTGCTGCCATTACACATTAAAAACGAATTGAATAGATTTTTCATCTAATGCATTAGCATATGAAAATATGCAATGTTGTGTGGTGTGTCTGCACCTGAGTACAAATTGAATACGCTTACTCCAGAATGCCTATACCCTTTAGTTACTCTAGGAAAGGCAAGGCCAGTTAATTTCTGCTGTAAGCAATGTAGTTAACACATATACAACTACATATCATATAGCAGTATGGTTCAATTATTCATAGATGCTCATTTGGCATGTTCAATATGTGAATTAGCAGTTTGCTTAAAAGTAATAGGTACATCTTGATCCATTGAATATTCAGCACGAAGGGATGGTATAAATTGGTGACGTGCAACTGGCAGGGATGGATCTGAAAATTTTGTGCAGGGAAATGAGGCCCCCCTTGCATGCACATGCACACACACCCCACATCTAGGGGACCCTCTGGACCCATTAGTGCCTAGGAAAGCTTTCTGTTATACCCCCCTTAGCTCCACCCCTGGCAACTGGTCCTGTCTGTATAAATACACTAAAGGAAGGCTAGAGCACCAAGATTATTCAGTGTTAATAGTTTTGCAGTTGCTTTCCTCAGCATTACATAGGTCATGGCTGTGGGTGGGCGTATGTGAAGAGAGTGGATCAAATTCAGCTTTGACATACAAATACAGTGCTTCAGGAACATTGCATACTTTAGAATTAAAACTAACTGCATTGTTAGACTAAATAACGGAAATACCACACGAAAAAGGACTAAGTCTGAAGTGGCTAAATCACAATTACAAAGACAGCTACTCAAGTGAGTCATTAAGTTGAATGCCAATCATCAGTGTCAGCTGTAAAAGGTCTGACAATCATCATTTTCATATATGCATGTACAAAGCAACATGAGGCAACTAACAAGTGTTCCAAAGAGGACAAATTGTGATGAAAGGTGCAAAATTATTTACTGTGGCAAGAGGAATAGAGTTTGAATAATTATGATAGCCTTTGCCAAATGAACAGTGGTTGCAAGTCGAAGCTCACCAGGAGAAGTGGGTGGATATGATGGGATAGCTGCTAAAAAAAAAAAGAATTGCATAATTGAATCAACACCTATGTGACCCACTCTCAGCAAATATGAGCTTCAAAGCTGGTATTGAAGGCAGGGTTGCCATTTGGAAACCACTTGTATCCAAGGTTAATGCAGATGTATAACCTGGTGTAAGAATCAGAAAACCTGAACCTCTGAGCAAAGGTAAGAAGTAATTATGGTCCGAGTCATCTTTTTCCTACCTCTGGAGGTTACATTTGGAGAAAGCCAAAGGAAACCTTCTACCTTCATTGTATGTTGCTAACTGTTAAACATGCTGGTGAATCTGTAATGGTATGTTGGTGGCAACGGTGCTTTTTGCCATTATAGCCTCATTGTTTTTTGTTCTTCTTATCCGTCCATATCACACTCTTCCTCAGGTGAGAAATACGCTGCTGAAAGTAGGCCTGCTGTCCGTGTTGTACTGTTTTTGGTTCATTTTTTCACACTGCCAGTTTTTTTGGGAATGCGCACAGAGCTTAATAAAGCCTGCATTTGTTTAGCAAGTTGATAAGCACCTTTGTGATGCCTGTTAAGCCCGATTGTGGTTGTCAGGTTTTTTGTGAAGCCAAAGACACCCTCGGTATGTTAAGCTTCCTTTGTAGTACACCCCCAAGAAATGAATACCTCAAGTTTTATGTGCCCTGTCCAAATCAGTCACTGTTCTGAATCAAAACGACTGTTACCAAGGAAACGCGTCACTGCTTGTCGTGCATTCTCTATGAAGTACTCTCCTGCCTTGTTACAAATGAAACCTGTCCACCAATTCCTACAGGGCCCGTTATTTAAATCATGAGGGCACAGGCAACATTTCAGCAATATTTGATAAAACTGAGATTTATTTTACATTTCTTTGCAACTACCTACTTTTTATTGATGTTATGCATTTAGGTCAGTGTCTGTTTTCCCCCGTTATGTAAACCCTAGAGGCTAAAGTGAGCTGACAATACAAAGGATGCTCGAAGATGCGCCTTAACTGAATGCTTTTTTAAAAATGCTATGGAAATTTTGTACTGCCAACTACTGCATGCACTGGAAAACTAGTGAGGGGAATGTTCGATACAAGAGTTTGCAGGAAATAATCACAGTACTTGGAACTGTATAATCCTGACGTGATAAGACGTGCACAAACATGACTGAAAACATGACATTCGTTAAAAACGAGCGACAAAATCATTCAAGTTATACAATATGAGAAATTTGATAAAACTCCTGTACAGGGAGTGTGTGGTTAAATGTACATACTAAAAAAGATTTTGGCTAAGCTCACAAGACTGCAATGTTGTTTGTGTTAAATGCCATTGCCCCAAACCTCTCATGTTTAAATATTCAGTGCAGCTGGACCTTAAAGAGATGAAAGTATGTTCATTTCTCCCATAAAGGCATCAGTGTAATGTTTCAACAGGAAAATTAAACTAGGCAGAGTTCATTCACAGCCACGTGTCTCCCCACATCGAAAGCCCTTATTTGGTCACAGTAAATTGTATCACAAATACTTTGTCTATGCTCAACACAGCATTTTTATTATATTAACGCTTCCATTCACTTTCAGGAGCCAACTTCAAAACACCATGATGCTAAAATTCAAAAGGTCACAGAAAATCACCACTGTACAAAGGTTCAATTTCCAAAAATTGTTTTTTCCATACTCAAAATTGAATTGGTGATATTTTGATTAGTGTGTTCTATGAATGGCTCTGAGAATTTATTAAAGTAAAAAAAAAAAAAAAAAAAGAAGAAAAAAAAAGTGGCCTGTGTGTCCATCCTTGGAAGGCCACTAGCACTGACTAAATCACAAAATACTCTCTCCAATCCTACAGTTCAGATTATGCATCATCCGGCTTGTCTGCTGGAGGGCCACAGGGCTGAAGCATCTTCTCCATGAGGTTAAAGCGTACACGGGCTTTGCTTTCGTTTTCGGCTATGGAGAAGTAGTTCAGCAAATCGAAATGGCCCATGTATGAACAGTACGAGTCCCGGTGTTGGTTCACCAACCATTCCCACTTGCTGGTGTCGGCGTGGCCAGTCCCGATGTACTTCGACTGCAGATGCTCCAGCTGGCTGTGAATGTTGTAGCGGTCTGTCATATTGGACTGCTGATAAAACACCAAATAATTCCGTTTTAGAATTCAGCTATGAGTGAGTTTAATTGTGCAGCATGCAACTCGATTCACGTAAACCAAACATGGCATTAGCGTACTTCTTCGAACACTAGCCAATTATTATCACATCTGGTATGATCATCGGACCTGCCTGGTGACTAATTCAGCTGACACAGGTGGTTAAGTATATGTGTTAGTTAGGTACTAGCTAGCGGATATGGTATCATTGAAAAATAATGCCAGCTAGCCAGTTGGCCAAGTACAGCACAGTTAGCCAACTAGCTCAAACAGGATACATTCAACTCCGCTCTTAAGTTATAACTGGTTACAGTATGCTGTTAAGTAGTGCATACGTTACAATGCAACACACATATTTGTATCATTGTTCGACCATCTGGGTATACAACTTGTTAGGTAGGCTAGTTCATAAGAAGCCACACGTTTAGCTTCAACTAGGTCCAAGCCCACAACGGAAATGCTTTAAAAAATGGCGTCTAACCGCTAACTAGAAATATGTGTTTTTTCCTTTATAAAGAAATAAACGAATCTCTCATAATTTATTAAACACATTAGAAAAAAGTATACTAGAAACTTACCACGAATTGTTTGCAAAGGCGACGATTGGTTCCTTTTCTGCGGTTAAAGTATAGACCGTGCCGTCGTCTTCTTTTGGATATTTCTTCTTGTTCTTTGGTTTCGTTTAACAGCGGTTCAAACAGCAAACGGGTGCATTACCGCCACCCACTGATCTGGAGTGTGAACTGAGGAGACTCCCAGAACACTTGCGAATCCCAGCCCACCCCCCCAAAAACCCTCAAATTCTATTAATCAGCCCTATTGTTTTTAATTGATCTATGAAACATTCCATACACTATCCCCTGTTGATTTCCTCCCCTATTTCTTGTAAACTTGTTCTCAAAAATTCTCTTTCTCTCCTGTATTTGCTACAATCATTAATGATGTGAAAAACAATCCCTTCTTCCCCACAAAATTCACACCTACCTGATGCACCGAGCAGCGGTTTGTTAGCTGGAGTGTTGGAAGATAGTTTTTAACCAACCATTGCTCAGCCTATTTGACTTCTCCGATGTCTTCATACACTTTTTCACCAATGATTTTCAATGACTTTTGCATGACTTCTCCACAACCTTTAACTGAATTTCCATGACCAAAACAAATGACTTTATCTCAGCGGGACGATTTAAAATTATTTATTGTAACACTAAGTAAAATTAGGTCTGCATCTGAAACATATGGTGCCTCTCTAAAACAAATAAACACCAGACAGACACACTTAGATACATTCTTTCATATTTTAATTCGAATAGTTTAACATTTTGTCAATGTCTCAAACAGGGCTCGAAATTGCGACCATTTTGGTCGCATATGCTCCCAAAATTTAATCTGTGCGACTTCGAAATATAATTGGGAGCATTTGTGCGAGTGAAAATAATTGTTCTGGTGCAACCTTTTTTTTTTCTTTTTTCAGTCGAACGTCTCTTCCTCTGTACATTCGCTAGTTAGTACACTCAGTATGTGCACTCAGTTAATTTCGAGCCCTGATATATTATTGAAGCTGCACTTCCCTGGCATATTGTTGGCACAGTAGGGCCTACGTTTACTAACTGCTACATTAGCAGAAGCGTGCCTGTTGGGCGTGCCTGTAAACAGACTGAGCCAGACCGAATTAACTTCTCACACCACCAAAATACCGCGAAGGTTACGTGCCAATTTACGTTTTATTACTATACATACCATTTTTATGATTGGATTAATTAGCAATTGTATTTGATGCAACTTTAGCTATATTTCCATTAACTTTTCCAAAACTTTTCAAAAAATATTATTTTCCATAACTTTTCCAGGGCCTGGAAATTGCATTTTAAATTTCAATGACTTTTCCAGGTTTTTCATGACCGTACGAACCCTGTATTAAAAGGGCTTGTTAATAAAAATCAGATAATCCACAGAGCTTTAAAATAATCAGATTATTTAGTGGTTTTGCCGATGAAAATGCACCTATTTTATAAATGAAGTTGTAAGCAAGCTAACAAACCGCTGCTGGGTGCATTCACTTCTACATCATTCAATAGGCTACGTCTTTCTGCGGTGTATTTTCAAATTTAACCCACCCCCTCCGCAAAATAAGATAGCGAAACTAAGTTTGCCTTTTCCCCACGTTCCAGTTTTTTTTTTTTTTCTGCAAGGACAATACAAAAACGAAAAGGCTTGTATTCTTTTAGCTGCTTATAAAATATCTGGGAGGGAACTAGGGACACACCCCCTGTAGCCTAATATAAGGATGAAATATAAATCAGAGCATGTATACCTAGCATTTTAGAGCATATTTCTGTGTATAAACAGGTCATCGTGACGCGCGACAAGCCGAAAAAATAGAACAGAAGCGAAAAACTACGCTTCAGTTCGCTTCTGTCGCACAAGCTTCGCAGCCGGTTCGCGACGCGTTCGCATCTGGTGTAGAGGACGTCGCCCGCTGCCGTTGTAATAACAGTACTTCAACTACGCTTCAGTTACGCGCGTAGTTGAAGTAGCCTACTGTTATTACAACGGCAGCGGGCGACGTCCTCTACACCAGCTGCGAACCGGGTGCGAGACTTGTGTGACACAAGCGAACTGAAGCGTAGTTTTTCGCTTCTGTTCTATTTTCAGTCTTACTCTCATTCAATTTTTAAAAATGGCTGTTCATCCAATCATTTATGTCAGCAAGACAGTTTGTAAAAACAGAGATGGCACTTAGGTCATTTAGCTTCAAAGACGAATAAAGCTGAGTGTTCTCACTGTAGGAATGAAAATTTACCACATGTCTATTAATAATATCTCTGAGAGGCAATATAGACAGAGAGAACAGGAGGGGTCCCAATATGCTGCCTTGTGGAATGCCACCGTCTATACTAACACACTCACAGAAGTGATCGCCTAACTTCACAGTGAACTGTCTCCCAATAATATATGTATAAAAGCAATTTAAAACAGTGCCTGAAAAACCAACCCAATTTTCAAGCCTATAAATTAAAATGTCATGGTCTATTGTGTCAAATGCGGCGCTAAGACCTAAAAAAATGAAAACAGACACATTATTAGAGTCAATACTAAGTCTTAGGTCATTTACAACCTTAACCAGTGCTGTCTCTGTGCTGTGGTGTTCTCTAAAACCTGACCGAAATTTACCTTGGATGCTGTTTCCATTAAGATAATCATTAATTTGCTTAAAAAACACTTTTTCCAATACTTTACTTAAAAATGGTAAACTGCTAAAATCAGAACTGCCAAGAATAGTTGTTTTTCAGCAGTGGCTTTACAATTTCAGTCTTAAAAGCGTTTGGGAAAACCCCCAATTTTAAGGACAGGTTTATAATTTGCATCGTATTCTTCAATATACAGTTGAAATTGTCCTTAAAAAATCTAGAAGGCAAAGGCTCAAGAGAACAAGTGTTTGGATTCATCTGTGGAACAAGTTTTTGCAGTTCATTTTCACGAATCATTGTGAAGCAGTGGATATGAGCGGTTATAGGGATAGTCTGGTAGGCAACTACTGTACTCCTTTGGGTGCTCATAATGGTAGAGCTTATTTTGTCGATTTTATCCATAAAATATAAGGAAAATCCCTCACATTTTAAGGTTGAGACCTGACAGGTGGGAGTTGTGTTTTGGCCTGGATTTAATAGGCAGTCAATTGTTGAAAACAGCATCCTAGGAGTATGCACACTGTCAGAGATAAGTTTTGAAAAATGGGTTTGTCTCGCAATGCATGCAGCTCTATTATACATAGTAAGATGTTCTCTGAAAATATCCAGGTGTGTAGTTACTTTACTTTTTCTCCATTTACATTCTGCCCTTCTGCAAACTCTTTTTAGTTCATAAACATTGTTTGTTTTCCAAAGCACATATCTTTTGCTAGGCATTTTCTTTTCTGTGATTGGTGTATCAAGTACCAAGTACAGTATACAACAGAAGTGAGTACACACCTGTGCAATATCACTTAAATGTCAAATGATTCAAAATTGTATCACCTCTCAATAATTGCATTATTTCTAAGTTGACAAGTATTTCCTCTTATGAACAACCAAAAACAAATACTTTAGAAAGACTATATTGAAAATACAGACCTCAAAGTAGAAACTCAATGCAACAAAAGTGAATACACCTGTGATCACTGACACACAAGTTAGAAAACCTGGGATCATTGAAACAAAATTGAGTACATGTGCGATTTCCAATTAGCCTAATTGCATGAACATATATATATACATATATATATACATTATAAAATGACCTGTGAACACCGGAACGTTCTCAATTTTGGACCTATGGGCTGTGTCTATCTGCATGTCTGCATCATGGCTCCACATGGAAAATAATTGCCAGAGGAATTTAAAAATTTGATTGTGAGACTTCACGAAGATGGAAAAGGATACAGGAAGATCGGTGACCAACTAAAAATCAGTCGAAACACAGCTGCAGCAGTAATCAGGGGTATAGAACGAGCTATAGTACCACTAATCAGAGCCGCAGTGGCCGTCCTCCTAAAATGACGCCACGGAGAGTGCGCTGCTTGCACAATCTAGCTCTGAAAAACAGATGGGCAACTGCTTCAGACTTGGCACAGGGGTTATCAATGGAAATTGGAGTTTCTGTGACAGCTCAGACGGTGCGAAGGACATTGCACAACGTCAACCTCTATGGACGGCGTCCAATAAAAAACCCTTGCTTGCTCTTCGGCACAAAACTGCAAGATTAAACTTTGCTAAAGAACATGAAAAGCCTGATGAATATTGGGAGCACATTCTTTGGTCAGATGAGACCAAGATAAATTTGTTTGGCTCAGACGGGGTCCTGCATGTTTGGCGTGAACCTGGCCAGGACTACCACAATGAATGCATAGTCCCGACAGTGAAGCACGGAGGTGGGAGTGTGATGAAATGGGGCTGCATGAGTGCAAAATGTGTTGGGGAGATGACATTTATAGAAGGCACCATGAATGCCTGTGGAAATACCAAAATACTGACTGACATGATGACTCCCAGTCTCCAGAAGCTTGGCAGAAGAGGAATATTCCAACATGTAACAATCAAAAGCACACTGCCAAAATCACGAAAGAGTTTCTAAAGAAGAAAATAGTGATAACTATGACCCTGCCAAGTATGTCGCCTGACTTGAATTCAATAGAACACCTTTGGGGTATTTTAAAGAGAAAGGTAGAGCAACACAACCCCTCCAGCAAAGAGCAGCTGAAAAAAATTGTCTCTGAAGAATGGCAGAACATCTCTCCAGAAATTTGTGCAACACTGGTATCCTCCATGCCGAGGAGGATTGAGTCTGTCATCAAAAAATAAAGGTAGACATATGAAGTATTGAAAAAATAAAAGATTTGAATCTCAGTAATGAAAGGTGTACTGACTTTTGTTGCATTGAGTTCCTACTGTGGGGCTTGTATTTTTAATATAGTAAATCTAAACTGTTAGTTTTTAATTTTACATAAGAGCAAATACCCTACTGTTCAACTTAGAAGTAATGCAATTACTGTAAGTTGATACAATTTTAAATCATTTGACATTTAAGTGATATTGCACAGGGGTGTACTCACTTCTGTTGTATACTGTAAGTCTTTAAGCATCCAATTAAACAGCTCAACAAGGTCACGTATAGTGGGGCACGCACTAAGAGACAAGGAACACATTAGTTCTGAGAATTTAGCAGCTGCACACGCATCTAAAAAACGCTTCTTAGAAGTGCACACTGATCTGTTTTCCACATGAGAGAGTATTACCTTAAAAGTAAATACAGTAGTGGCATGAAAAAACAACGTTGGTAACTGCAGACAAGTTGAGGTCGACCCCTTTGGAAATAACCAAATCTAATGTGTGTCCATGCTTCCATGTGTTTGTTCGTTTATATGTTAGGCAAGATTAAATGTATCAAGTAGGTTTAAAAACTCCTTCACCTTTGAATCATTGCTGTTACCTGCATGTAAGTTAACATCTCCAATTTTAAGTATTAGATCGTATTTAGTAACTACAGTGGATAACAGATCAGAGAGCTTGGGTGAAAACTTGCGCTGTGTTTTGGAGGACGACTGTTATGGTGAGCACTGGCACAGCGGCACTGATTTCTAAAGCTAAAAACTCGATGGAGGAGAAATCCCCAAGGTCAATTTTATGGAAATCAAATTTCTTTGAGTATATACATGTAACACCACCTCCTCTTTTGCCTTGCCTTCTGGTTTTTAAGAAGTACAAATCTGGTGGGGAAGCTTCAATAAGGCTTACTAAATTTGCAGAAGACAACCAACCATGCTTCTGTAAGAAACATAATGTCCAGTTTTCTATCCAGGATCATGTCTTTGATGATAAAACTTAGACTTAGACCTAACTTAATCTTTTTTCAAATCTGAGCTGATGAATGTGTTGCAATAGTAATGGGGACAACAATATGATTACAGATATTTAAGAGACGAGATGCTCCTCCATCTATAGGCCTACTACAGCAACCTGATATGACAGGAATGGGGAGCGGGTCTGCATAAAAGCCAGGATTAAATGTACTTTGATTTTGAGTGTTGTCAAGACATAGTTACATAGTCCGATTTCACCACTTCAGTATATTGCTGGCCAACACTGAAGTCCTGTGCCTGCTTGGATGAAGACCGTCTCTTTTGAAAAAGAAAGGTCTGCTCCAGAAAGTCCCAATTATTGATAAAATCCATTTTGTTTGTTGCGCACCAATTTTTAAGCCAATCGTGCAGGTGCCAGTGATTACTGAACTTTTCGTTTGTGACTCGGGAGCTGACCTGGTATGACGTGAGCTTGCTTTGTAATGATATGAAATCCTTCTTTAGTACCTCAGACCGTCCTCTGCAATGATTGCTGGAGCTCTATGTTCAATGTCAGCCACTCTCGCACTGGGGAAACAAAAAAAATCCCGAAAGCCATTTGAAATGTCCAGGTTTCCTATTATGGAATCCCCATAAAAACGACTGTGACTGTGAGGGTGAAGTAGGGGTTTCGAAGCAGTTGCAGGGCGGGAGAACGAACCCTGTGATGAGGGGGGTGCCAGCCGGTCCCGGCCTCTTTGGCGCGGGTGCTACCATTCTTCACAGGAGGCAGGAGCAGTAGTGAGAAACACCAAGCCCAGCTTCTGCTGTGGAGCGGTGTCCTTCTGGCTCGGGGTCAGGGTTGGGGCTTCGCGGGGTGGAAGCTTCCCAGGCCGCTTCCAAGCAAGCTCGCCTTATGTTGAGGAGTTATTGCCATTCTAGCAGCTCGTTGATTGGTCTTTCCACAGGCTGCAATTCCCTGTTGATGGCATCCGACTCCTCTCCTATGTCCAAGTCTCTCTTGCCATCACTCACTGCATAGTGCCTACTTTCGTAAGGCAAGCCAGCCATGTTCCTCACACAATTAGGCTGTGCAAAGTGGCGAGATGGCAGTTACGAGCCCAGGGCACGTGTTTGCAGTCTCCTATAGCAAGTACTAGCCGTGTCCGGGAGTAGATTTCCAGCCTATGCAAATGTTTAAATGATCCCACACATTTAATTCCAAGCATTCATAAGCACTATAGCCAGTAAAGCTCTTTGTAATTATTTACTTGATATCGACCTTTGTGCGGGAGTCACATGCATTATTTTCAGTCACAGGTACGCAAATTCAAAGTGCACAAACTAAGATTCACTATGGAAAAGCATACATATAAGCTTTAATATCAGTTATTTTATTTAGACGATTCCATGAATTTCACAATAATATCAAAGGTTAACACATTTCCCATTTGTAAAAAGAATGATACTTTCTGTATGTGCTATGCAGATGTTACTTCTTTCTTAATATATACCACACAGATGTAAAAAAAACAAAAAAAACATACAAAAATAAAACAGTTTTGATCGTATATTAACTATTATGCAATGTGGAACCACACTGTCTTAAGAATGCTCAATATCACAAAAACATGTATTGTCATGAAAAGGCAATCTTCACTGGTGTTTCTTGCACTCATAATAAACACAATAATACTGTATATACATTTTAATACTACTTTCTATCAATTAAAATGTTCATAATAAAGGCACCAGTGTGCAGTCTGAAACAACTCACACTGTATTTTTAAGAATGTTCATTGGTACATTTATAACAACTAAAATGTTCTACCAATCATCCTTGTAAAAAAAACAGTAACAAGTGCAAAATTCACATTGACTGTACACGAGCAATATATCAAGAAACACATATACAGACCATTAGAAAATATTGAAGCGCATGTACACTATTTAAAGCCACTGACGATCATATGCAGCAACATTTGTAAATATTTGCAAACATATGTAAAGGCCAAAATGTAAGAATTATAAACTGTGGTCAAGACTGAATTTGAGAAATGAGGGTTAGTATGAGGAAACATTGTGGGAATTTCAAATCACAGGATCCCAAGGACAATACTTGAGAAACTGTATCACACTGTTTTCACTGAAAAGCGTCAACTAACCCGAGGTCATCACCTGGCAGAATCTACAAATGTGCACTCAAAACAATTCCATTTATGAAAATATGTTACATAAAATGTTACTGCTGTTGCTTAGTAACATAGATGTGCCTTTGCTTAAATTCTGAAATGGCACATGCAGGGATTCTCCTGCATTGAAATGTTTTAGGCGGGCCACTAAAATGATTTTTCAAGCCACCTAAGCCGCCTATAGGAGAAATTGCACACAAAAAATGTAAAACTATTAGAAATGGTCCATGAACTTATTGGTAAAATTTTGTCACGACTGATACTGCATTTCAAGTTTTAAATTTTTTTACGTGCAACCTTAGACACACTAAATTAACTGCTGCAGAATACCTAGAAAACTTTGTGAAACAGACAGTGCTAATGACAGTGCATGCCAATTAGGCATCTGCTTTCAAATTTTTTGTGGTTTTGTGTGTTCATAGGGAAATTATTGGTTCATTTATGCCACATATGCTGACTTTTAACATATATTTATTGATCATTATGCGATGTAATTGGACATAAAAATATCCGAAATATGCGCTAGTGGTTTATGCAAATATGCAATCTCAATGGAATGAATGGGAAATGATTCAGGATTTGGAAATTCTACACAAATACTAGAATTATGTGATTATCCATTGTGCAATTAAATGAATTCTATGGCATTAAACTACACAGTTTTTGCCTATCTGTGCAGATTGAAATGATAAATAAAATTCTGAAAAGGCTTTAATATTGTACCCTACGTTTTTAGTGAAAAAAATGAAACACATTTCAAAAATTCTAAATACCACTATTCTTGTTGAATGACCACGATTACAATATGTAAATCTTTCAGGCTGTATTTTCCAGTTCTGGCACTTACAATATGTAACCCTCCAATAAATATTTTAATTCTTTCAATTTATATTTTTGTTATGTATTCCGTTTTTTCAGTATACAATGCACTGTGGTGGTCTCTTGTAGACCAGAACTTTCCATTCTAATTGTAGCTAAATATAGGGAGATGGCACGTCAAATTGACGGTGGCAGTAAAGCCAGATCAACCGTAGTCACTGTCACACAAAGTCACCACCTAAGCCCTACTTTGAGCCAGGAAAAACCCTGATATGTCTATGCTCCAGTTATATCTTCAGAGGGGCTGCTCAAATAATCACATCAGCAGGAGCAGACCAGTCTTTGTGCAGAATCATTTATCGACCCTGTCATTACACCACAGCCGGGTCCACCAAAATGTCAGAGCCTGGTGGTGACCTGGGTGACCTCAGAGTTTGTGTCATTGGATGGCTGGCAGCGGGAGTCCAGGGAGGACATCTCCCGGGCTAGTCATACCTGGTGGTTGCTCCGCTCCAGGGTGAGGCCACTGGAGTTGCCATCCCGGTGCAGGTTGCGGGTGCGGGTGGAGCTCTGCAGCACCAGGCCCGAGGCAGTGGGGAAGCAGAACTCCCTGAAACAGCGCTTGAAGTTTTCGTCCAGGAAAGCGTAGAGCACAGGGTTGAGGCAGCTGTTGGTGTAGCCCAGGGCGATGCAGAAGTGCCAGGTAACCGACTGCAGCAGGGAGCCGGGGACGTTGACCAGTGCCTTGATGATTACGTAGATGTGGATGGGCGTCCAGCAGACGATGAAGACGGCCACCACCACCAGCACCATGCGGGTGATGCGGCGCAGGTTGCGGTCCTTCTCCTTGGAGCCGGACAGCATGCGTACGCTCTTGAGCCGCAGGATCATCAGGCCGTAGCACACAGTGATGATGAGGACGGGCATGATGAAGGCAAAGATGAAGACGCAGATCTTCAGCAGGTTCTCCCAGTACCAGGAGGGGTGTGGGAAGATCAGTGTGCAGTCAATGCTGCCTGAGGCTGTAGGATAGACAAATGGGGGAAAAGTAAAATTGCATACCAGACAGCAGAATATAAGACACGAGAAACCCTTTTACTCTAAAGCAGAAAATCAATGGAGTACATACTACTACTGCACTGCCAAAAAATTTCAAATTTTTTGTCACAATGTAAAATGTAGTGCTAATGTTTGTAGTTCAATATTTAACCCCAGAAATAGTAATTTTCTTTCCATTGGAAATACAGATACAACCTTTCCTTTTGACCTACATTGAATATAAATGTGGATTTCTGATTTCCTCTGCTCCTTTCCACCAAGCTAATTGCTATTCAACATGTTTTGCCACTGCAGCACTCTTAAAATGTAGCATCATATTATGAGTAATATACAGTGTTCTCAGCACGCCAACCATAACAGTAGAGCTACCATAAGAATCACACAATTAGTACTTTTTAGTATGTCAGAAGAGAAGGCCTGTCATATCTTTTAAAGCAGCTTGGTGAATAATATGAATAAATTATATAACCCTGCAATTTCCTGGTATGATAATTTATGTTAATGTGTTACAGGAAACGTTTCTGACAGGATCACACAGGACCTGTAAAATGAACCAGATGATTTCTCACTGGGGCTAGTATTTAGTCCAAAGCTGATCAAGTTAAGTTTCTTTTCTGTTGCTTTTCCACTGATGTGTCAGAATGCAAACTGAGCTGAAGAAACCTATTGAGCTATTGCTAGCAATGGTGCGATGGTGCATTCACTGCACCACAACTTTGCTAATACAAAGTAGGCCTACAAATGCAGTTCAGTTTCTGGTGCAACATGAACATTCTGTTTGTCTTATTTTGACTGCAAAGCAGACAAAGGTCAAACTGATGGTGGATTGTAATTGTAAAAAGTTTTTGGCCATTTCATCACGACAAATAATGACTAAAAAATCCAATTAAGCTAAATGGCAGTGATCACACCATACTGCTTCTCTAACAAAATATTTCCAATCCATCAAATACAGTGAGCACTTTGTGACAGTGACACATTTTTTGTTATTTTGGTTCTGTACTCTAGCACTTTGAGTTCGAAAGGATACAATGCCAATGTGGTTGAAGCACAGACTGTCAGCTTTAATCTGAGGGTATTTTCGGATGAACCGTTTAGAAATGACAGCACCTTTTGTACATGGTCCCCCCATTTTAAGGTACTACATGTATTTGTTGACTTGGCTTCACAGATGTGTTTCGTTAGGCAGGTGTATTCATTTGTGTCGTTAGTAAATGCAGAAGAGAGCTGTTTATGTCTAGTCTTGATTCTAGACTTTGTAATTTCCTTTGGAGATTGTTGTTGGGGTGTGACAACATGAGGAAGACAGCAGTGTCGATGCAAATTAAGCTGGCCGTCATAAGGCTCAGAAATGAAAATCAATCAATCAGGAACATTGCAAACCCCCCTGACAACAGCCCAACAGATCAAAAACACTCTCTTGGATGCAGGTGTAGATGTGTCAAAGTCTACCATACGTAGAAGACAACACCAGCAGGACTACAAAGGGTACACTACAAGATGCAAACCACTGATAAGCCTGAAGAACAGAAAGGCGAGATTACAGTTTGCTAAAAAAACACCTAAAAGAGCCCCAAGAATTCTGGAACAAAGTCTTGTGGACAGATGAGACAAAGATTAATATGTACCAGAGTGATGGAAAGAGGAAAGTGTGGAGAAAAAAAGGAAATGCCCATGATCCAAAGCATACCACCTCATCCGTGAAACATGGTGGAGGGGCGTTATGGCTTGGGCCTGTATGGCTGCCAGTGGAACGGGCTCACTTGTCTTCATCGATGATGTGACTGCAGACAGAAGTAGAACAATGAATTCTGAAGTCTACAGAAATATTTTATCTGCTCAGATAAAACCAAATGCCTCCAAACTCATTGGACGGCACTTCATCATGCAATCAGACAATGACCCGAAACATAATGCTAGAGCAACGAAGGGGTATTTGACGGCCAAAAAGTGGAAAATCCTTGACTGGCCGAGTCAATCACCGGATCTGAATCCAATTGAACATGCATTTTACATGCTGAAGAGGAGACTGAAGGCAAAAAGTCCCCGAAACAAGCAGGAACTGAAGATGACTGCAGTACAGGCCTGGCAGAGCATCACCAGGGAAGATACCCAATGTCTGGTGATGTCTATGCGTCGCAGACTTCAAACAGTCATTGCATGCAAAGGATACGCAACCAAATATTAAAAATGATTACTTTAGTCTACATTATGATAAACTGTCCAATATGTTTTGATGCCTGAAAATGGGGGGACTATGTACAAAAGGTTATATAATTTCTAGACGGTTCATCTGATATGTATGAAAATACCCTCAAGTTAAAGCTGACAGTCTGCACTTCAACGTCATTGTCATTGTATCCTTTCAAACGCAAAGTGCTAGAGTACAGAACCAAAATAACAAAAAATGTGTCACTGTCCAATGAATTATGGTGCTCACTGTATGTTCATCAAAGTGCACTTGAGATGACAAGGCTAGTTTGTCATTTCTAGTTTGTCATCTGGGGTGCACTTTGATATTTCATACAAATGTACAGTTTAACATGGACGCTTTCTCTGAGAAATAAGCAATAGCTGCAGTCGATCAACGTTAGTGAGATAGCTTATCTTGGCAATCTGTCATAAAAAATCAATTAATAGCACATTCTGTCTACTCTCATTGAGTGTTATCACAAACCATAAACCCCATCATACAGTGGTAATCAGGCAACTAGAAACATATACAGTACAGCCAAGCTATTTGCCATTTCAAGCATGTACGTCAGGTAGCCTATTCCCTAAGAGCGTCTTTTCAAGATATAACTGTGTATGAAATATTAAATTATATTTTAACAATATAGGCCTATTTACTTGGTCATGGGTTTTTACTAAACCAGTTGTGAGTGTTGATTGTTCAGCATGTGAATTTTGATTGACAGGTGAACATAAAGCATAAATCGCCCTTGGTGTAGATGCTAGTCAACAATACATAATTATCTTTACCATTATAGTTATCGTTACAGCTCTGGGGGCAATCAAGAGGCAACAGGGAGACACATAAGAGCATGTAAAACTTGCCGTTATAGTCGATGGCAGTGGTGGCCATGATCATAACAGGGAGGCTAATAGCTGAAGACAGGATCCAGTTGCAGACGTTGATGATTTTGGCGTTGCGGGGTGTGCGGAAGTCCAGGGCCTTAATAGGGTGGCAGACAGCAATATAGCGGTCCACGCTCATAGTGGTGAGTGTGAATATGCTGGTGAACATATTATAGTAGTCGATGGACATCACCATCTTGCAGAGCACATCCCCAAAGGGCCAGGTACCCATAAGGTAGTTGACACTCTGGAATGGCAGTGTGCTGGTGGCCAGGGCATCAGCCAAGGCCAGATTGAAGATATAGATGTTGGTGGCTGTCTTCATTTTGGTATACCTGGAGTGGGGACAAAATAGGCAGTGGTTTATACACGTTTCAGGGATGAAGAAGTGCAAGAGAAGCCAGTCAGTCTGTGACTGTCAAATGGGAATTACTGCTGTAGTATGTGCATTCCTAAGAGATTAAATTATAAAGATATCATATTTTGTGAGTGTGAAATGTGTGCTTTCATTTCATTTTATTGATTTATAGAATTAGTTTTGAGTTAAGCCTAATCAACAGCTTTGTATGCATTGCAAATTCAGTGACTAAATTTTAAGGTATACTGCTTTGTGTCCTTTTCAATTATTAGCGCTGTAATGTTTTTCCAAATCCACAGTTTGGTTTAAACCGTTTTTTGAGCCACATTTGTTTTGGGGGTAAAAGGGGAAAAAAACAGCAACACAGACCACAAAGGAACTGTGTAAATATATAATTTTATTTATTTGTAATATTTTTTATTTTATTTTTATGCTACAACCTCATTGAGGTAACTCATTCAAGAAACTTGGCCCTGTGTTTCTTAATCTTGCCATCTCAAGAGAATATGCATATTATGCATTATTTTTGCAAGTTTCAGCAGAAAATTCCTGAAATATCCAGAATATATACTCTAAAACACAGTTGTCAGAATCCAGTCCTGGAGGGTTGCAGCGTCAGCTGGTTTTTGGTGAATTTGATTGGGTAAATAATTCACACACCTTGTTCCCAAGGCCTTAAATGGCCGTTGATTGAAAGGAAACCACCAATACCTGCACACGCTTCTGACCTCAAGGACCCCCTGGACACCCCTGTTCCAAAAACCAGAAGTGGAAAATGCAGGTGCAGAAAGTAAACATCCTCCTCAGTATTTTGTTTCAACCACCTGACTTTTGCTAATTACCACAATCAGCCAGCCAGGAGGTAGAACAAATTAATGAAATCAGCCGGCTTGAGTTCATGGGTGGCAGAAATACATGGCAGGATTTCCACCACTGCTAAAAACTCTTTTGAGCAGGAGTGTCCAACTAAAGTCTTAAGATTAAAATGATGTTTATTTACTGGAAAGGCAGTTGTCAGAAATACAGGAAAGGTATTCTGGATTCAGCAGAGTCAGTCCGAACCCTGTTATCAGGACTGAACGTCCTTAAATACCTTTTTTCATACGTTGTTTCATACAAATGTCATTTTTTGCCTGTTATAAACCGGCCATTTTTACTCTGGCACAACTTGAGTAAACGTGAATTTGCTTAAGTATGAGCTTTACATGACTGTTGTTTGTCTTGTTAAATTAATTATTCTGCACTGCAGGCTAAAGCCAATTAATGCGTTGTCTACTATCCATACAGGCCTATTTGCCCCATTGAACAACAAAAATTGTGTTAATTAGCCTTAGAGATTTTTTCGTCTGTAAGGCCATAACTGCTTCTTTTGTTGAGACAAGGTTTACACTCACAATAAATGCAGATGCAAACTGTTGTGTAAAGCAGATGATTTTTGCTTTCAAATAGATTTTGTTTTGTAGTCTAAAAATGAAAGACAATGTAGTTACACATCGTTAAACACTCCCGCCTACTGTGCACACGATGATAGAAATGGGCACAAAATACATTTTAATAGGTTGTTTGACAAACTGAATGCTTATGGAAACATTCCCCACAATCCACAGGTATCCCTGCATTTTTACTGTAGGGATACTTAGACAGAAATTAAAACCAGGAGACAAAGAAGTTATGTGATCACATCTCTGAGTTTGTTTATATGTGCAACTTTTCTGCCCGTAAAATTTGTGCCACTGGGACAAGAAATGATTATCATAATTTTATTTAGAAAGAACAATTCACCCCATTCTGTTAAATGCACTTGTTGTTACGTTGTTGTGATAGTACCACACATGGCTTGATTATTTTCCTAAGCTTTAAAGTAAGTATTTTTATTATTTTGTCATGCTTGCCATACTGTAAAACGTAATTTGACATTGTAATTCAATGCCCAGGAAGCATCTCACAGGCTAAGCTTTTGCAGATGTTACGGCTCAAGACTACCGAGTTACAACAACCGGCTGCCAGCACTAAGGCCGAACACCACAGCGTCCTTCTGCACAAAAATAGGTACATTCACTATGACATTGTACAAATTGGAAACACACAAACAGGGCAGAGCCAGAAGGACATACATTTCTCTCTCAGACCAGTCTGAGCTGTCTAAAAGTAATTCTGACCTCACTCGCAACAAGGACTGGACAGAGAGGGAGTCAAAACAAAAGGGGAGAAAGGGGGAGGTGATTCTTCCGGCCCGCTGCTGACCTACCCTGACTGACTGAAACTAAAAAGGTGAAGTAAATAAAGAAAACAACCATTTACCACAATGCCAACCAGCAGTGTTTACCGCTTTTAAATAAACCACAATTATTTATAAAATCGCAAGTACAAGACAAAAGAACAAACGAATAGTCACGTTGTGTTGAAGTGCGTGCCTGCAGGATCAGAGAAAGAGAGTGGCTGCCACGAATCAACATTTTATACAGTGCGTGAGGCTTGCACCTGCAACCGAACAGTGCACACACATCGCCTGTAAATTGCTGAAAAAGCAAAGTACACGCGACACAAAACACACTTGCGTGACATAGAAAATTACAGCAAAATTCAGTTTTATTAAATAAATAACTAGGAGCACATAACACCAGAGAAATTGTGAAGTGGCAGTGTAAACTGGCTTTTAAGTTTAAAAAGTAAAAACCTTGTATTAACAAGCTGACTTGACTGATGTAAACAACTACCAACACATATATTTTATACTTGCATAAATGTATATGTGTGTATGTTTTATTTATTTAACAGGAAATTTCACATATTGTGATTTCGGTGTTTGTATTTATTGTCTGCAGACAGTAGGGGGGATGTACTCTTCCAAGAATGATTCTATGACACTTGGAAGGATCTGCACAGCAGCGCTAGCACAGGTGAGCTGAAAGATTCCTTCCAAAAGGGCAGGACAAGCCATCAACACCACAGTTAGAAAATAGCAGACATGGGGAGGCTGCAGAGCCTTCAGCATTGAGCAAACAGCCCTTCACAGTTCAGCTTGCACACTCCACACACCAATGTGGGACCTGAGGAAAACAGGAGATGGCTACACACAAATACACTGCATGTGATAGCTTGTTCTCCAATAATCCTGTTTTTACCTACGGAAAGGTCCTTCCTTCTGCCTCCACTGCCTGCTCATGAGAAATCAAATGCAGCTACAATAAATACAATATACAATAAAGTGTTTCAGAAAGTTTGGGGTACTTCTGATAAGTAATTCCTTTTAGCCTTTTTCTCCTTTTTTCCTGTATTTTTAGCTGCGGCCGCAGATCTACAGCTCTGTTGGTCGGTCAGTCGGTTGGTCCACAAAAAGTGTCCCACCCCGTAGCGGCCACAGTTTTCGCCCCAGGACGCTGAAATTTTGCAAGGATGTTCGTCACGACCGAAGGCAGAGCTGAGTAACTTTCAAGGCCGATTTACCAAGAGGGGGCGTGGCGATGGGCGCGGCCTATCACAAAAAGGTGCATAACTCCCGAATGGATTCACAGATTTGCACAAGATTTTGTGGAAAGGTTGGTCATGAGCCAAAGAAGAGGTCACGTGTTTATGTGAGGGTGTGCGCGTGGATGCATGCGCGTGTGCGGTCGCAGCAATTGCGGATTTGCGCTTGTTCCATAACAATTTACATCATCCTGTATCATCTGTCGTACTTTAGGATGATTTATCAACGCAAAGGTACGTTTTGAGGACAATTACTGCGGACAGTGTTTTTCACTACTAAGACTTTCATCTTTTCTGGTGACTGGACTGTAACCACATGTCCATGTTAAGTCATTTATTCAGTTAAGTTTAACCTGAGAGCAGAGAGTCCCAGAGACTTTGCGGAAGTGTTGCTATCTTGGCGACATTTTTCCAACATCTCTATGTACGATTACGCAAGGGGACTAGTCAGCCACATGAATAGACGCTGCCCAGAGGATTCACCGTTTTCCATGCATGAGGGAAGACTGCCCCACAGCACGCCAGAGAACCTCAAACATGCTGCAGAAAGGAGGCTGAAAGTTAATCTTATGTGGTTAAAGCTGAAAACCCAGAAAACAAAGGCTGCCACCCAGTAACTGGATCCTCTGAGCACTATTGTTTAAGTGATGCATCAACAGAACAGCAAGGATGAAAAGAATGTCCTTCAAAGAATTGCACTGGTCCCAGAACTTGCAGGCCGAAGAAACAGTCGCCTCCCAGTAAGAAGGTTGTGGGTTCGAATCTTGGCTTGGGGCCTTTCTTTGTGGAGTTTGTATGTTCTCGCTGTGTCCATGTGGGTTTCCTCCAGGTACTCCGGTTTCCTCCCACAGTCCAAAGACATGCAGATAGGCCAATTGGAGACTCTAAATTGCACATAGGTATGAGTGTGTGAGTGAATGGTGTGTGTGCCCTGCGATAGATTGGCGGCCTGTCCAGGGTCTATTCCCACCTCTCACCCAATGCATGCTGGGATAGGCTCCAGCACCCCCTGTGACCCTGCTCAGGATAAGCGGGTAAAGATAATGGATGGATGGATGAACATATCTATTTACCTATCATCAAATAAAGTGCATTGAGAGTACAGGTCCAGTGGAGGCACTGCCTTATATATTATTCATTTATTTTTTATTTTTTGCAGGGCAAAGATATATTTGTGGCAGACCTTTATGTTACATCAACCTGGGTTCCACCAATCATGGTGGATCCTATGATTACTTTGCCAGTAAGTTAAAAACAAGGCATGCATTTTCATTTGTCCATCTAAACACACTTGGAGAAGTGCAAAAAAGTGACTTTGTGAAAAGATTAAACAGTTTTTCTATTTCCAGACAGACATTTGAAGGACTGTCTGGTCATTCCCATTTGGACACAGGGGCATTATAAACTATGTGTAAGTGGTTTGAACTGCATTCAAAAATTGTTTTTTTACTTTCAGCAATTTTTTTGTGATATTTCCTGTCCTACTATGTTGGTAATATACAAATTAGGAAGACCATGTATCATGTAAACATTGCATATTTTTGTACAGGTCTTAATGCCACAGCAGAGAGTCCAGGACTTTTTGGACTCCATGTACTCTATGAGATCTGATGCACTAGGATTTGGTGACCAGCCAAAGTTTAGCTGTCTTGTTCACAAAGTTTAGTGAACCAGACAACTCTTACAATTTTATGCTGATGGTAAGGCCCAATTGTAGTAGTTTTCTATTTGTGTCATAGTGCTAAATAATTGTTCACTGAAATTACTTTTCTTTACAGTATGCACTCAACATCACACTAGACGCTCCTTTTTGTTTCACACATGTATGTTGAAATTTGCACTTATTCATATTAAAAGCAATTGCACAGTCGAAGTCAAAAGTGTACTATTTGTGAGGCTTTCTTGGATTGCGCTGTTTTTGTGGACTTTAGGCAGGCAAGGATGTTCTATCTAGGTCTGAATACTAGCTTGGATTATGGGTCATATTCATAGGTACTATTTGAAATATAATATTTTCTTCCTCATTCAGAAAGACATGCCAGCTTTACGAAGGTGGTGGTGTGTTATGCACCTAGAGAACTCCTACTCAAACGAATAAGCCCGCAACCTTTTCTTTTCCCCCTTCCTTTCACACAAAATACTCATCTTCAAAGTGTTGGGCTGAAGTACAACCAGGACCAGTAATTAAGCGTGTTGCCTTACTGCTACCAAACTCTAAATGTCCTCACTGTCAGTGACTGGGACTTCATTATTTTTGTAATACTGTTTCATTTCTGATCCTTCCAGAAAAAGATTTGTTCGCTGGACAGAGGCATGACAGACTTATTGACTGTCAACCATTGGCTCCTCACCGGGTAGCCTTCCCATCAAGAGAAAAATGCAAGGTAATGGTATACATTAAACGTACAGCCATTGTATTGAAGTTCCACTGCTTGTTTTTGAGAAGGCATTGTCATGGTCATTTATTTTTATACTTAACAAACTTAAAAGACAAACAAACCCAGCAAAAAGAGAATACCAAGGTTTACACATTTACTGAATTTGTGATTTAAAGTATAGATGGAACATTTTTCATGCATGCTATATATGATGTTAGGGATAACAGAATAATTGCAATGCATGTATTTTTAAATGTGCAGATTATACTACTGTGGACAGTGGCTGCACCCAGGTATGTGTATCACACCCCTCTCTATTGCACAAACTATTAAATGTCACTGTACTACCACCTGTTATCTTAATGCTGCTACTCCTAGATTATTATGTCCTCATTAGTCAAGTTCTGGTATTTACTTTAGGACTGGGAGATATGGAATAAATATAGTACAATACTCACAGGGATTTTTGCATTATCAATGTAATTTTATACCTCATTCTTTTATCTGCTTTGGAAAGCACTTTCGGCTCTATGTTTGAAAGGTGCTATATAAATAAATAAATAAATAAATAAATAAGCAAATAAATAATAATTATTATTATTATTAGACTGACCTGTAAGCACTGCTCAATACCTTTACCTCAATATCGATGTTTTTCCCTAAAAGTTCCCCCTTCAAAGGCACGAGGCTGGAAATTGCTTTATCTTGAAGGTAACTTGCAAAGGCTCTTGGTATGTATTTGTAATTCAAACACACAGCCTGTACCCAATGTGACACTGTATTTAATGTTTTCTACTCAGCTATCAACAGACATTTTATCCAGGATCTTACTGGAAGTAGGCGACAGAGCCTATATGTCTCTGCCACTGGTCTGCACTTGTTTCAGAGGCATTATTGGACACCAGACATTCAGGACCAGGGCTCACTTCATGCGACTGGACAGTGAGAACATTTGTTGTTTAAACCTCCTTGTGAGTTACTAGTTAAACATGAAGTTGCTTGATCCCCCAAAAACCCTATGGTTGGATGGGTGGTGTGTGTTGTAGTGATACCCCCCCCCCACCACCCTTATCAGTAGTTCACATGTCTCTTACACAGGTGTTGCAAATTGGAACTGATTTTATTCCAGGCACCACAAAGCATTCAGAAATATGTACCACATAAACACTTGTCTGCAATGTGGAGAACATCTCAAAGAATGCACACAAGGTTGGCATGCCATTATTGTATTCTGCTATGCTAAAATAAAAAAATGAATGAGAAGTTGTTGGTCATACATGAATGTAATGTGACACAGCAAAAATTGAGAGTGCATGAACTGTTGCATGTCTTGCAGGTTATATTGGAAAAGGGAGAAGGGGAGAGCTGCAGGGAATATATTCCGATACTGAACACCCGGGATTATGCCGCAAATTCTGCACATAGACAATCAAAAACGCATTGAGACCAACCGGTTTAGATGGGATGTTTCATTGTGGTGATATGTGGTTTGTTTTCCTTTATTATAATAAGAAATATGCATTTTACATACATCTTTATAATGTAAACTGGCATAAATTGCTTTAACTTAAGAAATAAAACGCAAAAAGTAATTTACGCAAGACGAACAAACTTTGGATTCTTCTCATTGTTTATGACAAATCAGGATTTAAAGAGGCAGCAGGCTTGGGGCAGCTATTGCTTACTTTGCTAAATAACTTAATTCATAAAGAGAAGCAGGGGACCCGCTTTTTGGTCAAAGTTTTAGGTGTACTGTAGCATTGCAGCATTGTGTATTGGAGGCTAAGTCCCTCAGTGCATTTCTGTGTTGTGCTGTACCGTGTGGCTGTTATGTAATACGTAAAATTGACAATGAGGTGAGTATGAGCAAAGCTATGTAATGTTCTGTGAATTTAATTTATAATAGGAACTAACCAAGGTACCTCTATCATTACCACTCATGTCCACCTTCTTTAAAATAAAAGTTTCCCCAAATGCATTGTGTCCCTGAAAAAAATTCTTCCACATTTCAAACCATAACAACTATTGGTTAATGATTTCACAATGAAGGCATACTAGCCAGCACGTCTGTTAAATTACCTACAATAAATTAAAAAGATAAATTTGATTAAGATCTTAAGATCGCCTCTAGTCAAACATAGCTTGCAAAGAATGGCAAGCATCTAGCAGACACACAGTGTGAGTGACCATGTCTCATCTTCTGTCATCACCCCCTGATATTCCTGCCCCCCTGACTCGACCCGCCCCTTCCCGCAGGCTGCAGCGAGGGGTACTTGTTAAGATTTGCCTTCACTGGAACTAAGAGGCCTAGCCGAAACATGAAAAACAGCCCCAGACCAAGGGGTGTCCATAGCGTATTTCCACAATATCATAAAATGGCAATGTGTAACTCACAGTATAACTGTTTGACCGACTGTGAGAACCCTAATCATCTAAGGCCTTGTGACGATATATAGTTGCATAAAGGGATTTTACATTTTGAAATAAACCATCACAACCATAATACTATTAGCATTATGCTAACAATTCAGTCAATGCTGAAAAATGTTAGGGTCAGATTGTTGCTAGGATACAACACTGTAGCAACATCTATATTTGTTGCAAGATTTTAGTCTTTGCTTGTAGAATATTCCGTAATATGCAGTGAAAATGAATTGTGAAGGATATCAGGCCATTGTGTGCAGTGAAGGGCTGCATTACTTACAGTATCGCATAAAAATACATAAGAACAATGGCTAAATGTTGGGGGAATCCATTTCATGCAAAGAGCTCTTTAAAAGCGACCAATGGTTCTCTGTGAAGAAGTAGGCCTATTTCCTTTCAATTCTGTTTCGTGAAAAAGCCTGCAAAAACTATTTCTGCACTGCCTTCTACACATCTACCAATACTGATCCACATCCACAGAGATGAGTGGCTATGTGACTCAACTCACTCCATAAACCAATGTTGAATTTCCACTGACTATCCTTTGTGTTTTCAAACCTCACCTGTCACTCTGGCTCTACAGCACCTTACAGTAGCACTATAAAAAATTAAAGAGGTTCTTCTGAGTGGTTCTTTCACAAATAATGCAATGTGTGACCTAATATTTTCAAGATGTGATCATTCTGTATCTTTTTGAAGTATTACACAAAGAAATTGTCATTTTGTTCCAGTATTGCTCCTCTCAATGCCTTGCATGCTGCTTGAAAGATAGATCAGCTCCTCAGCAAAAACATTTCATTGGCTGGTTTCAGTGGTAGTAAGTGGGTGCTCATGTGAACACAAAACAAATTCCACTGAAGGAGAGCAAATCTTGATGGTTAAACATAGCCAGGTAAACATCTCAAACATTACATTACATTTATTTAGCAGACACTTTTATCCAAAGCGATGTACAAAAGTGCATATCATAGCCATTGGAACAACTACAAAACACAGGTTCGATAAGGTACAATACTCATTTCGTACAGCTATTTATAGCCAAGAACACAGTTCAGTTCATGCAGTGAACATTATTCTGACCTAAATTATGCCAAGTCAATCTAGGGGGAAGAACGAAAATACAAATTACAAAAAGCACTGGAATGGGGGTACATGTAACATGAGTACCATGAAAGGGGGGATTTTAAGTGAAGTGATTCACATCTCACATTATGAAAAAAATAAAGGTATGCCACCATGGTCACCAAAATACTGCACTTTTTGAAGAAAAGCACTGCACTTGCCTAAGAATAAATATCAGCAGAAAGTCCATCCTCCTTATGTATTTTTCATATAATAAAAATAATCATAATAATTTTATTTCAGGGCTCCAGACTAACTTTTTACATTGGTTGCACTGGTGCGCCTAAATTTTTCATTTAGGTGCACCAGCACATAATTTAGGTGCACCCAACATTTTTCACCGTGCCTTTTGGCGCCGCAATAATACATTTTAAGCGTTACCTTTTTTGTCAGTTTCCATACACATTGGTAATGTCTTAACACATTATGTAAATGCCTGTAAACAGGAATAAAGGTGCAGATAAATGTTTTTTTTTTCTTTATTTAAATCACAGCATAAACAAGAAATCGTAATAACCTCAATTGTTTAAAAAATAAACTTAAAAAGTGCTGATGTTTTAAGTGCTTGACAAACTCAAATTAAAAAAAAGTGTGCGCTGCTCCCGGAGGTTGAACTGAATTTGAGGGTACTACACTGTCATAAGAGTGAAGTTATGGAATAATTTTCCCAATAAAAATTCCCCAAAATTATGCAAAAGCACATTTCTACAAGTGTTTTAGTACAACCAACAGGAGACCATTGATGTGTTAATTGATTTTGGGGACGCTACACTGTATAAGAGTGAAGTTATTGAATATTTTTGTAGTATCTCTTTTCGGTGTTGCACTTTTTAGACTTGTCCCTGCGCACTCGTCTCACAGCCGGCTACATAGAGACCAAAATTAGATTGTTGCTCGTTGTCTACCTTACTACGCTACTAAAGAGGCGTCGTTTGTGTTTTAGCAATGTTTCACTTATGAGTTATTGATCCGGGAAGTTCGAATCTGTGAATATATTTTACCCAACTTCCTTCCTCCGACCTTGCCTTGGTTTACTGTTGCCTCAAGCCAGCCTCAAGTCGAAATTACACAATTACATCGTGATCTAGTGAAAATCATTATTTGTTTTCTCGAGAAAACGAAATAATTAAGTTGTGATCTTGAGAAAACCAACTTTGTTATCTCGTGATAACGCAATAATTAATTTGTGATTTAGAGAAAATGGGATTAAAAAAATAAAATATATGCATACAAGGCCACTCTCGGCTTCCGAACTAATACACACGTGCCTTTCTTTTCCCCCACCCGCATTCAGTGAAGAAGAATATCAGGGTCAGAGCCTCTCTGGTCAGAGCCAATCAGAGGCATAGTAGGTAGCGTGTCTTCGCAGAATGCGGATGGGGGAAAAAAATAACGCTACACACATACACACAGAGACAGACCTGCTAAATGTCAGGCGCACCGGTGCGACCGATGAAAATGTTTAGTCGCACTTGACAGATTTTTGGTCGTGGTCGCACTCTGGAGCCTTGTATTTATATATTTACATGCACTATTTGACCAAAAGTATCTGGACACCCTTCAGTCTGGGGCTATTTTTCATGGTCTGGGCTAGGCCCCTTAGTTCCAGTGAAGGCAAATCTTAATTCTACAGTATACAATCACATTCTAAATGATTCTGTGATTTCCCAACAGTTTGGGGGAGGCCCTTCCCTGTTTCAGCATGACAATGCCCTCAGGCACATGGCGAGGTCCATGTAGAAATGGTTTTGTTGAGAACAGTGTTGAAGAACTTGACTGGCCTGCACAGAGCCCTGACCTCAATCCCGTCCAACACTTTGGGATCAACTGAAAAGCCAACTGCGTGCCAGGCCTAATCACCCAATCACTGCCCAGCACGAATGTGCTTCTGGCTAAATGGAAGAAAATTCCAGCAGCAATGCTCCAACATCTACAGTAGTACAAAGACTTTCTAGAAAAGTGGGGGTTGTTATAGCAGCAAAGGGTGGTCCTGCTCCATATTAATGCCCGTAATTTTGGATGAGATCTTGGATGACCACATACTTTTGACCATGTAGTGTACCTCCTTTCCATTAGCTACACCCATTATCTCCTTTCCAGAGCCCAAGGTCGCTTAACAAAATTAGGGGTAAAGGGGTAAAAAAAAAACAGTAAGTACAGTAAGTACAGAATGCAAACCAGATACATAGGACAGTAATACAGAAGGGAGTACAGAATAAAGTAAAAACACAAACAAACATACAAATGCAGGGCAATAGTGGAGCTAAGGGTAACTTATACTGAAGAGGTGGGTCTTGAGTAGGAATTTTAAAATTTCTACACTCGCTGCTTCCCTGTTTATTGGAAAAGCCTAACACAGAGAGGGAGCAGCCAAAGAGTTCTGCCAATAAACTTACAAACATGGGTCTAAGGAATGTTGAATAGAGTGCCAGTATTAGAAGAGCAGTGGGTGCAAAGGAGAGTGCACACAGTTAGCAGATGAGTGAGGCCAGGAGGGGCCAGCTCAGAGATTTGTAGGTTAGCACAATAATTTTGTAACTGGTACGCGCCTTCATAGGAAGTCAGTGTAGATTTTTTTAAAGTGGGTGTGATGTGTTGCTAGTGTGAGTTAGCATTCAAGCAGCAGAGATTTGGACATGTTGAAGTTTGGTCATTAGGGTGTTATGGAGGCCATGGAGTAGAAAATTACAGAAGGTTGAAAGGACAGCAGGGGATCGAGTATGACACCTAGGGGACAAACTGCCTTTGAGGCTTGAACAGTGAAATCATCAATATCTATTGTGAAGTGGTACAGGTTCAAAAGCTGGGAATGATTTGCAATGACTAGAATTTCTGTTTCATCACTATTTAACTGAAAAATGTAGGCAGTCAACAAGTGCTTTAAGTCTCAGAGACAAGTGAGCAGTGATGGAGGAGGGAGACTGGAAGGAGAAGAGCTGACGTAAATCTATGTGCAAAACAGTGGAAACCAAGACCATGCCTTTGAATGGTTGCACCAAGAGACAGCATATAGATGAAGAAAAGCAGTGGCCCTAGCACTGAGCCCTGGGGCATGCACAGGGTGACAGGAGCCAGGGGAAATTTGAAGGTGCTAAGTTTAGCAAAGTCCTGTCTATCAGGCAAGTAAGACTTGAACCAGCCCAGGATGGTGCCAGAAATGGAGAATGAATGCTGCATACATTCCAGCAACAGTGAGCGACTGACCGTGTCAAACGCTGCACTATGATTAAAAAGAACCAATGTGCTGACATAACCTGCATCGATAGCTAAGTCCAGGTTATTAATTACTTCACCAGGGCAGTTTCTGTGCTGTGCTTCATGAACAAGGCAGACTGGAGTGGCTATTTTTCTGCATGTGGTTTTGTAATTCAGATTCCACTACATGTTTCTGTACTTTAGCTAGTAATGGCAAATTTGAAATTGGCCTGTAATTTGTCAGTGAGTCAGGATCAAGGCTGACTTTTGTCAGAATCAGGGTAATGGAAGCGATTTTCTGGTCATTAGGAACTGAGCCAGAGCATAGTGAACTGTTACAGTAATTATATTGATTGATTTAGAGAGGCAGGCTAATAAGTAAGGCAGTGGGCATGGGGTCCAGAAGACAGGACGTGGGCTTGGAGCAGCTAACGAGTTTGGAGATTTGATCTGTGTCAGCTGATTCAAAGCTGGGTAAAGCAATGCCAGGTCCAGGGCTGGAGGAGGAGCTATGGGTAAGCCTAGGGGTTGGGTCTGAGTACTCAGCACTCAGGCAGGCCTGAGCGAGTGGCAAGTTGATGGCAGTACTTTCAGAATGGATGAAATTTAGAACAGGGGGTGTTCAGGGGTGAGGAACAATGCAGAATTCACAGGTGCTCCAGTGAGTTTATTTATGACACAAAAAAAGGTCTTAGGATTTGCCTTCCCAGAGTTAATGATGTCAGCATTGTAAGCCGATCTAGCAGTAACAAAGGCCTCTACAAATTTTAAGATTGTCATTGTAAGCTTGGGTATGACTTCAACGTGTGAAGCTTGAGTGAACCAGGGGCAGGAGCATGATAAGGAGACAGTCCGGGACTTAAAAGGGTCTAGGGAGTCTTGTGTTGTAGACTGTAAAGAATTATAGTTAGCTACTTGATGAGCTATAGATGTCGAGCCAGGAAGGAATAGAGAGACAGAAAAAAACCTTTATAAAGACAGAGGGATTAACAGACTTTACATTTCTAAATGATATGGTGCGTTAAAAATCTGGGGGGGCAGGGGCATGGACACCCTCTCTGACACACACACACACACACACATGCAGACACACAGATTCACCCTCAGATTGTAAACCCCCCAGTTCCTGCTCTGTCTTTTTTCTAGGCTATGCTGGCTGAGCAATTTGAAGCTCCCTATGGCTGAGAATAACCAAATGATGAATTACATGTCTGACACTGACAAACAATGAAGGACTGTAAAAAAACATGTATAACTGAATTTTGGTATGTTATTCTATGTATTTTTGCACTGTAATTTCATAATTGTGCAATAAAAATTACATTTAAAAAATCCATCAAAAGTAAATAATTCATTTCTCTGCTCTTCTCCTTCAGGATACAAGCAACAGTAATGTCAGGCTGAACCCTGAATTTGTAGCAGATTTGTATGTGATTTGTTTATTATTTCAGTGTAATGATCATGCACCCCATGGCAAAGGATCAAATCCTGTCTGTGCCATTGCCAACTGATGTTGGCAGCTCTTCGCAGCAGTGCATAAGTACGTTTCACAAATAGGTTGAAATACAAGAGCGACTCCTGGTTGATCAGGTACCTGCAGTCTGCTCGGGCCAACAGCAAGGGTTGTATTAGCTCAACCGGTCTACTGTGTAGTCCAAATAAAATGACGATCTTTCTCCATTCAAAATGGCTGACTGTTGAATCAGCATTTCTGCATCTATTTGTTAAAGTACATTTGAGTACTTGTAAACTCTGAGACAAATGTTTTTAAACCAAGAATTTAAATGTGTACTTTCCACACACAAGACATACCTAAGTAATACATTTTATATTCATAATGTGTGATCACACATGACATACACACACAGATTACAAAAGCTGTGGTTTGGACATCCTACACTTTCACTCTGTGGCAACATACTGGCCACCTGCACTTTGACGTAAAGGTGACAAATGTCTGAAATTATGTTGTTAGAACTTGGCCAGAACAACTGATCACATTTAATAATATGAAATGAATCTGAATGAAAATGAAATTTGACATTAATTTTTCATTTTGGCATCTTCACACATTGATGCAGTGAAACGGCTGCTTTTTGGCCAGTGACAGGACATGATGGGCCAGTATTATTATGAGGCACGTGTAAAATATTGTAATGTAACGTAACCTTGCAACACTGTGGCTATAGCATGCTGTACATTGTACATTGATATTAAAAGGTTGTAATACCAATGCAAAGCTATATCAAGAGTAGTGGTTTAAGTTGTTTTTTTCCATGCTATGCATGGAAAATTGTGGTCACTCACTCACGGACGACCTTTGAGGGACGTTTTGTGGGATGCATGCGCAGGTGGTGCCAGCTAAAATGTGTCTGCGGAAGTGAGTTGCGCCGTGGGTCTGGATGGTTCCGTGCTTGTTCAGATTCCGTGCTTGTTCAGCACTCAGCTGCAGAGAAAATTTAACTACATGAACTTATGTTAAGATTTCCATGCTGCCAAAGCATCCTGTATCTAAGTAAAAAGTGAAAGCAATTTTAGTGCTACGAGAATCCATTTAACTTCTATTAAGATGTTGCATACACTTATGTGCACCATTCAACAAAATAACTGTAGTACCAAAACATTAAGACAGTCGTCATTCCTGACCAAGAGGGATGGAGAAAATGTACTATAATTAACTTTTGTCTAATTACCTTCCAATGATTTATTTCATACATCCATTATCAATACCCGGTTATTCCTGGTCAGGCTCGTGGGAGGTGCTGGAGTCTATCACAGCATGCATTGGACGAGAGGCAAGAATACACCCTGTACAGTTTTCCAGTCCCTCACAGGGCACACACACCATTCACTCACACAAACACCTACCGAGGGGCAATTTAGAGGCTCCAATTCACCTAACTTGCATGTCTTTGGACTGTGGGAGGGAACCGAAGTACCCGGCGGAAACCCACATAAACATGGGAGAACATGCAAACCCCACACAGAAAGACCCCAGCTGCACCATAGTGCCACAATTATAATTAATAAGTGCAATTATAATGGTTGAGACAAGGGAAGTGATCAATTAGTCAATTCGTAGAATGTCAGTTGGGAGAAAGCATGTTGAATGTTAAAATAAACAATCAAAAAAATATTTTTTTTAATTCTTCAACTGTTTAAAATAAAACCTCACCAAATGTTACCTAGGCTACTGCTCTAAATGTGAAAGAGGGGGTGAGTGGGGCTTGCTGTAATTCACTTTACTTTCCGTTAGTTGAAAAAATAGCAAGCTTCCAAAAGAGTACTGTGTGTAATGATTTAGAAAAGATCAATGAAAACACTGTTTGGTGCAAAATATGTGCTGCAAAATTCGCATACCACTTGTCAACATCTATGATGTTAACCCAACAAAGAAACGAACATCCAAGCCAAGGGATCACAGCAAACAAGCATCCAATTCTGTAGTGAGTCCTCAGTGTGACAGCTATCCAGCTGAAACCATGAAAGATTTAATTGCTAAGATGGCAACAAAAAACATGCTCCCTGTAAGCATGGTAGAGAGCAAAGGGACCTACTGGCATTTGCTGATCTCAAATATACTCCTGAGCAATGTACTGTTGCACAAAAAACAATCACAGCTCAATCTGAAGGTAGTGAAAGAGCTGTCTCTCACCGTATCATTCTAGCCAAGTCCGACAATGATAACCATCTATGTGTGCACAGGACTGAGGTTATTTCATAAGTTTGAATGATCAAACTGAAAAACAGGTGCAAATGTTTAAGGAGGATGTGCAGCAGCATCAGAGGAAGAACCTGCAATTAGCCATCAAGATGCTGAGATTATGGCTAAGACAAAAACAAAAAACAAAAAAAAAAAAACACAAAAGATTTCTTAATTCCTGATACTACTGGCATGAAAGGCCTTTATGAGCACTTCAGGTCCAAAAGCAATATACAGTGCCTTCGGAAAGCATTCTCCACCTTTTCCACATTTTGTTACGTTACAGCATTATTATAAAATGGATTCAATTTATTTTTATTCTCATCAATCTACACACAATACCCCATAATGACAAAGTGAAAACAGGTTTAGAAATTTTTGCAAATTTATTAAAAATAAAAAAACTGAAATATCACATTTACATAAGTATTCAGACCCTTTACTCAGTATATTATGAGGCACCTTTGGCAGCGATTACAGCCTTGAGTCTTCTTGGGTATGACCCTACAAACTTGGCACACCTGTATTTGGGGTATTCCTCCCATTCTTCTCTGCAGATCCTCTCAAGCTCTAACAGGTTGGATGGGGAGCGTTGATGCACAGCTATTTTCAGGTCTCTCCAGAGATGTTCAATCTGGTTCAAGTCCAGGCTCTGGCTGAGCCACTCAAGGACATTCACAGACATGTCCCCAGGCCACTCCTGCATTGTCTTGGCTGTGTGCTTAGGGTCGTTGTCCTGTTGGAAGGTGAACCTTCACCCCAGTCTGAGGTCCTGGTTCTCTGGCGCGGGCTTTCATAAATGATCTCTCTGTACTATGCTCCATTCATCTTTCCCTCAATCCTGACTAGTCTCCAAGTTCCTGCCGCGGAAAAACATCCCCACAGCATGATGCTGCCACCACCATGCTTCACCGTAGGGATGGTATTGGACAGGTGATGAGCGGTGCCTGGTTTCCTCCGGACGTGACGCTTGGCATTGTGGCCAAAGAGTTCAATCTTGGTTTCATCAGACCAGAGAATCTTGTTTCTCATGGTCCAAGAGTCCTTTAGGTGCCTTTTGGCAAACTCCAAGCAGGCTGTCATGAGCCTTTTACTGAGGAGTGGCTTACCGTCCGGCCACTCTACCACTGGTGCCTGATTGGTGGAGTACTACAGAGATGGTTGTCCTTCTGGAAGGTTTGCCCATCTCCACAGAGGAACTCTAGAGCTCTGTCAGAGTGGCTATCGGGTTCTTGGTCAACTCCGTGACCAAGGCCCTTCTCCCCTGATTGCTCAGTTTGGCCGGCAGCCAGCTCTAGGAACAGTCCTGGTGGTTCCAAACTTCTTCCAATTAAAAATGATAGAGGCCACTGTGTTTTTCGGGACCTTCAATGCTGCAGAATTTTTTTGTTCCCTTCCCAATATCTGTACCTTAACACAATCCTGTCTCAGAGGTCTATGGACAATTCCTTCGACTTCATGGCTTGGTTTTTGCTCTGACATGCACTGTCAACTGTGCTGTAGGCTGTAACGTAACAAAATGTGGAAAAAGTGAAGGGGTCTGAATACTTTCTGAAGGCACTGTAAGAAATGGCAAAGTTTCCCCTGTCAAACAATACAATAATTAGGCGGATTAATGTCTACTAGTATTCAAAGCGTCATTATTGAAAAAATAGTCCAGAGGAAAATTTGGACTGCATTTTTTGTTTAAATTTGGTTTTTCAATTCTGAGAAATTGGAGGGACCTGAAATTTATTTTTTTTAGTGTCCTACAGGTGAAAAAAAGTTTGAGAAATGCTTAAACCATACTAAAATGTCTAAACCATACTAAAATATGGCAGTGCAATCTGTATTTACAAATGAAATAGAAACATGCAAATATATATTTCAAGCACATGTATTTGAAATACCTCCTGTCCTTGATGTGCAACAACGAGCTGGGGCAGCCTTGTGCCACTTCATCACTATGTGACATTAATATTTGTTTCAATTCCTGTACTCCAAAATGCTGAAGAGAAACCTGGCGCGGCTACTGAATTACCGATCAGAAATACCAAAGTCAGGATGCAGTAAATTATAACCCTGCCACATTAACCCTAAACAGTAAATTCTCAGTGTTAAATCAACTCTTACAGAGTACATAGTGCCGTGATAAAGTATTTGCCCTAATTTCCTGCATTATTACATATATATTGTCACACTGAATGGTCTCAGAACTTTAGACAAAATGTAGACAAAGGGAACCTGAGTAAACACAAAACACATTTTTAAATTATTTCATTTATTTAACAAAAAAGTTAACACCCCAAAAAACCAATGTGAAAAAGTAATCTTCCCTTTGAATGTAATAACTGGTTGCACCACATAAGCAGCAATAACTTCAACCAAACACTTCCTATAATTTGATATCAGTCTTACACATCACTGTGGAGGAATTTTAGCCAACTCTTCTTTGCAGAGTGGTTGTAGTTCAGTTAGGTTTTCAAGCATGCTAATCAACTTCTAATTTCAGGTCCCGCCACAATATCGGGTTGGGTTCAATTCAGGACTTTGAATAGGCTACTCCAAAACTTTAATTATATTTCTTTGCAGCTATTCAGATGTGAACTTGCTTTTGTGCTGGATCATTGTCTTGCTGCATAACCCAATAATGTTTCAAATTCAGCTCACGGGACATTCTCCTTAAGAATTTTCTGGTACAGAGTAGAATTCATGGTTCCTTCAATAATGGCAAGTCGTCCAGGTCCTGAGGCAGCAAAGCATCCCCACATCATCACACTGCCACCCACCATGTTTGGCATGGGTGTTAGCTAACTTTTCTCATTAAACAAATGAAATTATAATTCAAAGAATGAGTTTTGTGTTTACTCAGTTTACCCTTGTCTAATATTGCATTTTGTCTAAAGATCTGAAACCATTCAGAGTGATAATATGAAATAATAGAGGAAATCAGGAAGGGAGCAAATATTTTTCCATGCCACTGCATTGTCCCTAATGAACTCAACACTGGACAAGTGGAAAAAAGGAAGCCAGGATAAAAATATATTTGCAAGCACCAATTCCAGGGTCCAAGCAATCATTTGCAAACATGCTGACCATCTTTGCATACCAGTTATTTTTTAGTGAATTTTCTTTTACTTTTTTAAGATATAGAGCTCAACAGCACCACCATGTGGCTAGATTGGGCCACTACTTTTGGGTTAGAGTCTAGCTTTGATTGTGAATTTTTGGCTGGACTGCAACAGCGGGGCCACCCCTACAAACGCGAATGTCTGTGACTGAGTGATGAAGTTACACCATTGGTCGTCCGAGTTATGAAGCTACACCATTGGTCGGCCGGATCACGTGTGCTAGGACCAGCCATATACTAGGTTTTGACCTGGTCTTGTTACACCAGATGTCATCTCTTCAAGTCAAACAATAAAGGATGTATAAGCACTTTGAAAAGTCATGTCCACAGAAAGTTCACTGGCTTGTCATTTGGCCATTAATTGATGAAACCACAAAAATAATATCTTTATTCCACCACACCAAATTGGTTGAATTGCAAATATGTCAATTTTGTAAAATAAGCATTTGTGTTTTTCTAAAAATTCAAAATTATGAAAAATGTGCTCAGACACACATCGTGGGTCTTGCGGCTAATTTTTCCATCATGAGGAGATGGATCTGTGTACCAAATTCTTTGGCTTTAGAGAAAACTGGGCATGGGGGCTGAGATTGTCAAAAAATAGTTATTTACTCAATAGTACCACCAATGTGCTCAATCTGTAACATATTTCAGAAGAATTTATCCATCCAAACAAACCTACCAAATTAATATGCCGTGGACATACTAAATAGAAGTCATATGAGGTCAATGGGCAGAAAAAAACTAAAGCAACAAGACCAGGTCAAAACCTAGTATATGGCTGGACCTCTCCGGCCGACCGATGGTGTAACTTCATAACTTGGCCGATCAATGGTGTAACTTCATCACTCAGTCACTCAGTCACAGACATTCGCGTTTGTAGGGCTGGCCCCACTGTTGCGGTCCAGCCAAAAACAACCCTGTAAAAAACAACAGAGTTCCAACATCTGTGGTTCTTGGACCCCTAATAAATTACTTATCACAATGACTGCCAATTAGTATGCAATAAATTACCCAGTCACAGAAATAAAGATTTACATGAACAAACAAAATAAATGTTTGGATCTGAACAGTATCTATAGACTAAAGTAAAACTGATTATTGCCATACACAGCTTTCAAGAATTTAAGCTTTGCTTGTGGACTGTATGTTGGCACAGTCTATGCAAGTTAAAGATGCAGTATGAGATGCCATTTCTCATACAAGCTTTTTACATTTTCACTCTCCGATGAACTTTGATAAATACACTGAACGTTCACACTTGTGCATGGCAATTACTTGCAGCATTTTCAAATCCACATGCGCAGAAAAACCCATATACTTCAGTTATATATTTCCTGAATATTCATTTGTTCACATCAACAACGAAGAATGTGAGTGGTAGTAGGCTACGCTGCGCAACTATCTAATAAGGTAACCAAGGGAACAAAATCCAGGTCTAACAATGACACGTATGGTCAAATCGACAACAAAATTTAAATAAAAACTTAACTGTTATAATTTCTAACATAATTTGCAAGACACGTGGGTTGAATTTCAACAATGCATTTATTAGAATGGAAAACACATAGAATTGATATTGGGTTCTGGGTTCTAGCAATGATGCCAAGGCACCATAAAATGGACTTGCAGAACACGCCCACGCAAATACAGGTTTAATAGTAGAAATAAACCAATCAAATGTTGTACTGGTCGTGTGAGTCGCCAATATTGTTTTAAAATTACGCAAAAAAAAAAAAAAAAAAAAAAGATTTATTGCATTAATAATTTGTGGCTAAATCTCGATTCGTTCGCGCAAAGGGGAACCTATTTAGCTATCGCACTTAACACAAAGCTAATTGCAACTGCTTTCCGTTGTTTCGGCGGCTAATATTTCATATGTTTTTTAACAAAAAATCCTACCACGGACTCCCACAGTTCTTCCAACAGGTGTGATGTTATGACTCCTCCCTATTATTGAAAAATAAGTAACCGCAAGTGTTACAGTCGGATTACTCCTTCTTGGTTGCTATGGCAATTACTACGGTCGGGTGTAAAGCATGTACAGCATCTGCGTGGAAAACAAGGTAAGTTAAGAGGAAAGGTAACCAAACGTAGTAAGTAAGAAAGACAGGAGAGAGACGGTAACGTAAACTGTCACAACGTGAAAACAAGTTAACAATATCTTACCTGATAATAACGTACATGACGAGCACATTGCCAATCAGCCCCACGACACAGACGACAGAATAAAGCGCAGTGATGATAATAGCGATGATGACAGGAGTCGAATCCAAAGCTTGTGGCCTGTCCCATTCGGACCCGTTCGCTCCGAAAAGAGACACGTCGTTGCTGAAGTTTCGACAGAAAACAGTGCTATTAGCCACAAAAGCATTAATAGTCGAATACAAATAGTCTGACGCATTGTTGAAGCTGTCCATGGTGTGAAGCTTTGTCGGCTAGCCTAACACACACTCGAACTATTCGATTATTGCTCCGCTTATGCCACCTATTGCCTCAACACACGCGACACAGCGGAGTATAGCACAGAGGATCTCGTCTGGCACAGCGTCGTCCTCAATCGCTTGTCAAGCTGTAAACGCGCTGTGCTGCATCAGATCCCAAGCCTTTCGGGACGGGGCTATTGAGCCTATGTGAAGCAGTCAGTTCAACCTGATCAATTTCAATCGCGTTTTAGCATTTTATCGACTGTTGTGACGTCATTTTAGGCTACACCACATGACGAGACGCTCCGGTTGTGAAAACTGAAATTCCTAAAAATGTATTTAAAAAAATAAATAAAATTATTTGGTAAATACACCTTACTAATGGTAATGCAACAGTGGGTTTCAGTGGGTGATTCATTTCGAGAAGCTTGTAATTAGTGATTTTTTTTACTCCAGAGCTTTCCCTCAACTGAAAATATGTATTTTGTTTATTTGTTAGGATCCCCATTAGCTGTGCCCTAAAGCACAACTGTTCTTCCTGAGGTCCACATTAAAAAATATCAAGTTTGCAAGCTGAAAACGCACGTTTCGTGGTGTAAAACGTCAGATCGAGGGCCAGGACTATTGACACTGGTTATATACGCACAGAGGGAAATTAAGGGTAAAGAGTTCTAAGCCTTCAAGATATGCCTTGTCTGCCATGCCTTCATGTCTCTGGAGTGTGAACTGTTCTCAGACTCTCTAAGGCCCTCACATTGGAACAGTTAGAGAATGAGATTGACATTCTACATTCTATTTAGAAAATTCCTTTATCCATAGCAGCTAACAGGGCCACCAGACTTGACACTCAAGCAGCCTAAATAGTATTATTAAATAGGCAGTAACAATGGCATGAATTCAAAAGAGGGGACATATGGAATGTTACACTCCTTTGTCTGCATGGCACCATATACATTGTTGGCTCTATCCATTATGGCTCAATCCAAAGGAATATTTAAATTGTAAAAGGCGGAAAGGGAAATAAAGAGATGTTCTATGCCACAATCATGGGAGTTACACAGTGACTATACATGCCAGCTATGTTGGATATGAGCCAGTGGAAAAGTAGTAATGGGCTGTCAGAAGCAGAGCTGTGTCCCTGGTTCTGTGTAACTCCACGTTTGCTGCTTCTAGTTCAGACCAATCTCTTGATGAATTAAGGTTGTTGAGAGCATTTCTTTTAGCATTTCCATATGTAAAAAATGTTGAAACAGATTTGTAACACACTGTAGGTTTGGCTGATTACCATTTGCTTTGCCTATTCACTCCACGATCAGCATTTCAGACCTTACTGATTTCAGCTGTAGTATTAGGTCTATTGATGAGATTTCTTAATGCCAGTCTGTGATTGAAACAGATATTCATGTCACAGTGAATTCATATTTCACATTAATTTAATCAGTCAGATGAGTCAGACAGAGTTATTTCATTTTATGTAATGCTCTGTGGGAAAGCAAAAGCTCTCATTAGACACTAAAACAATTAACAACTCTTTATGCTTCAGGAATAAGTATGTAATGAAAACCAGCAGACTCAGGGAACTCTAGGGCCAGGGCTGATGACAATTGCTTTACATAAGGAACCTCCTGTTTTTTTATATACACGTTTATTTATGTTGATGTTGTGGGTATTGGAGTCTGCCTCCTGGTAATGCTAGGGTGTTGTGAAGTGCAGTGGTAATTTTCAGGGGAGGTGTAATGAGGTGGGGGCACATAATTTGTGGCAAGGGGTATTTTCTACAGAGATGCTCTCTTGAACCCCAGAAAGGCTGGGGCTACACTTGACTACTCTGCAAGCTGAGGCTGTGACCTAAATTTTGACACACCTTGGGCAAGGCTTTAGTCAGACTAACCAATTCTTGGCCCCTGTCCACATGCCGTGTTCCACCAGAACCCACCTGGCTTTGGATTTTGCATCTCCAGCACCGGCCCAACAACACTGCAACGTTGTCATCCTACAGTTGTCTTTTCATACAACTGTACAATGACCACTTAGATTGGACAGGGGCTTGATGGAGAAATTGCTGAGAGGTCTCTTGTCTTTTCTCCTCTCAAGACATTTTAGCTTTAAGAACTGGACTCGAAGAGATGCCTTGTGCCTTGGCTGACACTAAGGCTTCCGGGAGACTCGCTAAACTCCAGAGGGGCCAAATTTGTCAATCTCGCCTCTGGGTGGGTCAGGTTCAGGGAAGCATTATTATTCCTTCCTCTGGGCCAATATGGGCCAATGCCCCTATCATAACAAGGTTTCACCCCCTTATGGTGCTCCTAAATTATTTATCATCAGAAATTTATCATCTCTGCTCTGCCCATCCCCTTACCAAATTACTTTTTATCATTGGTAGTAATATGTGATTTCTCTAGCAGGGGACAGTGGCATGTCTAGAGGCATTTACTCTGCTACAAATTTTAGGAAGAAAAGGAAAACACGCAAAGTGAAGTTACCTGGGGTACGCCTCAATACTCAAAAAATGTATCAATTTCACTACCACCTCGTCTCCTCCATGAACCTGAAATCGATCTTTGTGTCCTCCCTCCCTCCATTGACCTAATTTTTGAGGAGATGAACAAAGTAGCTTCAAACTCGCCTCCTCCAGCAAAGGATACATCGCTGTATGCTCCCGCTGAAATCTTTTCACATTTCTAGGTGATATCATCATGCTCAAACTCCCAGGGATTGGAAGACCATCCCACAGAATCTGACACAATGCAAACTTTAGAAAGTGGAGACGGCAGAGAGCTAGGTTATCATACATAGCATCCAACCCGAAAGCTTGATTGCCTACAACGGATAGCAAAATGTCAGTTTGTTTTTGTGGCTCATATCCTACCAACAAATGCAGACATTTAAGATGGAGAAGCAGGTTTATTTATTTTCTTGTACATGAATGTGTGATAAATGAGTATGGCTATAAACATAAATAAGCATGGCATTATTTTAGTGTGTGAATATTCATAAATCAATTTATTTAACCAACCATTTCCAAAGGACATATTTATTACCAACAAATTAAATTTCAGATGTTACAGTGGGAGATAATTGTTTTTCAGTGTGAGCAGTGAACACTGGGAAACAATAACACATAAATACGAGGTGACAAATGTGTCACGTTTGTATACTATGAGATTAGTTTGATTTAATGTTGCCGATTACATGTTAATTAGTGTCTCGTCACGAACCACGATGTCAGGTCCATGTTTGTGGCTACTGTAGCAATTGTACTTGAAACTTGCATGCTATTTTTCTGCTTTAAATGGGCTGACCACGTCTAAGATCTGTGATTGACTATGGGACTATTTGTTGGCTCTGAAAAATATAAGGATTATGATAGGGCAATTTATCAGTAGTCGCCATCACCTTCGATGACGGAAGCAAATAAGCTGTTCCAATTTTCTCCACACCTCCTCCTTCTCTTCTTACCTCCACTCATCTCCTCCCCTCCTTTCCTCCACATACTTCTGGGTAGGAGATGACTGGTAGTAGTGGAGTGGAGGAAAGGAGGTGAGGAGTGAAAAGTAATGGGCAAAGACAACCATCCAAAGATGAAAAGGTAGATGGGAACAAAATGTTTTAATTGTCCTTGGTCAGATCCTTAACAATCTTAATCAGTGGTTCTCTAGTCAAAACTGTCAGATAATGAATGGCATCCAAAGCCTACATATCACAAGTGATGCATTTCTCAAAATGGAGGCTCTGTTTCCCTTTGCTAGAATGGATGAATCAACTCATGAGGACATAAGACATGAACTACATCAGTTCGGAAGAAATTTAGAGAGGAAAATACAGTACAGCTGACATCATTAATTGTGTCATATAAAGAGGTTATTTTGAGCTCTTCAAACTGAAAAATAAGTGTTTCAATCCCAGTCAGTATCCTCCTGTAAAAGTGTGTTTTACCACTTTAAAACTTGGGAAAACACCTCCAGGATCTGCAACCGATGCATTTGCTAGCAATCACAAAAACTATAGAATACAACTATGACTTAAGGACATGAGAGTGTGAGAATGCTGTCACACAGCAAGATGTATCAATTAACTGAAAGATGTGTAGATAATTGACTGGCATGTAATATGCATTGCTGAATGTTTTTTTTGTTTGTATTGCTGTATTGTGAGATGTCATTTTTGTATTAATGCATGATGAGATGGCACATTTCCTCCCGGTTTTGATTCCTACCCCTGGTTTTGTGTCCCTTTATGGGTAGTTTGGGAATTGGTTCTGTATCCTATATGTGTGAGAGAATCGGCTCATTTTGTCCAGTGTAACAAAAAAATGGCCTTGTTTATATGTTACATTTGCAAGATGAACATTAAGGTCTAATGTAACTGGCCCCTCTAACAGAACCACCAGCCTGGCCCTTCCAGTTTAAATAGTGTAGAACAGCCATTGGTCCAAGCAAAATGTATCAATGCCATAACAATCTCAGTGAGTAACACTCAACATCACATCAATCAATCAATCAACGAAATTTTATTTATACAGCATATTTCACAGCCATTCTCACAATACGCTTCACAGACAACCCTGGCCTAACCCCCCACAGGAGCAAGCCTAAAGCAACAGTGGCATGGAAAAACTCCCTGTGGCAGATTGGAAGAAAGCTCAGGTCGGCTCAGAGTGTAGATTGGTGACAAACATGGTCAGTCAGTCAATGTTTACATTGTTCATATTGCGGCTCAGACGATGGGCGGGGCCAAGTGGCAGTGGTAGAGAGCAGCAAGTGGCGATGGATGTGGGCAGGGTGGAGGCGACAACGAAAGAGGGGCTGGACTGCAGTGGTGGGGGAGTCCAGATGACAGCACTCTCAAAATTTAGGGGAAGAAAGTAGAAATGGCGACAGTGGTATGAATTGCATAGCTACTAGGACGGGGATCGAGAGCCCATGCGATCATGAGGGGGGGGGCAACCATACCCGCCTATCAAGAGCCAGCCCATGTAAAGTGGGGTCACAGCTGATTGACAGATGGCAGTAAGATAAGGATGCCACCCCACAATACTCTATGGCTCCAGGCTTCTCCCACCCTGTCTCCCGAATATAACTGATTATAAGCCTGAGCATACAGGTGCGTTTTTAATCTAGATTTAAATATTTAGACTGTGTCTGACTCCCTTATAAATTTTGAAAATGTGATCCACAGTAGTGGGGCTCTGTAGGAGAAAGCTCTACCACCTTTCAGGTTTTTAGAAATTCTTGGGACTACCAAGTGGTCTGCGTCTTGAGAACGGAATGACCTTGTTGGCTTATAAGGTAGGAGCAGGTTAGTTATGTACACTGGTGCATGTCCACGCAGAGCTTTAAAGGTCAGGAGCAAAACCTTGAAATATATCCTATGCTTAATGGGTCGCCAGTGAAGCGATACTAGCACTGTGGTAATGTGCTCATACTTCTCAGTTCTAGTCAAGATACGAGCAGCTGCATTCTGCACAAGCTGGAGACTCTTTAACGAGTTATTAGGGCAGCCAGTTAGCAGGGCATTACAGTAATCTAGCCTAGACAACAAAAGTGTGGATCAATTGCGTCTCCCACTGACAGGAAATGTCTTATTTTAGCTATGTTGCATAACTGAAAGAGCAATTCTGGATATGTTTTTATATGCGTTAAATCAGGATCAATGGTAAGACCAAGGTCTTTAACAACCATATTTGGTTCAGCCAAACAACCATTACTGTCAGGTTTCTGTTCCTGTTTTCTGTTTTTTCCTTTTTGGGCCGCCAGATGGCGGTAGTTCTGTTCCTTTTCCCTGGTTAATTGTTTTATTGGTTCCAATTATTCTATTATTGAAAAAAATAGAAAAAATAAAGTGCCACAAATGCAATTATCCAGACAAGAAGGATACTGAAAGATTGCATATATACAACAGGTTAAACTATACATGTGCTGGATCAAAAACTTCTTGACGACAAGTTCATATAATCTAAGGGTGGATATGTAGAACTACTATAGATTTATGAAGCAAAAACTAAGCAGTGTACCCAGCGTCTCCAAATCTATCCAAAATGTCTAAATTATGCATTGCTGTAAATCACAACATGCTCACATATTTCACTACAAAACAACGGTTTTGACTTAAGAAACTCATCGTTGCATCATTTTCAAGTGGGAATTACAAGCTTTCCATCAGTACAGTGGTCTAAAATATCTAGGGGTTCAGAAACGTATCCAAAATCTCTTCAAAAATGAACAAAATGCTTTTTGTCCATTATAAGCACATAAACAGGCCCCTTATGAAGGTTTAAGATGAAACATTGCTATCAAATAAAAAAATAATGCAAAAATATTGTCACACAATACGATACAGTACCTAAATGTGCAACAATTAACTATTGTATGTATTTCTATACTCTGTACTCTCGTATGTTTTCTTGTATCTGGATGGGACGACATGAAAACTATTTTCAACCGTCCACCACGTTTTGGAAATGTTCCAACTCTCACGTTATCACATGCATCACAAAAACTATTACACTATTAACTAACGCTTATATTACAGTGTGAAATATCCACATTATATAATACCACTAACCTATTTAAAGACACTCAATTTCAAAAATAACATATATAACCAAAATATTTTGAGCAGTAATATTTACATAGCAATGATGAAATAGTATCTGTGTTCGGTAGATGGAGACAGAGACAGTAAATCAATGATAGGGGCCTACTGGTCTATCCGCTTCTGTTTTGCTCCAGAAAACCATGTCAGATAGGTCTATCAGCAAACATATGGCTTAGCTCTGCGCAGAAGTCCTCAATATTAATAGTATTTTCCAAGAAATATACTTAAAAGTCATTCACAACGCTTCGTCAGGTGCAGTGTCTTTTACTGCTATCTCAGAGTGAATGCGTAAGTGAATGCGATCATGAGAAAAGTTTTGGTTACGCTGATATATAAACAATATTCCAAGAGCAAAATTAGACGTTATACATCGTTAGAAAGCTTATACTCTCACCTAATAAATGAATGAATTGTCAATTAAGCCAGTCTGTACTCAAAAGGGCGAAAACGCCATAAACGACATGTGTGGTATTACCCACAGCTATTTTGGAAGGTACCCAAGCATCACAAATGCGCGTGTATTTCACAAAGGGATTGTCCAAGACAGTATATGACCACTCAGTCTCAAAAGGGACATCTCTACACGTAAACCAATGGTAAGGTTGTATATTTATTTATGACTGTAGAATGACATGGTATCATTTTTGAAAACTCTCGTTTATTTCGTTATTCAGTGAGCAGCGTTTTCACTGCTGTATTGGCATATCTTACGGCAATTGTCGGGTTTATCTTGTTGCTATGACGGAATATGATTTTTGATTGGTGAAAGAATATTTTTATGAATACCAAGATAGACAATATTGTCCATTATGTCATGGGTGGGGGGATTGTTAAATGAATGACCAGAGCGACAATGGTGGCGCTGCGAAACTCCGTATTCGGCATAGTTGTTGTGTATCGTCTACTAATGAAACTAAAACAAAGCGTTTCTGTTTTTAACTCATACTTTGGTTGCAGTAGCACTCAATGTCTGAGTTCAGCTGACCACTAGTGGCTTTGCGCTAAGAGGTTAACCAAATTTGAAGGAATCGGATGAAGCAGACAGGTAGTTGGTTTTGAGGACATAACTAGTTTAGATAGCTCATCCATGCTAATGGGTGTAAAACAGTTTAGTGCCACTGTCTGTACACCTTTCTGTTGTAACCAAGCACTGGGCTGTTTATTTCTACTAGCAGGAGTAATGTATGATGGAGGAGACAGTTTGGAGATCTGATCACTAGTAGACTCAATTGTCTGCTTGAAAAATATCATTAAATCATTGCTGCTATGATTGGAAGGATAAGTTGAAAATTCAGATGATTGTATTTTAGTCGACTTTTCCACAGTACTAAACAGAAATTTTAGGTTATGTTCATTTTGTTCAATTATTTTTGAGAAAAAGGCAGATCTAGCAGATGCAAGAGCTTGCTTGTAATGAAGGAGGCTATTTGTCCATGCAAGACAAAATTGTTCTAGTTTAGTTGACGGCTATTTTCGCTCCAATTTTCTTGTGGACTGCTTCGGGGCTCGGGTGGTGTCATTGTACCAAGGAGTGTGTTTTTTCTGACTAAAGTTTCTTCTTTTTAGAGGGGCAACTATATCAAGTGAGTAAGAATTAACTGGTTAGGCAACTGGTCCAGTGATACTTGATCAGCATTTCCTTCACTGGAAAGGAATGACTCTGGAAGCATATTTAAAACTTTGGAATGACCTTCTGGTTTATTGATCGGCTGTAGTAGTGTCTAGGCACTGATACAGGTGGATTGGATGTCTTGATATTAAATGCAATAAGGAAATGATCGGATAGTACAGGGTTATGAGGTGCGATGGTAAGATTTACCACACTGATACCATGGGACAGGTATGGCTACGGTTAGTGTGTAGGCTCACAAACATTCTGTACAAAACCAATAGAGTCAATAATAGAGGCAAAAGCTGTTCCTAGGGGATCATCGTGTTTATCCACATGTATGTTGAAATCACCAATAATCACGACCTTATCTGCTGAAATTGCAAGGTGTGACAGAAACTTAGCAAATTCTGTTAAAAGATCAGAATAAGGCCCAGGTGGCCTGTAAACAGACACAAGAAAAAAAGTGATGCCTGCTACTATTTATTTTAGCCAGAACAGGCTCTACACAGTTCATAATAAGAACTACAAGAGGAGAACATATTTCCACTCTTAGGCGTTAAACTCAATATGGACTGACAAATAGCTGCCTCCCCCTCTGCCTGATGGATGACACCTGAGTACTTACAAAACCCACAAGACAGTTTCATTAAGTGCAACATATTCACCAAGTTTCAGTCAGACACAGTACAGTGAGATTATGGTCCGTGATCAATTCGTTTACAAAATCTGCTTTAGGATCGAGCGATCTGACATTTAATACTCCAATTTTTAAGAGTGATTCACTAGTTAGTAGCAACGTGACACGCTTTTATAACAGTGATGTTATCCACATTAGATGTGTGGAGCAGACACAGTCTCAATATAAAAAATACTTATTTCTAGTTCAGTAGTGTTAGTTAAAGGGGCTTTTGGATAAATGCTATTACTGTTCACTAGCTCTGAAACGCACCTTGCAGACAAAGGCGTAGGGCCATATGTCTGAGACACGGGCATATGGATACGTGCAGGTAAACATGAACTGTTTGAACCTTGCGGCCTGGCCGGTGCCCTGATGGAGTGTCAGGATCTGGCCTCACTAAGACTAGCAGCTATATTATTAGATAGGCCTCTCCAGCTCGAGTGGAGTCCGTCTCTCTTCAGTAGGCTTGGCCTTCCCCAGAAATCAGGCCAATTATGAATAAATCCTATACCACTAGATGAGCACCACTTCGACAGCTAGTAATTTAGCAATGATAGCCTACTGTAAACCTCATCGCTCCTACAAACTGGAAGTGGGCCAGGACATATTACTTCCAGACACATCTTTTTAGCCACTGCACACACCGATACAAGGTTATTTTTAGTGACCTTCGATTGCCTCAAGTGGATGTCATTGGTGCCGATGTGGATAATAATTCTAGAATATTTACGTTTACTTTTAGCCAGAACTCTTAAATTAGCCTCAACATCGGTAGCTCTGGCACCAGGCACACACTGTAATATGGTCGCTGGTGTCTCTAATCTCACATTTCTCAAAATACTATCCCCTATGATCAGGGCTTTCTCAGTTGGTGTGTAATTGAGTGGGGAATATCAGTTGGAAATGTAAATTGGGTGTTGCTCAGCGGCCCTAGGCCAACAACTACGTTTCTTCTGCACTGTGACAAAATCGTCCTGCAGCGAGGACACTGGCAGCAGAGAAACACTCGCATCTAGACTAGCATCTGGCTCAGGAAAAAGGGAGTCTAACAAAGCCTCATTCTCCAGGATCTGATATAATGTTCGGATGCAGGCCTCAGCTCAGCTACTTTCTGTGCCAATTCTAAATTAAGCTGACACTTACCACAAATACCATTACTAGTAAAATTGGCAACAGAGCTAAGGCTAAACACGCAACAGACAGTACAGGAAATGGAAGCCATGATGCACATTTACCGTATGTTTCTTTAGTTGTTAGCTTCTTTCAAGATTGGGATGGCAGGTATGCCATCCCGCCAAGTTACGCCTTGGCGGGGGCATGCCCCATACCTATACAGCACCGAGAGTTTGGCACTTTTCAGGGTTCCCCACAGAAATAACCACAACAGCCACAGACACTCAGCCCTTAAAAACATTAAATTCTGTACATTCTGACCCCATTTCAACAGACAGAATTCATAAACAACTTCACATGTCCACACAATAAAGCCCCAAACTAAGGGGATTTTGCGTTTTCTCCTTCTTCTTCTTCTCATTCTTATTTTTCCTGCCGCCTATCCCACTAACAACATGTCTCCCCATTGGACATTTCACTGACACCAGCCAAATCTGCACCTACACGACCCAATCAAAAACGCGCATACACACGCAAAATACCCATCCATTTTTACTCTGAAACATTTCCCGTTCAAACAGCTAGTCCGCCTGTGGCCTAGTGGGTAAGGTTACAGTCTTGGGAACATGGGGTCGTAGGTTCAAGCCCAGCTTGGAACACGTTTCATTAACTTGCTTCGACCCTCACTAATAATTGTCTACTACTTCTTAATTATTGCTTTTGCACCATATCTACCCGCCGTTCACCGTTCAGTTATTAACTGGCTACAATATTGCTAAGATATATGCATTATGACTTACCGTCTGTACGTTCAGTTATTTACCGGCTACAATATTGCTAAGCCATATGGATTCAACGGAAGCTCTTCTGTGCTTACTGGCTTGTGTTCTTCTTTAAAACCACCGGCAGGTTCGCTAATGATATTTCACGCATTGCATAGCTATGGCATTATAGCTAACGAAGTCACAGACTGGTAAACCTCACTCACTCACGGCCACCCATATGCATTTCATGACGCAAATGTATTCCTTTTATTTAAAAGTTACACCAGTTCACCACTGTGCCATTTCTACTAACTATATTTCTTCACTTGGCTACCGTACAAAACCTTAATATCAGCAAACGCCACGTTTCTACATTCATGTTACCTCGCCCTGTTCTCTATCTAGCCACATACAAACAATTACTACGTATGTACGTTCTGCAACTCCCCATTAAAACATTACATTTAAAATCATGATTCACTCATAAGTATAACTACTAGCACTGAACATGAGAAAAACACATTCGTGCAATAGATTACATTACATTACAGGCAAATAATGTGCGCAATGTTATTTAACCCTCCACTTCAACAACTAACGTTCAATACCGACTGTTATATATACCATTTGATAAGGAATATAAGCTCGCTCATGGTCACTCCATTTACTTCGCACTATACTCCGTGATCATGTCAACCTTCACCTACATGCCCATTCTGCGAAAAACATATTGTTTCAACTACGGAATTTCGTAATTTCATTTTAATTTCTCTCACACTGTTGTTATTCTCTCATATGCAAAGCCTGCTGGGACATATGCGTCTGCTCCTATTCTCCACTATCATGTTTTCCGGTTTTAGTTTAGCAAAACAGCGAAGAGGATTCCTACCTGCAGATAAGCCTATCAAAATGCCTTATAAACCTTACAAACACTAAAACTGCATCTCCACGAAATAACAGACAACGGAGCAGGACAGAAGGCTACACAAGTTGCGACCTAGGGAGTTATAATTCTACGGGTGTGTTGATTATTTTGTCAGTCAAGGCTCGTTGGATGGACGTCAAATCCGTGAGTACATACCATCTGCGTTCCTGATGCGTTTACGCTTACGCCACTGCATCCTTTCTCACAGCCACTGTTTCACATATATAGCAAACCGAAACTGCTGAACGGTACACGCTCATCAGGCTGTACGGATTCACACAACGATAGCCATAATCCACAACCGTTTCTTGCAGGGTCACATTTCTCACTCTCATAATAAAACGCTTTGCAAAAAGAACTGATATCTCATAAAAAAAACACGTTTTCAACGTACAAAAATGCCAAGTTACTAAAAAGTATTGATATCAAAATGACGCCAAGTTACGATACTACAAACAATATAGGCTATCTTGCCTCACCGAAATGACATAAGATGTATCTCAAAGCAATGCTACCCAATATTTCCTCAGTTCTTTCAAGTCACTTGGCCCTGTGTATAAGCATGCACTACATGAACAGGCCAAACATGTGTGTGGATGGCTCTCTCACAGTCAAGATTGATTGAATAGGTGTGTGTATGTCCAATTTGTACTGGTATGTAGGCCTATGTATTTCGCTGCCCAGGCTTTCTGTTGCGTGAATGATAGTATGTTTATTGGTACAAGTGTGTTCGTGAATGTGAATGTAAGATGCTACCAGGGAAATGTCCCCATGCGGATAAAGAAGTTCTCTATGTATGTATGTACAATATGTGTTTTACATGCAGTATTTATTGTACGTAGCAAATATACAATAACTTGCACATGTACTCAAATTCAGTTCAAAAGCAAGTATAAACATGTTTTCTGGAGAAATGTGCTTCCTGTCGTTGCTCAGCAGCAGTTCTGTACATTAATGAATTTATACATTAATTTCAATGTACAATGTTCAATGTGTTCCATGAGGCAATTCGAAATATTTGTCTCTTTGATCTGACAGAAAGTTTGCATGACATTGTGAAATGGTAAGATTAGAAAACACAGGGCCAAGTGACTTGAAAGAACTGAGGAAATATTGGGTAGCATTGCTTTGAGATAGCCTACATCTTATGTCATTTCGGTGAGGCAAGATAGCCTATATTGTTTGTAGTATCGTAACTTGGCGTCATTTTGATATCAATACTTTTTAGTAACTTGGCATTTTTGTACGTTGAAAACGTGTTTTTTTTATGAGATGCGATTTACTTTGGCGAGTAATCAGAAGAAAGTACAGAACACAACAGCAGTAAAAGGAACCTTCTCAGGGCACAATTTCCCAGAATCCCTATACATACTGATTTATGACATGGTACAGCTTGTAGGGAATATCTTGTTGCATCTGTCATCATTCCTGGAGGGTGGGTGTGGGGGGGTTTACTATGTTTTGGTCCAGAATGTGTTGGTCCTTGCTGGAGATAATTCCATCGACCTTAACAAGAGCTCCAGGATCTGTAAATGCACAACAACCCCACAACATCAAAGATCTGCTATACATTTCACCATTGGAATGATGCCCTTTTCATCATAGGTGTTCTTCTGATGCGAAAACCACTACTGGTGTACCCAGCCAAAAGGCTGTTTTTTGTTTCTTCTGAATACAGCACCCAGTTCCAATCAATGTTCATAACTGGAACGTGGTACTATGGTAAAATGAGACAAAAACTGAAATTTCTGTCAACAGAAGACTTATTTGGAAAAGAACATCATACCTACAATGAAATATGGTGGTGCCCCAGAATGATAAACTGAATTGAATAGCATTTGAGATAACCAACTCTAACCTGCTGTTCATGTGGTGCCATGTCAACATTTTGGCGAATCTTGTCTGCAACCTTGCTGCTACACAAGATTTCCTCCCAGGCATAACACTCACTCATAACATCAGACCCAAATGACGCTTGAAAACTCTGAAAGCTGAAAACTCTAACAATATATTAGGCAAATTATTTTTATGTATGCATCTGTTTTTACATTTCCTGGATTTGAGAAAAAATAAACTCCATCATAAAATAGTTATCTAATACCCAGAAAACACTTGACTTAGCTGAGCAATTAGCATATATATAGCATTTAATACTGTCAGGAAATAAACAAACAAAAAACATATACACAGACTTTCCTTAAAAATGAATTACTGTATCATCCAATTACATGCTTTTTAAATTTACTATAATAAATAGCTAATTAAATTTTAATTAAAGTCATTGAGAATATGGATTTGAACAGCTTGTACAAATAGATTGTATCAGGAGAAAGAAGAACAGAATGACAAAACGGCAATCATAATTATAAGTATACTGTATTTTTTGTACTGCACAGATTTTAGATTTGTAATGAGAAAATAAGGGGGGGGGAGATTCTTATTCCTGAGAGCTGGGACTTGCTATGGTGATGTCTTGTAAGGCCTAGTAACAATTCCATAGTCTATGTACTGTAGGAGAAAACCTAATGAAAGATTATCGCTGCAGCAATGTTGGGGCAAAGCTCCAAGGGTGAGCTGTACTTTGTCATGGACTGCAGACCTAATCCACATACTGTACCATCCATACCAAGTTTGGTGTGTCTTGGATGTAAGAGTACAACTGAAATAATTTGAAAACTGCAATTTTGAAGTAGTGCTGTAGCACCACCTAAGAAAGCAGTGGCACAAAAATGATTTTTTTGTGTGTTTGAATTGACAAACTTGACCTACATGGGTCCCTCTTCAATTTGTACATTTCAGAAATTTGAATAGAGGCTGGATTTAAAGGAGCTGTGGTTAAATATGAATATGCATGAATTGTGGAAATGGTATTTAATTTTTTAAAAGAATTATTTAAGAAGCAGACATGCTTCTCAGGACTGTTGCACGGAAGCTGTCTGAGGGTTCCTGTCAAATGTCATACAATTTGGGCTTATAGAGCCAATGCAAATGGGTATTGTGCAAAAAGTGGCCACTATAGGCCATATTGCACTACAAGCATGGGTGTAGAGCAAGTTTATTTGCTCAACTACTTGATTTGCTGAACAACAACAAAAATCCTAGGATATAGATTTTAATTCATAATAAATCAACTTGTATGTGAATTCAAATATTATTACTTTAATTGAAGCAGGCAACGTTAAGTGTTTATGTTAAAGTAATAATCTCGAAGATTTTCATTAAAATAAATGTCTGTTAAGTCACTATCTATCGCCGAATTAGGTAACACAATGGTGATTGAGCCTATTATTATATTAATTCGTATTATTATTATTATTATTATTATTTATGATTAAAGAACTGGGTGTCTGTGGCGACATTCCTGGGAGAAAACCACAAGCGGCGAATAGTTAGTGACGTGTTTTCCATCAACCATCAGTGGTTGGTCCACCAGAGAGGGTAGGCGGAGCTAACGCAACAGGCTCGCTCTTCAACTCACTTGTGTGTGAGCGGCGTACTGTTTTTTCTGGTGTCTGCTAGTGTTACAATAACAGAGAAGTGGGGGGGTTATGGAACCCTAAAAAAGTTTTTGTGTAACATGAGAGGTCATATTATTTGTTGATGTAGGTTTCATATTACAATATACAATATACGTATTATCAATACAATATTGATGACAATGTAACGTTACTAAATTACATAGCTATTTGCACAGCTAACGCTAGCTACTGGACCATGTCAAGAAAGGCAACATTAGTTTAGACAACGTTGCGCACAGTATACATCTCTCATATCAGGTAATGTTGCGCTAGCTAGCTAATGTAATTAACACAATCTAATGTCAGATAATTAGAAAAAAACGCTAGCTAACGCTACTGATTGGTACCAACCTCGCAAACCGTCTCCCGAATGCAATGCTACCTTGTTGCAATGTAGCTAATTAAAGGCCAGTTCAGATCAATGATTTGCAAAGAGATTGGATGCAACTTGCAAAATTCCAAGACATCTGATTGTAAACGTTCTAAAGCTGCACTTGGCGATTTGACAAGGTGGGTCTTTTGAGACCCCAGGCAACAGCTTCAGATGCTCTGCAACTAACCAGTTCACACCACTGCAATTTTCTCTGCAACATTTTAAAACCGTTTTGTCTCGTTGCGAATCATTGATCTGAACTGGCCTTAACATTACCGTTATTTACATTGCCATCAAGTTCATCAATATATTGATCGGAATAAAGCCGGGGTTTAGGTGGAGCAGAGCCGGGTCTGATTTCTGTGTAAAGATGTCAAGCCGGAGAAAACTAAATAAAAGAATACGGCAGTACGGATTAGCGTTGTTATTTTATTACGCTTCCTCATATGTTCCTTCAGCCTTGATGCCCTTTTTTTTTGATGAAATCTCCTTTGTTTTTGTTTTACTCTTCTTGTTAATTTAACACACAGCTCAGCTTTATTCTCGAACAGTTTAGCTAGCAAAACCAGAAACACCAGGGGTAACATTTTGCAAGGCAGTTGTTTCAAAAATATCACACAACAAGCATTCACGAAAAGACTGTTTATTGTGCACAAGATACATAACTGCACGAGCCACAGCGAATCCCGCAAATTCTTCTCTGCAGTGTAAAGATGTTCATACCAGGCAAAAGGTGGATAAAGAACGTTTGTGGAAATTGATCATCACTAATTCTACCCCAGGTCTGCTACAGCATTTTAACCCAGCTCGGCAGTGTAAAGACAGCTTAAGTTAGCCTAATGTTAGACAATGAGTATGTACATAACGTTACTTTTATAACAACCATTTTTTATTCAGTAAATAGTAAGTGTTATGATTGGCGTGGCCCAGATGCCAACTGACTGACGTCACACAGGCGACACTGGTTGGATCCGGTTGGATCTATGGGAAGTGAGGTCCAAAAACACACCTGCAATTACTGCTTCTCGCCATTGGTACCGCCAAAGAGAACGAAACTGAAATCTTCTAGATTGTAACTTTAACAAATATTGTTAATTCAATTTGTGAAAATGTTTCTTTTGTCTGACTTCAACAATGTAGCCGACGGTTTTGCGAAAGTGCACATATAGTTTACATAGGCCTACGCCAGTTAAGTCCAATTTCCCGCATTTCTATTTGTAGGTGAACTTAAATGTAGCCGGTTAACTTCATTATAGCCAATTGTCGCAATCCTGTGTTAAGAAGCTAGCAGTTTGACAAGATGGATCGGTGGCTCAAAACAGGATCAATTAAAAAGAAATGGAATGAAATCCCCAACACTACAGGCAAGGTGAAACAACATGACCTTGAGAATGCAAGAGGTACAGAGATAATTTCTGGTGAGTACACAGTCAACGATTTGCCTCCTGCAAACGAGTGCAACACTCAAAATATTGAAACTCACTGTGAATGTGGAAAATCCACTGTTAAAGTCAAACAAAAGTAACACAGCCCCCTGGGGACAAATAAAGTTCCACTACTACTTCTACTACTACAGCAACTGTCTAAAAATGTGCATTTTTTGCAACCCAACCCACGTTGTGTTTTTTGCTACGAAACTCTGGCTAACGAAGCTATGAACCACCACCATGGTTAGGCGGAACTTTGAATCCAAACATAAAGAACACATATGAAAGCCTATTGGGTTTTTTTGAAAGAAAATGTGATGAACTTAAGAAACACATGTTGAGGGGGACTTCACAGTTTTTTGCACCTGGGGAAAATGCTACGGCTACGGAGACTTCATACAGGGTATCACTGTGGATCGCAAAAACGGGAAAAACTCATTCTATAGGGTAGAATTTAGTCAAACCAGCTGCGAAGATTATGGCTAACATATTGTTTGGGGAAAAAGCAAGTGATGAAATAAACAGGGCTCCTGTCCAATGACACCGTCCAGCAGAAAATAATGTCCACGGTGGTTGTTTGCAGCCGTAACAGCCATTAAGTTCTATGGAACTCCAATTAAAGATATCTACTATTCAGTTCTGACTATCTAAAACGTGAATTCCAGATATCTCCATTTAAATTACAACTAGTCGTAACTCAGATTCGAGATTTCTCAACATTAGTTCTGACTAAACATAATACAAGTACTAGTCAAAATACAATTGTAGATATCTTGAACTGGAGTTATGACTAGTCAAAAGTGGAGATTCCTCGAATTTCAGTTATTACTAGTCAAAAATCCTTTTAAGATATTTACAAAGAAGTTATGGATATCTTGAAAGGAAAGGAAAGTGATCTTATTTTGAAGATATCTTCAATTATCATTCTGACTCATCGGAATACATTTATAGATATCTTCAATGATCATTTTGACAAGTCCACCATGAACATAGGTAGTTCAAACCGTTGGGTTGGCGGGTATGCCATCCCGGCGGCATGCCCCATACCTATACATCACCGAGAGTTTGGAACTTTTCAGGGTTTCCTACAGAAATAAAACCGGAGCTGAACTGTGCTTACTGGGCTGCTTTCTTAAAAATCACAAGCAAATGACAGCGTGAAAGAACGTCTTCTTATTGCAAAGCCGTTTATAGCTATTTAACTGAGTAGGTGTTTATAACTTTATTTCCTTATGCAAAAAACCATTGACACCATTGTACCTGCTCTGTTGGTGGCTTGTTGGTAACATGCTTGCCTATGGGACCATTGGGGCTCGGGTTCAAAACTAGCCTCAGGCAAATCTGTCATTCCTTATGCAAGCTTATTTCTTTACTAATATTTTATAATTCCCGGTTACTTTAAAACTATTGCATTTGCAACTGTAAAACGGGAACACTATCATTTCATGTACAAACTCCACATAGTACTATTGTGACTGAGTATCGTTCGTCCCCCAGTGAGCACAAGATCGAAGACAGAAGCTATGCTAGAAGTTAAGTGTGCTGCTTTCGCTGACCTGTACGTCACTCTCTCTTCCTCGTCAAAATACATCTGGTCTCTTTAGTGCAGTGGTCTCAAACTCATTGCCACAGAGGGCCTTGTGTATGCAGGTTTTAATTCCAACCGATTAATGCTGCCTTAATTGATTCCAATTACTCATGCAGCCATATGCATATAACTGCATTGAAGCACAGAATATAAGCAACAGTTGTTATTTAGACAACACAAATAACACATTTTGCTTTATAATGCATTATGTGCAGACCTACAGCCCTAATTCAGCAAATTATTAATGATATAATCAAGGTCTGAGGCTGGAATAAAAACCAGCATGCACACGGCCCTCCATGGCTCTGAGTTTGAGACCACAGCTTTAGAGGCTGGATGAACTTCAGACACTAATTAAGTTTCTTCTGTCTGAAGGGATTGAATCAGAATCTGCAGGAAACTGGATGAAGCAGCAGTTGCAGGAAACTTCTCCAGATGGTACTTCGATGCCCGCTCTGTGGTGCATCGGGCACTAAGAGAACTGGCAAAGGTGCTGGCACACCGCACACCCATCCCCCGCACACCCTGTCAGGGGTGGTGGGGGAGACCGTCACCGGCCTGCTTGGCGCTGTCACATATCCAGCCAATCAGAGAGTGTTAAGCAGAGCCTTTAGTGATGTGGCGGTGGGCATGGCCGTGTGCATGCATGAAGACCTGCGCCCAGAGGGATGGGCTGAGGAGCGGGGTTTGCTGGTGGTGGGCCAGGGTCAGCATGGTGGGGGTGCTCCACAGGGACAGCCTCCCCTGGGGCTCTGCAGGTTGCCTGAGGGGGAATAATGGCACTTTCACCACTTCCATTGACAATGCCCTCTTCGCGGCTGCAGATACATCCCTGAACGCCGGCCCAACCGCACCTGAGGAAGAGGAGGAAGAGCGGATTGCTGTAGCAACAGAACCTGTGAACACTGCAATGGAAACTGAGACACCAATGACATCTCTGATGGAAATAGACTCACCCAAGACATCACTGATGGAAAACGAGGCAGGCATGACATCACTAGAGGAAATTGACTCACCACTGACATCACTGGTGGAAAGGGAGGCAGTCATGGCATCACTAGAGGAAATGGACTCACCAGTGACATCACTGGTGGAAAGTGAGGCAATCATGACATCACTAGAGGAAATGGACTCATCAATGACATCACTGATGGAAAGTGAGGCACCCATGACATCAATGGTACAAACTGACATAGTCATGGCAACACTGAAGGAGATCCACACAACTGAGGAACCTCTGGTGGAGAAGAGAGGTAAGGAGAATGGATTAAGTACTGTAAGAAAAGCTCTTCCCACTGATTCAGCACCTTACATGGCATGTCTGCCAATCTGTCATGTCATCAGGACTCAGGCTAGACTGGCAGGGTTTTTTTAGTTTGACTGGCTGTGATTGGTTATTTGCAATTGTGGAACATGACAAAAGTACAGATGAAAAGTTTAAGAAGAAAGTGTGCAGAAACTATGTTTGTATTGTTGAGATATTCCAAATATTGCTTAATGAGATGTCTGTGTGACTGCACTTTGATGTGGAGATTCCTGTTCCACTGAATGACGCAGCGGGTGATAAATCTCTGGACCATCCACACAGTAAGTCACAGGTAATCCAAATCCAAAGTTGGGTGGACAATGTTGAAAATACTCTTTTCGTTTTGCATCCAGTGGCTAAATAATCACAATTAACAGTATTTCCCAGCAGAGACACACAGAGAGGCTGTGCTGAAGGAGTCTCTCTCTCTCATCTTTTTCAGAGAAGAAACAAAAAAACGTTAAGCGCTTCTTCAGCCGACTGTGGAAGGCCCTGAAACGCAGCTGCTGCTGTGTTACCATGGAGATTGACTGAGATTTCAAATGCTTACATGTCTGTCTGTTAGTGTGCCTGTCTTTCCTGTCAGTCTGTGTGACTTTTCTGTCTGCCTTCCTGTCTGTTTTTGTCTCTGTCCATTTTAGATATGACCTTGACCAAGAAGAATCACTTATCATAATTCATATAGTGCAAAAAAAAAAAAAAAAAAAAACAGAAAGAAGGATTTCTACTTCAGAGTTTGACAGAAATGAGAAATACTTTCATCACAAATTGCAGATAATGTCCAGGAAGGTAGACATAACAGACATATTCTGTCACATTGGGAATATAATGCGACCGCGCAGGCACACCTGTGTGTTTTTTTGTTGTGTAGGAGACAGTGATGAGTGTCGGCATTTATGGCTTCTCCTTGTGTATTCTCAGAAACAAAATATTTTTAAATATTAATTTAAGGATTTGAACAGACACAGCTGAATACTGGTGGGATACTAGAAGGATACTCTAAAAGGGAAGCCAGGGCTCACACTTGGTCTCTGTGAGAATTCCTGCACCACAACTGTGCTACTCGCTGTTCATATTTAATAATGAATCACTTTAATATCATCTCTCTCTCTCTCTCTCTGGTGCATTGCATGCTGGGGGGAGAGGAAGGGGGTTGGTGTGTGGGAGACAGAGCTTGGTGAGTTTTCTTGCTTTTTCACTTGTTTCCCCTTTTTCTTTGTTCTTCTATTTCCGTGCATGTTTTTTTTATTGTTTTGCTTTATAGTGTTTTTGTTTGGTTTATTTGTGGTTTGTGTATATTTCTCCTCAGGAGGAGATGCCACCCCTATCCCTCCACCATGGCTTCAAGTGTGTACCCGAGCTGAACGTTACAGTGGAGGAAGTTTTGCTTGTTGTGGGAGAGCAGGTGAACCCTGGTGACATCGTTTCTGCTTCACAAATGAATAAAGCAGTTGTTTTCTTGAACTATAAAACTTGTTGAAACTGGTCTTATTATAAACAAAATGTGAGTACAGGTGACGCCATTACTTTTGCCTTCAGTCAAAGTAACTATTTTGAATGCGCCACCATTTATCCCAAATTAAGTTATATAAGGCGAGTGGCACATTTCGGAAAATTTGTTAGAGCGTTTTCTCTAGAATGTAAAAACAAAAACGCTAAAACATTTGATGTCTTTTAGACATCAAGTGTTCATGTTTTTAGATTCACTGGCACAAATGCTTGATATTTTGCTGAGCACGATAACAGAACGTACATGATTTATGCTACCACAGGTAGTCCCCAGGGTTTTCTCTGTGGGGCATTTGGCCATATTAGAATCTAGTGTCCCAAACAAACAGTTGGAAACACCACAACCGGCCCGACCACTGCTAATTCCTAAGCCACCGGCAACGGCGGTGATGGCCAGGCTCAGGCGGAGCAGAGTCCGCCAGCAACCTCCCAGAGTAAAGCTCCTGACTCTAGCGATACTGAGAACTCTATTGCTGGGGGATCCAAACGGTTGTCGCTCAACTCTGAACAGCTAGCCAAAAATCCAGCGAAGCAACTAGCAGAAAGCGCAGCGAAAAAATGAAAGATATTGGCGGTTGAGGAATCAGAGCCGGCACATACCATTGAGGCAACCGCAACAGCTCAGTTACATGTTAAGGGTGGTGAGTTTTCGACAAGCAACAAAACCGATTTGATCATAATATCTTCTCCTGTTGTTAATGACCCGATTCCAAGCAAAAGTACAGATGGATAACTAACAACACATGACAGCTACGCGACTGACACAAATTCACAGGTAGTTTTAGAGTTTAGTGAAGAGGATATGAGTGAATGCAAGTCACTGACAGATGTGCCTTTTACTCAGGGTGACTCGGCGACAGATTCACCCCTTTACACTTTAAAGGAATTAAATGCGTTCTTAGACGAGGCGTAGCGAAGACCTGGAGTTAATTTAACTTTTTTCCCGATAGGGAAAAATTCATTAGGTCAGTATCTACACTCTAAAAGGCCGTTGGATATGATGACCTAAGCAAAAGGAAACGTTTCCATCTTAGTAAATATGTAACAATGATCAGACATGGTTGGATTGCTAGTAAAAAAAACTGTTGGTAAAAAATCTAAATTAGCATGCATCATGGGGTGTCCTTTTTCCTATGTATCTTTCTTCTGGCTGTCCTCTTTTTTCCCTATTTTTAATCTCATGGAGATTCTAAGGGTGGGATCCCTAAATATTAATGGAGGTATGGACAGGGCTAAAAGGGCAAGTGTTTCAGAGGTAATACAACAAAAGAAACTGAACATAATTTTTCTCCAGGAAACGCACACTGATAGTAACAATGAAGTTGAGTGGGCAATGTTATGGGAAGGGGAGTCTGTGTTTAGTCATGGGACAAATTTTAGTGGTGGTGTGGCTGTTATTTTTTCTCCTGGTCACAAATGTACTCTTTTGTGTACACAAGAAATAGTGAAGGGATGTGCTAGGTTAGTCAAGGTGGAAACTGAGGGAAATATTTTCTTTTTTTATCAATGCTTATGCCCCAAATGCTGGTCAGGAAAGACTACAGTTTTTTTTAGGAAATTGAAGGATGTGTTGCAACAGTGCAGTGGGGAGGGATGCATTATTTTAGGAGGAGACTGGAACTGTACTGTAGATTTTACCGATGACCGCACTGGAGAAGAACCGCACCCTCCCTCTGATTAGATTTTATGTCTGATACTTTTAACAACAGAATTATGGAATGTTTCATTGCACTTGTGGGTTTTACTGATCACCATCTTGTGGTTTTAAATGTGTGTCATCTGCTCCAATAAATACGACTTATTGGCATTTTAACACATAATTATTGAAAGATGTGTTCTTCTGTGAACAATGGTGGGGGGGAAAGATTGGCTTTGAAATCTAAGGCAACGGTGGGAGGTTGGGAAAACTCAAATGAAGGTTTTCCGTTTGCAGTACACTGGTTTCTGTACTGCAAGGGTGAAGGGTATGTTTAAAGCACTTGTGTAGGACATCACAATTATTTAACAGAGAATGCTTCATCAAAATAACCACTGGTTTGGTCACGTTTTGGCAGCATTAAGGACATGGATGCCCCCAATGCAATCTTTTTTAATCTTGAAAGAACCTATGCAAAAACTAAGCAAATAGTCTCCTTCTGTCAGCCAGGAAGCCTGACAACAGACAGCGGTGAGATGTGCTGGCTTGCAGTGAACTTCTACTCCGCTTTGTACATGGCCGAGAGCGCCACTCAGCTCCTGCAAGGGCTACCGCAGCTCAGACCGGCACGAAAGGAGGAGCTGAACTCTAAGATCATACTACAGGCATTTACTACTGCTTTCCTCAGGGTGCACCCCTGGACTGGAGGTCCAGGGGTGCACCCAGAATTTTATAAGCACTTCTGGGCTAATGTTAGTGGTGATTTTCACGAGGTGTTCATGAGGGATTTTTACCAATATCTTCTCGGCGTGCTGTGATGAAATTGATACCAAAAAGGGGGGGATGTCTCTTAAATAATTGGAGGCCTGTAGCCCTTTTGTGCACGGACTATAAGATCCTGTCCAAGTGTCTTTCAAATCATCTGAATACACACCTTGCCTCATGAGTACATACAGATCAATCTTATTGCATCCCAGATTGGTCAGTAATGGATAATTTATTCCTCATAAGAGACACACTGGACTGTAAAATGTCTAATTGTAGCATTTCACTAGGTAAAGAGAAAGCTTTTGATCGTGTTGATCATGACCACCTTTTTAAAACTCTAAGGGCTTTGGGTTTTGGAGATGGTTTTTTATCCTGGCTTAGTTTATTATACGCAGATGCCTGTTGCATGTGTAACAGGCCCTACTGTACTGGGCATGTAAACAGATAATAAACCTGTAAAACAGGAGGAATAATGCAGCAGAGGAAACTTGCTGCCATTCGTCTGGTCGGTCTTGCCAGAATTTATTAAATAAACACATTGTCAAATGCTTTATGTTTTCCTTTTTTTTCTACTCATCCACTTAATCGCAAGTCTCTCTTTGTTTTACATTCAAACACATGCACCTCAAAACGAACAAATTCCATAAAAATAAAAAAATAAAATAAAAATGCAGTAACACACATTTGTCCATAAACAAATATGGAAATGAATCCATCTGCTATACCATCATTATTATGACTCATATGAGAATAACTTTCTATATAGTCGATCATAACAGTCTGTTACTGTACACTTTTATCCAGTGCTGAATAGTTCAGACAGACAACGGTCATATTCGGCATTTTCAAATGTATTATATAACGATCTCATAACAATCCATCGCACATATTTATAAACCGTTGTAAATTAACTTAAAGGTAACAAGAATTTGCTGCGGTGTTGTCTAAAAACTGGCAGCTATATCAAGTCCAGGGAGCGCGATGCTCTACTGTCTGAGGAAATATCTATCGGCCGATTACCCCCGCGCGTAGCAAGGGGTAAAGCGGGCAACGTATGCCGGCACGGGTATGCGTAATGAAGCGTAGTTAATACTGTATAAAACAGGGGGAGTCGTACCGATGCTCGTACCCAACCCACACAGCGAACTGAACGTAGTTTCGCTTACTGTTTATTTTCGCTTTCGTGGCTTTTATACACGAATATGCTCTAAAAGCAGTACATGGATTTAAATTCATCCTATATTACTGGGGTGGTCCTAGCTCAGAATTATGAAAACAAGCTTTCGGTAATAATAATAATAAGAAAGTCTGGACCAGGGCAAAGGCAAATTAGTTCGCTGTCTTATTGCGGAGGGGGTGGGTAAATTTGAAAATACCTACGAAGACAGCCTGAGACGGAAGGAACTAGAAGGGAGCACCGGTGTGTTAGCCGAGTCTTGGAAGATAGTTAACAACCATGTGCTACCCTACTGTACTTCCGACTGTTTCGTTGCTGTGCTTGCAAAAGAGCTTGTAAATAAAAATCAGTAATCTCCAGACTTGTAGATAAATCAGATTATTTAGTGGTTTGCCGATGAATGCACCTATGTTTAAATGACGTTGTAAGCAAGCCGTATTGCACTTGTCTTAAAGCTCGGTGTTCATGGCGTTTGGTGTTCAACCCTTCAAGTTAAATCTGTATCTGACTTTCATGATTAGTGATTTACAATCTGATCAAGAATTTTTGACGTGAATGGCAAGAAACACGGGAATTCCAATTTGATTACTGGATTATTTATATTATTATGATCATACATTTCATTCATGAAATTGCACGCTGTTACCAAGCAAATAAATTAATACGTTGAGTGATTGTTATGCAGGCTACGTTGCGATTTAAGTTTATGGTACGTCTTGAAAGCGTTTACTTTCTCACGTAGGCTATTTACGAGTTAACGAAATATTACCAAATTAACAAACTGAAAAAAGGTCTCTCACCAAAGTATTCACTTAACCCATAATCAACAGTCCTGAACAAACATGAAATACACGATGTAATCCCACTGTAGACTGCGAGAGCTACTAGGAATATATAGCTTTTACGCAAGCCTTTGCGCGACACAAACGGAACCAGTGGAGACACCCTACGCGCCGCGTCGTGCTGCTTCGTCGTGCTGCTTACGCGACGCTTACGCGACGCGTGCGGTGGGTGCCCGGCGTAAGCAGCACGGCGAAGCAGCACGGCGCGGCGCGTAGCGTGTCTCCACTGGTTCCGTTTGTGTCGCGCAAAGGCTTGCTTAAAGCTCTATATTCATAGTAGCTCTCGCAGTCTGGAGTGGGATTACATCGTGTATTTCACGTTTGTTCACGACTGTTGATTATGGGTTAAGTGAATACTTTGGCGAGAGACCTTTTTCAGTTTGTTAATTTGGTAATATTTCGTTAACTCATGTAAATACCTGAGAAAGTAGGCTAAACGCTTTCAAGAATTACCATAAGCTTAAATCGCAACGTAGCCTGCATAATAATCAATCTCAAACTGTATTTATTTATTTGCTTGGTTAACAAGCGTGCCAATTTCATGAAGAATATGTAATGATCATAATTATAATAAATAATCCGTAATCAACCGTTGGGAATTCCCGTGTTGTCTTGTCATTCACGTCAGAACATTTATAGGATCAGATTTAGTAAAATCAGCTAATCATGAAAAAGATAGCGTAACAGTTCAGTCTTGAAGGGATATGAACACCACAACGGCATGAACACCGGAAGCTTTGAAGTACAAGTGCAATAAAGGCTTGCTTACAACTTCATTTATAAAAGGTGCATTTTCATCGGCAAGACCACTAAATAATCTGATTTTTTTTAAAGCTCTGTGGATTATCTGATTTTTATTAACAAGCCCTTTTTGAAAGCACGTCGAACGAAAACATCAGAGAAGTCAAATAGGCTGAGCAATGGTTGGTTAAAAACTACCTTCCAACACTCGAGCTAACAAACCGCTGATCAGTGCATTCACTTCTACGTCATTCAATAGGCTACGTCTTTCTGTGGTGTATTTTCAAATTTACCCCACCCCCTCCGCAAAATAAGATAGCAAAACTAAGTTTGCCTTTTCCCCAGGTTCCAGTTTTTTTTTTTTTTTTTTTTTTTTTTTACAAAACGAAAAGGCTTGTATTTTTTTAGCTGCTTATAAAATATCTTGGAGGTAACTAGGGACACACCCCCAGTAATATAAGGATGAAATATAAATCAGAGCATGTATACCTAGCATTTTAGAGCATATTTCTGTGTATAAACAGGCCATCGTGACGCGCCACAAGCCGAAAAAATAGAACAGAAGCAAAAAACTACGCTTCAGTTCACTTGTGTCGCGCGAGCTTCGCAGCCGGTTCGCGACGCGTTCGCATCTGGTGGAGACGACGTCGCCCGCTGCCGTTGTAATAACAGTACTTCAACTACGCTTCAGTTACGCGCGTAGTGCGCTCGCGGTCGATACGCGTGCGGTGGGTGCCCGGCTTTAGTCCCTATTACCCAAATATGAACGGTGTTTCTTATATAAAATAAAATATTATATTAAATTAAACCGAAAATGTGACCACATATTTTGTGTGGGTCACACATGCTAAAGATAGGGGGTGGAGTAAGCCGTCCTTTTTCTGTGCACAGGGGTATCAGGCAGGGTTGCCCACTTTCTGGACAACTCTATGCATTATCCATTGAACCACTGCTTTCCTGTTTACTTGCTAGACTGATTGGTTTTCATTTGCCAGGTAGTACCATGGGTCCAAGTGTGGTGTTTTTTATCAGCAATCATAGAGATGTTAAAGGTCTTGCAGACACATTACATCTGTACCAAAAAGCTGCCTCTGCTAATCAGAAGCTTTAGGGGCAGTGCAGTGGCAAACAGGGAGGATGCTACCTTTACCGGGTGGACTACAGTGGGGCAGGAATGGGCTGAAAGTCTTAGGTTTTTATTTAGGCTCCACTGTCTTTCAGGAGAAGAACTGGGAGGGGATAGTGGAGAAGGTGTGTGCCTGATTGTCTAAATGACATTGGTTGCTACCCCAACTGTCCGACAGAGGGAGGGCTCTGGTTGCTAATAACTTGGTCGCATGAGCTTTGTGGCTGAGGCTTGTTGTACTGCAGCCTCCACAAAGCATCCCAGCTGTTCAGCGCCAGCTTGTGAACTTCTTTTGGTCTGGTCAGCACTGGATAAGGGCCGCTGTACTCTACTTACCTGTGCAGGAGGGCGGGCAAGGACTAAATGGTAAATGGTAAATGGACTGCATTTATATAGAGCTTTTATCCAAAGCGCTTTACAATTGATGCCTCTCATTCGCCAGAGCAGTTAGGGGTTAGGTGTCTTGCTCAAGGACACTTCAACACGCCCAGGGTGGGGTTTGAACCGACAACCCTCCGCCTGCCAGACAATCGCTCTTACCTCCTGAGCTATGTCGCCCCCTAATTGTTGCCCCCTAAAGGACTAATTGACATCAATGCAAGAGTGGCTGCTTTTCGACTGCGGTCAGCACAGAGGCTGCTTTATAGCAGTGGCCACAGGTGGCTGACACTCTTCTGAGGAGGGCTGGTCGATTGGGATTAGACAAGCACCTGTTCCTGATGCGGCTAGAAGGGGTGGACCTCACAGGCCTGACTCCATTTTATGAGTCCATGCTGCAGGCATACCGTGTCCTCACCATTTTCAGGAAATTGGATGAAGTACCAGGACTGTGGTTGTTTGAGGAGCCACTGTTCCACAACCCCATTCTGCAAACAACAGCATTGACATCATCCAGTTTACGCTCCTCCTTGTTGGGTGCAGGGTGTGTGAAGCTGGGCCACCTGATGAGGACTCCATGCCGCTGTGCTGAGCAAAAGGACTGGTGTAAGATCCATATGGATACTGAATCAGGTGGTGACAGAAGCCAGGGTATCCCTCACAGGAACTCAAAGAGTTTTTGTGGCTGACAAGGCTGAGCAGTGGCTGGAGACTGAGGGATACGTCTTCCCCTCCTTGAGCATCAATGCTGCTGTGGGGGCGTAGCAGGAGGATGATGATTTTATTCTGTCCTTTAAGACCCCTCAACTGGGGGATTTCAAGGGTGTGGAGAAGAAGGCACTGTACGCCACCTGTGTCAAAGTACTGCATGCAGTGCAGCTGACAGAGATGAGGGCAACCAGGTGGGCTGAGTTTTTTTGGCTCAGACCCTCCACCTAAAGGCAAAAATGGTCCCTATATAAGCCTTCCATTGAAAAGCAGACGGCTGACCTCCAATGGAGGGTAATACATGGGACAATAGCAACAAACAGACATGTTTGGCCCACCTAGATCCAGGCTTTGGAATTGGGTCTCTTTTGTTTTTTGCCTGAAAATCTATATCACCTAATTGTGCAGTGTCCAAGGCTGGAAAAATTGAATGAACTACTCAAGAGATGGTTTTCCTCGCTAGGGGTTATTTTCACATTACAACTATTCATAACGGGGCTTAGATATTCACCTAAGACCAAACAAAAGATTCTACTAATTAATTAGTTAGCCGAAAGTGTAATGTTTTTACAGGAAGTGTATACCGACAGTAGCAATGAGCTGGAGTGGGGGGTTTGGTGGAGAGGGGAACATGTTTTAAGCCAGTGGAGTTGGAACATTGCCAAAACGTGGTGGACAGTTGAAAATTGTTTTCATGTCGTACCATCTCCATACAAAAAAACATATGAGAGTACAGTATAGAAATATAGTGAAATACACATTTAGGTACTGTACCGTGTGTGACAATATTTTTGCATTCATTTTTAATCTGATAGCAATGTTCAATCTTAAACCTTCATAAGGGGCTCATTTATATGCCCTATAATGGACAAAAAGCATTTTATTCCTTTTTGGGGAGATTTTGGATATGTTTCTGGACCCCTAGCTATTTTAGACCACTGTACTAATGGAATGTAATTCCCACTTGAAAATTATGCAAAAGTGAGTTTCTTCAGTCAAAACAGTTGATTTGTAGTGAAATACGTGAATATATTGTGATTTACAGCAATGCATAATTTAGACATTTTGGATAGATTTGGAGAGGCTGGGTGCACTGCTTAGTTTTTGCTTCATAGATCTATAGTAGTTCAACATATCCTCACTTAGAGTTTATGAACTTGTGGTCAAGACGTTTTTGATCCAGCAAATGCATAGTTTAACATGCTGTATATATGCAATCTGTCAGTATTTCATTGCAAACTAAAAAAGCGCAAATTCATTTTTGATTTTGTGTCTAGACAATTGCATTTGTGGTACTTTATTTCTTCCAGAATTATGAATATAAACTGATTTGCGTTAGTATTGTAAATTGTACAAATGTCTTGCTTCATTTAAGCCATTTTTCAAGTCTCTGTGGTGTTCACATCTGGAGTTATAAAGCTTTAAATAGGGTACCCCCTAAATAAGCAAGGATTGGCAAGATTTGGGATGTGTGCTAAGGGGTTAAGGTTGGGGGAGGGCTCAGTAGACCTGTAGAAGTGCGGAGGGGGATAAGATAGGGTTGCCCTTTGTCGGGACAGCTCTACTCCCTAGCCTTAGAACCTTTATTAAGTTTTTTACGTACAAGGGTGAAGGACGTGATGGTTCCTGGGGCAGGAAAAACCATAACTTTGTCAGCATATGCAGATGACGTTACAGTGTTGGTTCAGGATTAGGGGGCTGTACAGGCCCTGGAAGACTGTCTGGAAGTCTTTGAGTGGGCTGCATCAACTAAAGTCAATTGGAACAAAAGTGATGTTTTGTTAGGAAGTTTGGGGGGGGGGAGGACACTCCCTACACTCCCAGGGAATATGATTTGGGGTATGTAAGGGTTGAAGGTTTTGGGGGTCCACATTGGCTTGTCCTTAAGAACTGGAAAGACATTGAGGGGAATATTTCCCTGGAAAAGTGAAAGTAGATTGTGCCTTGGCTGTCTTATAAGGGCAGAGCCCTTATAATAAACAAATTGGTGGCATCCTCACTGTGGCACAAGATGGCAGTGTTACCACCCCCTACTGACTTGCTACGAGCTGTGCAGAGGTCCCTGGTTAATTTTTTTTGGTAAGGGTCACTGACTGAAGACAGGGGCATTATATGCCACTCCAAAAAGGGGTGCAGGGTCTAATCAATCTTGAAAGCAAAGTGGCAACTTTTCGGTTGCAGGTGGCACAATGGTTACTGTATCATGAAAAGGTGTTCTGGAGGGATCTCGCTTGTAGTCCTGTTGAGACAGATGGGAGAATGGGACTGGACCATCAATGGTCTCTTATGAAGCCAGGCAACATGAGAACTCATTGCTATACTGACTTTTATAAGTCTGTGCTAAGGGCTTGGAGGAGCCTGCGGATCTCCTGAGATAGGGGGATGGTCTTGAGCCAGTGGGTCCTGGAAGCGCCCATTTTCTGTAATCCATTAATACTGCTGGAGCCGTTTTCTTCAAATGCAGTATCTTTTCGTTAGAGCTGGCCTGTGTAAGTTGACTCACCTAAGGGGCCCAGTGGGGTGGAGGTCAGCGTTCTCTGTGGCAGAGCAGATGGGGTCTCACCTGTCAGAACTATTGAAAAACTCCTGGATGGGATAAGGAAGACTGTGCCTATTGCAGTTTGGGAACTGTGTGAGAACTGGTCTGCTTCCTAGGAGGGGAGTAATTGACTGGTATTTCTTGGCTTGCAAATATCATCTGAAGTTGGGGAATGGCAGGAGGAGGAGGGTGACCTATCTTTGAAAAACCACAAAATTGGGGATTTTGAGAGTGCGGGGAAGAAATTATTATATGCTGTTTACGAAAAGAAATTCCACTTAAATTCATTACAAAATGCGAAACAATGCAAGTGGCATGTACTTCTCAGAAGGACTGGTTTTCCAAGAGGGGCATGGAGAGTGTTTTACAAACAACCGCTACCAAAAAGGTCAGGGGACCTCCAGTGGAGGATTGTCCATGGGGCAGTTGCATCCACTGCCCACATAGCACACCTTGACCCAGGGAAGAGTGGGGAGTGTCCTTTCTGTTTCGAGACAACAGCTCACATTTTTACAGCGTCACAGACTGGTGAATTTGTTTTCTGTGTTGGAAGAGGTGTGCTAGGGACTGCACAAAAAAATCATATAAAAGGGCTTCTTCCAATTGTCATCCTAATTTTAATCTATATTTATTTTTTTAATGAACTGCAACTATTCATTGTACAGTATTTATACTAAAATATTCTGTTTTAAATTAAAATTGAGTGGATCAGTCATTTTTAATTATAATAAGCTATAGCAAATAAGAAATCACAATAAATAAACTTAATTTGTTTATTCATTAAATCATGGTGTTCAGTAACATTTAATTTCATTATAATGTTGAGTGTATATTAAGACAAAATGTATTAAAAAGAAGACAACTCATCAAAAAAAAAAAAAAAAAACTTTACCAATAACTACTCATGTTCGGCTTCAAATACATCAACTAAAACTTACCTCGAAGAGGTTCCAGTGGAATAAATCGGACACAAATGGTGAGCCAGATGAAACATCAAAATTCAAGAGCAGAGACATTGATGTGTGCTGATGAAATGTGCCACTATCTATGTGACGGGATTTATTATTATGTGAACTGTGTTTGGTGAAGTTCTCTTTGTACCATTGTATTCATTTTTATAATGCCGTGCCTCAGTTTTTCTTCTATTTCCTGGCGAAGGACACTGTGACTCACCAGCTACTGCACATCGGGCTAACAAGGGTAAGGATTCCCTATGCAGTAGAGATTACATTACATTACATTACAGGCATTTGGCAGACGCTCTTATCCAGAGTGACGTACAACAAAGTGTATAACCATAACCAGGAACACGTATGACGAAACCCCTAGAGAGAAGTACCGGTCCAAGTGCAGGGAACAACCGCTTAGTTCAACTTGGACCCTGAAGGTTAAACTGATTAACACTAACAACGAGAACGGCAACAACGCAATCTATGGAAAAAATACAAGTAGTCATTAAGACAGTTAATGCACCTAAGTCACCTACGAAACAGCTGCCTAGTTACAACCCTAAGCTTAGTCATTTACAGGGGGGTAGGGAGGGATGGGGAGAGGTGCAGCCTGAAGAGGTGAGTCTTCAGTCGTCGTTTGAAATGGGTCAGTGTCTCAGCTGTTCTGACCTCCACAGGGAGGTCATTCCACCATTGTGGGGCCAGAACAGACAGGAGACGTGTTCTGGAAGTGCAAGTGCGAAGAGGGGGAGGTGCTAGGCGTCCTGAGGTAGCAGAACGGAGGGATCTGGCTGGCATGTAGGGTTTGAATATCTTGTGGAGGTATGCTGGGGCTGATCCCTTGACTGCCTGGTATGCTAGGACCAATGTTTTAAATTTGATGCGAGCAATAACAGGCAGCCAGTGGAGGGTAGTGAGCAGGGGAGTTACGTGGGAGTGTCTGGGGAGGTTGAAGACCAGACGAGCCGCAGCATTCTGAATGAGTTGCAGGGGTCTGGTGGCAGATGCCGGTAGTCCAGCCAGAAGAGAGTTGAAGTAGTCCAGGCGGGATAGAACCATTGCTTGGACCAGGAGCTGGGTTGAGTAGGTGGTGAGAAAGGGGCGGATTCTGCGGATGTTGTACAGGAAAAATCTGCATGCCCGGCTTACTGCTGCGATGTTCTTGGAGAGGGACAGCCTGTTGTCCATCACCACACCGAGATTCTTGGCGCAGGGTGATGATGTCACTAAGGTGTCCCCTAGGGAAATGGAAAAGTCGAGGAGGGGAGAGGATAGAGCAGGAATAAAGATTAGCTCCGTCTTTCCCGGGTTGAGCTTCAGGTGGTGATTGTCCATCCAGCTCTGAATGTCCCTCAGGCAAGCGGAGATGCGGGCAGGGACCTGTGTGTCCGATGGGGAGAAGGAGAGAAAGAGTTGCGTGTCGTCGGCATAGGAGTGATAGGACAAGCCATGGGCAGATATTACAGGGCCAAGGGATCTGGTGTACAAGGAGAAGAGAAGGGGACCGAGGACTGAGCCCTGGGGAACTCCGGTGGCGAGGGGGCGGGGTGGTGATACCTTACCCGCCCAGGCAACCTGGAAGGAACGGTCAGAGAGGTAAGACTCAATCCAGTCAAGGACTGTGCCGCAGATCCCTGTTGCTGCCAGGGAGGACAGGAGGATAGAGTGGTCCACAGTGTCAAATGCAGCGGAGAGGTCTAGAAGAATCAGGACAGAGGAGAGGGAGGCTGCTCGTGCGGCATGGAGTGACTCACTGACCGAGAGGAGTGCAGTCTCGGTCGAGTGGCCAGGCCTGAAGCCAGACTGATGGGGATCAAGCAGGTTGTTCTCAGAGAAGAAAGCAGAGAGCTGGTTAGATGCAGCACGTTCAAGTGTTTTGGATAGGAAAGGGAGGAGAGATACCGGGTGGTAGTTCTGAATGACTGAAGGGTCTAGTGTGGGTTTCTTCAGGAGCGGGGTGATGTGGGCCCTCTTGAAGGATGAGGGGAAACATCCAGAAGATAGGGAGGAGTTCACGAGGGAGGTGACAAAAGGGAGGAGATAAAGCACAAGCTGATGCACAAAAAAATGAACCACATTTATTCATGGTAAAACGTTCACATTAATCACTGGCTGATATAACAAGCATGAAAATGTGCAGACCCACGGCGCACCTGTACAAAGTGTCATGAGTAAAACTTGACTAACTATATAGCTAGCTAGCTATGGCATGTCCTTACCTCTGTAATGTTATTTGTTGTCCTCCGTGTGTCCATACATCTGTATCGGTGGTACGCGCTAAATAGGTTAACTAAAGTAGACAAAACGCTAACATGTTAGGGTTAGCTAAAGTAACGTTAGGCGAGGAAGCTGTGCTTAATAATCTTGTGCCGTTCGAAGTGGTGATTTTGGGAGATGCACCTGTGCATGCGTCCTACTAAAGGAAGCACCACCTGCGCATGCATCCCACAGGTCGTCCATGAGTGAGTGAGTGAGTGAGTGACCACAATTTGCCATGCATAACCCACGGTAGCAGTTCCTGCACTCCGTGGGAAAAATATACAAAACTCTGTAGTTCAGCATAATACAACATAAACAGCCCAACTAAATTAAAGGATATGTTAATCTCCTGATCTATACTTGGAATGAATACCAAGCACTGTTACACCCACAAGTCAGTCTGGGCTTTTGAGGAAGAGAGAAAAAAAAAGTCATGAAAGTTATATAAATATTGAATTATAGCTTGGATCCAAAAAAATAAATACATGCAGTCATTAAAAGATATGACATTAAGGTGTGACGTACTGCACTATGATTCAGGTGATAGTACAGTACACACATGGCACATCACAGCACACTGATAACACACATATCATGCATTTCCCCCTCCCAGGATAGCCCAAACCAACTGTGATGCTTGATAATTAAGGAGTCACAACCCTTAGGTAAAAATGAAAATATTTCACAAATAATATTGGCCTTAACCTGGCTTAACTTGCCAAGAACACTCAAAGACTCAATTGCTACAGGGGTTCATTGACAAATAAATAAAAAGAGGAAAAAATACTGTCAAATCTACTGTTGTTGTGTAAATACACAACAACAATGGGAAAAACAGTGGCTAACTGTCCCTCATTTAAAACTAGTGGGGTCAATTGCTGTGTGCTTAGCTGGAATTTAAACCTCTAATCGGGACTAGCTGTTCCAGTTGTAATTAAGTTCTGTAGTCTGTGGGTTAACCTGAGGTGAGCACACTGCAATTGACCTGTGATGCTTGGTCCTCGATCACAGTGGTGAACTTAGTCGCTGCGCCTTAACAATTATATGGACACACGTCTGTCTGCGCAAGCCATGTTTCAAGCAATCCCATACCGCTCTATCCCCATCTGTACTCAATTAAAGCAATCACTCGCTGACTGCTTTCACTTCTTTTAATCAAATCCATTGTCTCATTGATCAAAGGCACATTCGCTGGGTCTCCATCTTTAGAGAAAATTGCCAAGGCACCAAATGAGCTTCGAATGCTAGTTTGCAAAAAGTCTCACAAGAACTATCCAACGTGAAGAATGTGTTTTTAAAAATTTTTTTAAACAACCCCCACACCTGGAGTCATTCCCATGGTTTTAATATGATTAAATTAATAAATAAATATAGGCTTGAGCCTAAATAATGTCTCTTACTATTTCAAATAAGCTGTCCACTCATTTTCTCTCAAAAGCACCACAATTTATTGTTGTTAACACTGTAAATCACCCTCCATCAGGCTGGCAGGCTCTATAGGCACAAAACAATGTCTTATATTGGATCAAAACTGCACAGAGAAGCCGCTTGCAGGACAAGATTGAGCAGCTAAAGCAAATCTTAAGCTGCACTGAAATTTATAAGACATATAATTTCAAGTGATCAGCTAGCCACTTTCATGCCATTAACTATCACTACAAATGGAGGAACACAACCTAAACAAGTCAGTGGTTGGCTGGTGTGGCCCTCATTTCTTTTCTTTTTTTAAATTATAAATAGTCAGCCAAAATGTGAGGAACTTGAAAAAGGCTGATTTGAGGGTGTTATGATAACTTGTTTAACTGTCCTGTTAAATACATTGTTCAGCACTGCAAGCTAAAGCCAGAGGTGGGTAACCCGGCTTCAAAGAGTAAAAAGACTGACCATGTATTTGCTCCACCAACATGCACTAAACCAGCTAATTACAATAATTAGTTCTCCTATCATGCTGAAGAGTTATGCTAATTAGAATCAGCTGGTTTAGTGCATGGTGGTGGAGAAAATACATGGTCAGTCTTTTTACTCTTTGAAGCCGGGTTACCCACCTCTGGCTAAAGCCAATTAATGCTTGGTCTGCCTTTCAAAATAGGCCTGTTTACAAATAGGCAAATAGCTGAAATTTCATTTGTTAACATGCACTTATTTATCTTGATTCAGTAGAGGATTCAGTATTCAGTATTCTTTATTCATATGAAAAATATGTTCCAATGAACCACTAATGATGCAAGATCATGACTGTGCATAATTAGTTGTACAGATGCAAATTGTCCAAGGCAAATGCATAATTGCCTTGGACAAATTGTTTTCAAATAGATTGCAAACTGGTTACATATCATTAAGCACACCTGCCTGCTGGGCACAGAACAGATATGTTGAGAATTTAAATAATTTGCCTGACAAAAAAAAAAAGACCAAAAAACACTCTGTTCCCTGCCGCAGGTGTACATGTGGCTGCCTCTGCTCACAGACGACACTGCAATATAATATTATGTTTAATTCATTTATCTCATATTCATGAGGTTGTCTTGCCAGAGAGGAGCCTGATAGAGTACTACCTCTCATCTTAATGCACAAGAGTGTCACACAGGTGTGAATACAGAGTGCAGATTTGTGCACTCTCCTTAAGAGTGCGGATTGGTGCACTCTCCTTAAGAGTGCAGATTGGTACACTCTCCTTAAGAGTGCAGATTGATGCACTCTCCTTAAGAGTGCAGATTGGTACACTCTCCTTAAGATGTGCAGATTGGTACACTCTCCTTAAAATGTGCAGATTGGTGCACTCTCCTTAAGAGTGCAGATTGGTGCACTCTCCTTAAGATTGCAGATTGGTGCACTCTCCTTAAGAGTGCAGATTGGTGCACTGGTGCACTCTCCTTAAGAGTGCAGATTGGTACACAGAGAATGCACCTTTTACCAAGAACACCCTGGACAGTTAATAGTTTATAAAGACATTTCCTACTTTATGCACATAATTGCATTGTCAATGACACCTAAAAATAGGTCCTTTTTTACCACAGTAAATTATTATTTGACTTAAAAGAATGGTGTATGGTAATTCATTTTAACAATGTTTTATAATAAATCATTGACCATTATAAATCTTAATAATTATTCTGATTTGAATCTTTGTATAACAAATAAATCTTATTTATTTATTATAAATTCTTAGATTAAACAGCAATAAATGTAAGAGAGCTCTTTCTTACAGTAAAAAGAAACTTGAAATATTAACACTAATATACTAAATAAGCTCATTTTAATCATGTTTGTGATTCAGAGGCAGAAAATCATGCAAAACATTTGGGAGCACTTGTCTCTCTGGACTCTGCTAGCCTCATTACTTGTGTGTGTTTCTTATACTCTATATATCAAGAACACTATTCTGCATTCTTACTGAACATCCACATCGTTTACTCCTTATAGGACAAATGAGTAATATTTCACCTGAGACTGTAATTATGAGAAACACAAACAAACATTTTTGTTTTCAAAAACAGAAATGCCAGTTCTGCCATTGTACTTTTAAGACATTTAACTCATTGTGTTACAATTGCATTGCAATAATTTACCAAGAAATCACAGAGGCCCATTTATAATCATGATGTGTAATAACCTAACAAAACTGTTTTTATTGGAACAAAAGATTGTATGATTAGACAGATAACATATCTTACACAGCTATACTTTTAACATTATCCCAAAGGAATCCATGGCAACAGAGAAAATCTAAAAGGGTTAAGGGAGCCATGGTGCAATATGAAGAGATAAGTCTTCAGCCTGTGTCAGAAGAGTTCCCGCAGTTTTGACTATAGTGGGAAGCTCATTCCACGACTGGGTGGCCTTAACAAACAGAAGGGATGACCTGGACATGCAGACATGTAGGGAGACAGCGGCCAGGCCAGGTAGCGGAACAGATGGTTTGGGGTGTAGAGTCTGACCTTTTGAAGATGGAACAGAGCTGTTCCTTTAGCTTCCTGATTGGCTAGTACCAATGTTTTGAATTTGATGCTAGCTGATATAGGTAGCCAGTGGAGGGAAATGAAAAAGGCAGACACTGAGGCTGAGTCTGAGGCAGTTGTAGTGACACAATAATTCAAGCTCCAGGAATCAGGCCATCAACTCTGTTGACCTCATCAGAAAGAGGCAGCAATGCACATGGTTTGGCCAAGAACATGGTGAATTTTCGTGGCTGACCGGTGCACTTACTGTCTTTTATTTGGTGTTTCCACTCTGGCAGCCTCATATTGGGTTCTGTTAATAAAATCACAGATAATTGAACCATCAGCAGTTTTGATCTTTTCATCATCCGCACATCTAACCTGTATGCAACCACAAATAATCTTTGTGTCTCTCAGACCTCAAGGAAGATTACCTGCAGCACTACCCAGAACCCCAGAGTCTTTACTTCTTAATGACAGCACTACCCTTCCTACCTCGTTCACTCATGCCCACCAGGTTTTCACTAGCTCCTAAGTTCCTTGCATAAGGTCTTTTCATTTCCCTTGTTTGGCCTTCTAATAGTCATGTTTTTAGCGTCTAAATTAGCACGGTCACTGTTGTAACTGCACTACTTTAGTGGAGAATGGAGGTACCAGGAAAAGATGAATGGCATAGGTGTGTCCCCGGATATTAAAACAAATAATACATATTCATTTTTGTTTAACTTTTCTGGCAAGAATAAGAGGATCTCCTGCAAATCTTGATGAAGTCAAATATTATCAGCTGGTGACTCAGTCATAGAGCAGGGTGCTAGCTCACCAATATCATTCAAGGACAGTCTGCCTCCACCCACTACCGTTTCCAGTAGCAGCTCAGTAACTCCTAACTAAGATGATGGATGGGTACGACGTGGAGACATTATTGCACGTTTGAGACTGTTTTGGAGTAGTGAGATGTGGCACCTCACCTTGTTTTTTACTCTCATTAAAAACAACATAAAGTATGAAATGATATGTATTTATGTTAAACAAATAATACTTACAGCAGCATGTATAAATCTTGGATGATACATTTTTATTAACACATAGACTTGTTCCAGGTTAAATATACAGTGCCGTAAAAAAATACTTTTCCCCTGTTGAGGGAAACACCTCCGCTTCAGGTTTGGTCGAGCGTGATGAATTCTATATCTGTTAGATCAAAACAAACTTAACACAGAAATCAAAGAAGTACTCAAATTTCTTAACCGATTTATTTCCAGAGTCTGGAGGAGATCACCTAGAGAGTTGAACAGGGATTCCCCGTCTCATCAGTGAGCTCATTATACCAAGATAGATCCATACCTTTTATAATGTAAAAAACCTTATCTTTTGCTTTTGTCACCACCTTCCCTTCCATGTCCTCAAACTTTCTAACAGATAATTCAGCTACATCTTCCCACTGTTCTGGTAACCACTGATAAGGTAAACAGTACCAGCCTGTGTACCGGCCTTGAAGGCAGGCACAGCTCCCAGCTCTCACGCAACACTGAGACCATCTTGCACTTTCCAAAGGCCCTCTACACAGAGTGTAATGAATAAAACAGTATTATAAAACATACATCAATGATGATCATGCCAACATATATCAATAATGATTATGCATAAATGAGTATAAGATAATGATTAAATCTGCATATTCCTCAACACCCCCTTTCTGCTTTCCTCTATTATTGCATATTTGTGACACTGAACGGTTTCAGATATTCAGACAAAATGTAACATTCGACAAAAGGAACCTGAGCAAACACACAACACATTTTTTAAATTATTTAATTTATTCAAGGAAAAAAGTTATCCAACACCCATATCACCCATGTGAAAAAGTAATTGCCCCTTTGAACTTAATAACTGGCTGCACCACCTTTAGCAGCATTAACTGCATCCAAACAGTGCCTACTGTTTGATATCAGTCTTTTACATTGCTTGAGAACTTTTAGCCTGCTCTTTTCCTTGTAGAACTGCTTTAATTCAGACAAATTGGTTTTCCAGCGTGAACTGCTCATTTCAGGGCCTGCCACACACAGCATCCCCATTGGGTTCAATTCAGGACTTTAACTAGCCCACTCCAAAACTTATTAAAATTTTATTTCTTTTCAGTCATTCAGATGTAGACTTTCTCTAGTACTTTGGATCATTGTCTTGCTGTATAACCCAATTACACTTCAGCTTCAGCTCACGGACAGATGACCAGACAGATGACCAGACGTTCTCCTTAAGAATTTTGCACTGGTACAGAGCATAATTCATGGTTCATTCAACATTGGTCCCGTCAAGTGCAATTTTACTACATTTGAACAATTGATGAAATAATTCCTTGTATGGGTCAATAAACACAGTGATATCCATATGCATCATTTCCACATGGGATAAGGGGACATGTCTGTCAGGGATTCGGGGGGTTGGACCCAGGTGCAGAGTAAAAAAACACGGGAGACTCCAAAAGGGAAATTCAAACAAAGACTTTACTAAATAACAAACAGGGAACAAACAAAAGGCCACAAGGGGCAAAACCATAAACACAAAAAGAACTGAAAAAAAAACAAAACAGAACACAGGCAGGGTGGAACACAGGCAGGACAGAATACGGGCAGGACAGAATACACACAAGCAGGAATGCAGGCAGAAACACAAACAGAAAGTAATACTTACTATGTAAGTATTACTTCTCAAAATACTTTGGTTATATACGTTTGTGGGAAGGGGGCGTGGTTTGTGCGTTGGCTGCAGAGAGAGAGTGGGCGGGGCGGCTCTCGGACTCTACGCCACAGCTGTTAGAGGTTGCTAATCAGCACCGCTCTTTAAATGTTTAATTGTTTAGCGATGTGCTGATTACCTTGACAGTGAGCCTGGGTGTTTTAAAAGGCGTTCGCCGAGGCAGACGGGAGACTGGTGACCAGGAAGTACGGCGCTACGGCGAAAGTACAGTGAAACCGATGTAACCAGTTGAACAAAAAGCCGTGTGTTCGGCTACAAATAAAAAGAAGTGATTACTTCGACTTCGTCTCTCTCTCTCTCTCTCGATACGCGAGCGGTAGCATTCACCCTGCTACAACGTTATTTTTGAAATTGAGAGTCTTTAAGTAGGTTTGTGGTATTATATAATGAGGATATTTCACACTGTAATGTAAGTGTTAGTTAGGACTGTAGTGTTTGTAAAGCATGCAACAGTGATGACGTAAGAGTTGGAACATTGCCAAAACGTGGTGGACGGTTGAAAATTTTCATGTCCCATCCCCATACAAGTAAACATACGAGAGCACAGAGTATAGAAATACATACTAGAGTTAATTATTGCACATTTAGGTACTGTACCGCATTGTGTGACAATATTTTTGCATTATTTTTTAATCTGATAGCAATGTTCCATCTTAAACCTTCATAAGGGGCTCATTTATATGCTTTATAATGAACAAAAAGCATTTTATTATATGAATATAAACTAATCTGCATTAGTATTGTAAATTGTACAAATGTCTTGCTTCATTTAAGCCATTTTTCAAGTCTCTGTGGTGTTCACATCTGGAGTTATAAAGCTTTAAATAGGGTACCCCCTAAATGGGCAAGGATTGGCAAGACTTGGCTTGTGCGCTAAGGGGTTAAGCCGTCCCGGAAAAGCTGGCGCAGAATAGCATGGATGTAGCCACTCTGTGCGGCCAGAGCGCTCCCCAGTCTTAACCCTGCCTCCTGCCTGGACAGGGGAGCCTTTCCTATGGCAGGGCTGGTCCCGGAAGGGCTTACCCAAGACCACCAGCTTGCTCCACACCGGTGGCATACTGAACAACAAAAAATAAATAAAATAAAAAAAACACACGGTGGAAAAAAGAAGGGAAAAAAAAAAGAACTCTGCTGGGTCCAGCACTGGCTGGTTCCTTCTGTCAGGGATTCGGGGGGTTGGACCCAGGCTCAGAGTAAAAAAATACGGGAGACTCCAAAAGGGAAATTCAAACAAACACTTTACTAAATAATAAACAGGGAACAAACAAAAGGCCACAAGGGGCAAAACCATAAACACAAAAGATTCTTAAGAACTGAAAAAAACAAAACAGAACACAGGCAGGACAGAACACGGGCAGGACAGAATACACACAAGCAGGAATGCAGGCAGAAACACAAACAGAAACACAGGCAGAAATAAAGTCAAAAACACACAAGCAGGGCAAAACACGGGCAGGCAGAAACACACATGAAACACATTCAGAACACAAGGAACCAGAACCCGGGTCTTCTTCTTCTTCGGTTTTTATTGGCGGTTTGCAAACTTAAATTAGTAAATTACCGCCACCTACTGTATGCATTGCTATCTGGTTTAGTTCTCTTAAACAATATATAAAACAGCCCAACCCTCCCATAGCTGACTCACGATTCTTTATTTCCCTATATCTCTGACGTCAGACTCCCTCCAAATCCTTTCGCTAAAATTCCCTGTATTTCGTCCCCCTTCACATCCGTTATTCCCAAAATCTCTTTTGCTAAGTCCACCACCATCTTGATCCTCTCCGCTTTCGTTTCTGTTTCACTAGCACAATTGATCACCATTGCTATAAATGCCAAGAACCTTCTTCTATCCATATACATCATTTCTCTGTCACATCTCACTTGATCTTTTCCTTCTGTTGCAGTTCTATTCTGTTCCTTCCTCACAGCTCCCGTTTCTGCCCTCACTCTCTTCGTTGCATCTGCATGCTATTTTATTCTGCACTTTTGTTCTTTCCACCTCGCTTTCCCTCTTCCTTCTTTTGCACTGCTTTGCTCCCGCCTCATGAGTTCCCACACACTGAAAACATATTGCCTGGTCTTTCCTACAAACTGCTGCCACGTGTCCATAATCCTGACACCAGTAACACCTCAGTGGAACCCTTTCATATGCCCTCACCCTGTAACTAACATAAGCCGCGTTTCCACCAAAATTACCTGGAACTTTTAGTCCCAGGAACTACTTTTCAAGGAACTAAAAGGTTCCTTCAGCCCATGGTTGTCTGCGTTTCCACCGCGGTCAAAAGTCCCGTGAAGATTAGGCAAATTAGCCCACTGACGTATGAAAAAGCGACGTTGTCGTCGGTCCATCTGTCCTATGATTTCTTCTGTAACCCCATACTACCACCGAAGTAGCCTACATTATTTTCTAATAACCTGGACAGTCCGGAGGGGTTTATTCCACTTATATACAACGGGCTACCAACAATGACTGTATATGGTTACTTTTGTATTTATTGATTTTTATCGATTTAATCACCTGGAATTGAAATATTCTTCTGCAGCCGTTTGGGCATATTTTACCGTTGTCAAGCAAAACTGTCGTTGGTAGTTGAACTTGAACCGTTGTTATGCAACAAATAGGATATAAACAGGCCAATAGTCAGATTGTAACGGTTTTATATCTCCTCTCAAACACATTCATTATGTTTTTATGCGAACATTCACTTTCATGTCTTGACATCCGAGACGACAGAATGCATTCACATTTCCAAATATAACTGGCAACAACAGCAGAAAACATGCACACGTTGTAAACAATTTGCTGTTTGATTACTTTCTCATCGTCAATTCCATATAGGCTAATCGCAAAATGACAAGAATAGAACGAAAACTCGGACTTGCGTGAAAATTTAAATTAGCAGTGGTACAGCCACCGTTTGCTTTCCTTCGAAGTTACTGCTAGCCGAGCAGCGAAGTGTGCCCTCCAGATGCGAACCATGCACCATAAATTAGTCCATAGTCTTCCTGGTCTTTTTGCGGAATTGAAGAATGGCAGAGTAAAATTACGGCAGTCTGAAAAAGCTAAAGGGACGATTACTAGAATTAACCTATTATTTTACCCTGACAAAAAGTGCGGTAGGTGATTTCCAATTTGCTTTTACTGTAGGCTATCACCAATGTGAATTACGCAGAACTACCGCATACCTCACATTACATTACATTACATTACAGGCATTTAGCAGACGCTCTTATCCAGAGTGACGTACAACAAGTGCATTGGTTCACGATGTAGAGGTGCAAAAGAAACAAGTGAAGTAAGGATCGTAGTGCCAGAAGTGACCACATCGATCAGGACTCCAACCCTGTAGAGTAATCTGTTCAGCAAACAAGAATCCTACAAAGTACAAACTGGCACTGGAATCACATTTGCCTAATCAGACAAAAACAACAATCCTGCCAAATAAACTAACGTAATCATATTATCCTAACTAGGTACAGTGACCTAAACTATAGGCTAGGGAGGGGTGGGGAGAGGTGCAGCCTGAAGAGATGAGTCTTCAGTCTGCGTTTGAAGGTGGTAAGATTCTCTGCTGTTCTGACCGCCACGGGGAGGTCATTGCACCAGCGAGGGGCGAGGACAGACAGCAGACGGGAGCGGGAAGTACAGACGCGAAGAGGGGGAGGTGCCAAGTGTCCAGAGGTGGCAGAACGGAGAGGTCTGGCTGGTGTGTAGGGTCTGATGATCCTCTGGATGTACCCTGGTGCTGACCCCTTAGCTGCCTGGTATGCAAGCACTAAGGTCTTAAATTTGATGCGAGCCATAACAGGCAGCCAGTGGAGGTCAGTGAGCAGGGGGGTGACATGGGAATGTCTGGGGAGGTTGTAGACCAGACGTGCTGCAGCATTCTGGATGAGCTGCAGGGGTCTGATGGCGGATGCTGGCAGACCAGCCAGTAGTGAGTTGCAGTAGTCCAGGCGGGACAGGACCATCCCTTGAACCAGGAGCTGGGTTGCGTAGGTGGTGAGGAAGGGGCGGATTCTCCGGATGTTGTACAGGAAGAACCTGCACGTTCGACTCACCGCCGTGATGTTCTGGGAGAGGGACAGTCTGTTGTCCATCACCACTCCAAGGTTTTTTGCGGTGGGTGATGACACCACGGTGTCCCCTAGGGAAATAGAAAAGTCAAGAAGGTTAGAGGATGGAGCAGGGATGAAGATCATCTCGGTCTTACCTGGGTTCAGCTTAAGATGGTGGTTATCCATCCAGCTCTGGATGTCCCTCAGGCAAGCAGAGATGCGAGCAGAGACCTGAGTGTCAGAGGGGGGGAAGGAGAGAAAGAGTTGGGTGTCATCGGCATAACAATGATAGGACAACCCATGGGCAGAGATTACAGGACCAAGAGATTGGGTGTACAGGGAGAATAGGAGGGGACCAAGGACAGAGCCCTGGGGAACTCCTGTGGCAAGGGGGCTAGGTGCTGATACTGCACCAGCCCAGGCGACTTGGAAGGAGCGACCGGAGAGGTAGGACTCAATCCAGTCTAGTGCTGTGCCACAGATCCCCATAGCTACCAGGGAGGACAGGAGGATGGGGTGGTTGACTGTGTCAAAGGCAGCAGAAAGGTCTAGGAGGATCAGGACAGATGAATGGGAGGCTGCTTGTGCGGCGTGAAGCGACTCACTGACCGAGAGGAGTGCGGTCTCTGTCGAGTGGCCAGGTCTGAAGCCGGACTGGTAGGGGTCTAGGAGGTTGTTCAGTGAGAGAAAAGAGGAGAGTTGGTTAGAAGCAGCTCGTTCAATTGTTTTGGATAGGAAAGGGAGAAGGGAGACAGGACGGTAGTTCTGGATGACAGAGGGATCCAGAGTGGGCTTTTTCAGCAGTGGGGTGATGTGGGCCAGCTTGAAAGAAGAGGGGAAACATCCAGAAGACAAGGAGGAGTTCACGAGTATCAAACGTTTTGAGTCAATTACAATGGGCTAACAAAGAAAATCCGGAAGAAAATATTCAGTAACCGAATTAATCCGTTTGAATGTTTTGATACGTAATATGCTGTCCCAGCACGAATGCTTAGCATTTTATAAAACGAATACTAAAGCAAGAAAAGAACAACATGGCGGCTGAAAGTAAAAAAAAATAACACTGCAAGTAGTCGACCAATCAGAAATTTTCAGTGCTTGCGCCCCACCCCAAAGGTTCCTGTACTTTTGGAAAGTACTACCCCCTGAGCAGGAACCTTTTTGGGGGTAAAATAAAGCCCCCGGAACTAAATTTAGACCCTAGTTCCTGCGGTGGAAACGCACTGAGTTCCTCAAAAGGTTCCTAGTTCCGGGGTAAAGTTCCTGCGGTGGAAACGCGGCAATAGTCTAAATAAATCCTCTCCGGTAGTTCGCCTTCAAATTCTAACAATATTGAGCCACTTTCCTGTTCTTTACCCTCCCGATAACTTTTCATTCGCCTCGCCCCGAATACTCCCTCCACCTCCAAGAAACAGTCAGCATCTACCGATACTGGAACCCCACTGATCACCCCTTTCCGCAGCGCTCTTTCCCTCATTAAAAAACAGACAACTTTTGTCGAACCAAATATTTTAGCTTTAAGCGCTTTATCCCTCAATCCTTTTGACTGGCACTCAATGATTATAATTCCCCCCTGGTTACCCTCACTGCCCTAACTTCCCCAATCTCCTTGTTCACTAATCTCCCTATTTCATGGATGTCATTAAAAACGCCATTTGCTTCCCATCCAGAACAGGGCTTAACATCCACCTTCATTCCTACTACAAATTTCTCATCCTTATTTTCATTTTCTATTCCTTTTTTCCTTTTCTTATTTCCACCTTCTACCACTTCACACTCCATTTCATCCCTCCAAGAAGGAGTGACCGAGTCGGCTGCAACTCTTAAAAATTACCGTTCTAGCAAACTTCTACAGCAAGTAGGCTACAGCCTGAATCACAAACTTCGAACAAGCGCAAACAGCACCCGAGCCAGGGAGACAAAAGACTTAAATAGACTCAAAACCAACAAGACACAGGAGGGCACAATTAACAATCAAGCCAGGACTGGGTGGGAACAACGAGACACAAGCAGAAACAATAATAAAATAATTGAAAGCAATAATACAATTAACCAACAGGGGAACGAGCAGGAACACAAAACAGAAGTGCCGCCATCTGGCGGCCCAACAAGGAAAGACAGAGACAGAAACATGACAATGTCGCCCCCCAGAAAGAGTTACAGTTGAGGCCAAAAGTTTACATACACCTAGGCTAAAGATATTCAAACTCAGTTTTTCACAACTCCGCATATTTCAGGTTGCCATACATTTCAAGTCAATTAGGGCATCTACTTTGTTCACATCAGAGGTAATTTTAAAACAATCTATTAGAGACAGATTTATTTCAGCTTTAATTCACTATATCAAAATTCCAGTGGGTCAAAAGTCAAAAGTACACCAAGTTGACTATCTCTTTAAACAGTCTGGAAGATTCCAGAAATTGATGTAATGACTTCTGACAGGCTAATTGTCATAATTAGGGGTCAATTGGGAGTTAATTGGCACCTGTGTCTGTATTTAAGGGTCTACCTTTAGAGTCACTGCATTTTTGCCCTTGATACCATGGAAATCTGTACAAACAATTGTATGCAAATATAAAAATCTTGGGACCACACAGACACTGCATCGTTCAGGAAGGAGGCATAAATGTGTCATTTCTGTCTTTTTGTTTCTATTTTTTTCCTTTTTGGGCCGCCAGTTGGTGGCACTTCTCAGTTTTTGTATTTCTGTTCATTCCCTCATTGGTTTCCCGTGTTAATTGTATTATTGTTTTCCATTATTTGTCGTTATTTAATCATCGTCCCCACCTGCCTCTCGTTATCCCTTCCCTCTCGTTTGATTATGTATTGAGTTCACCGGTGTCTTGTCTATTTAAGTTCTTTGTCCCCTTAACTCGGGTGCTGGTTCCTTGTGTTTGTTTCCGACTGTATGTATGTGCCCGCTTTTGTCTTGCTTGCGTTTCATGTGTGTTTCTGCCTGCATTCCCGCTTGTGTTCTGCTTGTATGTATCTGCTTGCTTGTGTTTATGTTTCTGACTGTTTCTGCTTGTGAGTTTCCACCTGTTTGTGTGTTCCGCCTGCCCGTATTTCTGACCTGCCTGGGTTCCGCTCTGCCTGTGTTCTGTTCTGTGTTTTTTTTTTTTGGTTTTTGAGTTTGTGGTTTTGCCCCTTGTGGCCCCTTTGTTTGTTCCTGAGTTTTGTATTAAATTATTTGTGTATATTTACCCTTTTAGTTTTGTGAGTTTTTTTTCCCACTCTGCATTTGGGTCCATTTCCCAGAAAACCTTGACAAAATGAACTCCCAGGGCTGAACAAACTTTGGTCAGAGAGGTTAATCGGAACCCCAAGACAACAACAAATTAACTGGTGAAGGAGTTGGAGGCATCAGGTACCAAAGTATCTACATCCATCATTAAAAGAATCCTACATCTCCATGGCCTGAAAGGCTGTCACGCATGGAAGAAGCCTCTAAAACAGGAACAGTATAAAAAACCAGAATGAAGTTTGCAGGTGATCACCAAGATGTAGACCTAGCATTTTGGAGGAGTGTTCTCTGGTCAGATGAAACAAAAATTGAACTGCTTGGCCAAAATGATCAGTGCTATGTATGGAGGGAAAAGGGTGAGGTTTTTAATCTGAAGAACACCATCCCAACTGTGAAGCATTGGGGTGGCAGCATCATGCTGTGGGGGTGTTTTTCTGGAAAAGGGACTGGTGCACTTCAGAAAATAGATGGCATCATGAGGAAGGAGGATTATCCAGAAATACTGAAGCAACACCTCAAGACATCAGCTAGAATGTTGGTCGCAACTGGATCTTCCAGCTGGACAATGATCCTAAGCATACCTCCAAAGTTGTAACAAAATGGCTTGAAGACATTGGAAAGTATTGGAGTGGCTATCACAAAGCCCTGACTTGAATTCCATAGAAAATCTGTGGACTGAACTGAAAAAAACTCAAAAGGAGGCCCACACCTGAGTTACACCAGTTCTGTCAGGACGAATGGGAAAAATTCCAGCAAAGTATTGTGAAGCTTGTGGAAGACTACCACAAGTGTTTGACTCAAGTTGAGCAATTAAAAGGCAATGCCACCAAATACTAAAAGTGTATGGAAACATTTGACCCACTGAAAATCCAATGTGGTGTAAGGGTGGGGAAGTGTTAATGACCACACGCAACTACAGTGAATTCAAAAGGGGGTTTCTTTAAGTTAACCACCAAAGTGGAAACCACTAGATTTCAGTAAGAGACTTAAGCAGGGGGTAACGAAAATAAATGACTCAACTCCTAAGGGAAAATATCCCAACACAAAGTTTCGTTCTCCTGCTGAGACATTTACTAAGGTGTAAGGAGTGAGTAGAATTTTAGTAAAGACTGCAGTGCACTCTGGAGAAAAGCAAAAGAAAAGATGCCTCGTAACGAGGAAGGCAAAAAAGGCATATTAAGGAAAATAAGGAATACAGCTAAGTGACTAGTAGGACCGAAGTCTTACTACTAGTCAAATCAAAAAGCTATATTCAAAATCCGATACCTTTTTCCTTAACACACTTTACTCTGAGAGCTTTTCACTGTTACCGGCTTTCGTGTAATGTGAGTAGACACTAAAGCGAAAAACAGATCTCACGTGAGCGTATATACGCTCTCTCAATCAGGTGTAAACAATCGGTCGTAATCAAAAGCAATCACGGAGCGCCCTCAGGCAGTCCTAAAGACTACCACACTCAGTTCCCTAAATAAGCACTCAGTTTCCTCATCAGGGATACTGAGTAGCCGATTAGCACCAAAAGGTGTCGATTAGCACAAACCAGGATGCCGAGTCGCAAGTGGAATATGGAACCATGACATACAGTACATAAAAGCTGAAATGAATCTGTCTCTAAGCTATTCTTTTGAAATGACCTCTTATGGAAATAAAGTAGATACCCTAATTGACTTAACACAGGAAATGTATGGTAACATTAAATGTGTGGAGTTGTGAAAAATTGAGTTTGAATGTTTTAGCCTAGGTGTATGTAAAATTTTGGCCTCAACTGTATCGGTCTCTTGCCAGGTTACATTGAACCTGGGCCAATGTGCAGCAGCCTGCCCCTTCTCTCCAAACTACAGAAATATTCAAAGAACTATAGTCTCTTTAACTTCTCAACTTTCCCTCCCAAATGTGAACATGACGCAAATTAAGAACTCTATATCCATGCCATTACTGGCATGTGTATTATATACGTTCAATACAACAAACATATCAGCTTCATTGTCACACACTTTTTAAATCAAATCAAATTTTAATAGAAGTAAAATTTATGAAGCGAATCAATATGCTTATGAGTACAAAAGTGGATCTCAAGAGAAAAATCTCCAGCAGAAAAAGTAACCAAGTTGTCAAAGTTGGATGGCTTTATAAAAAGCAGTCACCAACATGCCACTCAACTGTGGCAAAAGATCTGAGTGACCACTAACTACAGTTGGCTACTACTGTCAGTGGGGATATTCAATAACATTCCCAGCTCAACTGCTGTCATTCTGGAGACATTTCAGAGCTGAGATCTCTCAACACACCCCAGTCTCCCAATGTTTATACGCAGTGGAACACCTTCCGGTAGCTGTCGTCTACCTTCGGTGATGAGGTGTGTACTACAATGCAGTTGTTCATGACATTTTCACATTTGTAACAATGGAGCGCTCATTTTCTAAATTAAAATTAATCAAGAACCATGTGAGGAGCAATAGGGCAGGAGAGACTCAATGAACTAGCTATACCCAGATAGCACACATACGTCTTGCCGATGTCGGCCCAATGGCAAGCAGGTTATAGCTGTGGCTATTCGAACTCCTAGGGATTCAAAATCCAAAGACGGCGCATGTCTCCTATTCACCGTAATTACAAAAAAACACCCATTCGTAAAACTGAAATACAAATACCACACTGTAGATAAGACCTTGGCAAAGATATACATGTAAGAATCTTGTTGTTCAAACAAGTTTTCCAGGTGACTTAGCCACCAGAAATAATACAATAGCAGCACGTTATAGCTGGCCATGGCATTCTATCTGCAGGGGATTTGGATTCCAGAAGGTTGCGCATGTCTCCTTTTCACTGTAATTACAAAAAACACCCATTCGTAAAACTCAAATGCTTTATACTACAATGTAGATACGACCTTGACGAAGAAATACATATTAAAACATCATTGTTCAATCAAGGTTTAGCTGTCTAGACATGCCAGAAAACATTTTATAGGGCCTCTTCATCGGCATTATTTTGACGAATCGGAATTGAACAGTCAGGATGATGTCAAGACAGGGATTGGATACAATTTGAATGACATTTCATTTCAGCAAAACAAAATCCTTTCTGGGGTTATTTTGAATAACATAGCGACCGCTGTTTTTTTTTTTTTTTTTGGTGCCACTTCGCTTCTGAAATGGCTGTAGAAGTTTCTCAGGACGCTGGCAGTTGTAATGTTTTTAGGACACCTAAATATACGGACATATCAATAACTAATAACCAATTAATATTTTGAACATTTCACAGTTTTTCTTGTGGTGAAATGATTAATAATGCCTTCAATGTGATTAGATTTATATAATGACCCCATTCATTTTGGTGAAGCGTTAAGTGCAGGCACAAATGCTCAAACAGAATCCAGTTTGCATAAAAAAATTCACCTTACTTTAAGGCCTAGGGAAAAATCGGCACTTGGCGCATTCTATTTGCTTATAATAGTGTCCTCTCCTTCATGAGCACTGGACTCAAAAAAAAAAAAAAAAAAAGACTGGGTAGGTGAAAGCAAGTAAAGTAGTATCGCTACCATGTTGCATTAAACTATCCAGTCTCTTTTCAGGTCAGTGCTCATAGAGGAGTGGACATAAGCAAATGTGTTACTGACTATTTGGCTAGCTAGCTAAGTTAGCTAAATGACCACGTTGTTGTGCACATCAATGTCATCAAGCTAACGTTATTAATAAACAAGTGAAGTCGTTATTCAATGGCGATTAATAAGTCATGTGATGTTACAATGTATCGAACGTTACATTCATGCTACTAGTTTAACGTTACCTACACACTGCTTAAGTTAATATAAAAAGAATGTACTTACCGACAAGATGAAGTGATAATGCAGTTTGTAATGAGGTTAGTTAGCCTACTAAATAAGAAATGGTGGCTTGCTAGGTAACGTTAGCTTGTGATAGTTGGAAGCGTCAAGTGTCGAACGTCACTCTATGCACAATGAGGGTAAAGAACACTGATCTCAGACCTGCTGTTTTAACCAACAGTCGCAGGTGAGCTTTCCAACCGAGCCGCCCCACTGTAACTGCAGTTAAAAAACATCTTTAAAATACATAAAAATAAATAAATAAATAAATTCCCTGAAGCCGGGCTTGTAATACACTGGCGGAAACCCTGGTAAAGGGTTGGTTGATCTAGTGGGACATAATTCCCTGATCTACAGGAAAATATTAAAAACCCCACACAATAAAAATAGTTTTATTAGTTACACATAAAAAGAAAATGCATGTTTAACCAGTTGTATTCAACTGAGATTCTATTTGGGTGTTTTTGTCATCCTGAAAGCAACAAAGTTCTTATGCTGTCCACCTTATGACCAAACAGTGTGCCTATCAAAGTACTGTCAATTACAGGTGACTATCCATTACAGGCATTTGGCAGATGCTCTTATCCAGAGCGACGTATCCATTAAAGAAAAGACACATTGTGTTAGAAATGACAAACTGTTTTATCAAATTTGTTCGCAATTTGGCAAAAATAGACAACTTTATCCAGTGTTTTAATGCACACTTAAAATGTTAACTGTTTAAATGTTTTCCTCAGAATTCTTACCTCACTGATTACATCTTGTGTGTCCAATTTCTCTCTGAGACCTTTCTATCACTCTCAAAGCCCTAACTTTGTATAAAGCAAAAAATACATTCAGTGATCCCACACCTGTATCAAGATTCATAGATGCTTCACAACACCTAATGTTTTGGTCTAATATTCATGATATATGCATTTTAAATGCATATAAATTTTCCATCCATTTAGATTTTGTCATTTTTATGTAAGCCAAACAATAGACTTAATGTGATGCGTATTTATAAATAAAACATGAATGAAATAAATAATAATCAAATTTGCAAAATCATTATAAATAAAGCCAGTGTGTTTTAAATACATTCGTTCTATGCAATTATTATGAATAAATTATGTGTTTTAAATACATAATTATAATATAATTGTTTCAGAATTAGCCATATACAAACCATTCTCATATTTAACTTAATGAATCTAGTTTGTCTGAGGTTATTTAAAATAAAGCCAAGTTGATGTGCTTTTTAATTCCAGTGAAGGCCTTGAATGTTACTTCATAATTTGGTCATTTTCTGGATAAGTACCTTTGACATCTCTATTCCAATGTTTTTTATTTTGCAATTTTGCAATCCTACTTCATCAAAAATAGTGATGGAGGGCCACTCATCACTATTTTTTAATCAAACTGAGGCAGTACCTAACATGCATGTCCTTTTAAACAACCACAGCCAGGATGTTTCCTATCTACATTCTGTAATTTAGATAATTTAATATAAATGAGCTGATTTGACGTTTAGAATACACTACAATAGCTTCAGTCTGCTATATTAACATGCGCAGAACACATCTATATTTGTGTTTGTTATCTGATTAGTTACCTAGCTAGCTAATCCTTTATCTTTTGGCAATTTGAGAAAAACCTACCCATGCACTGGCTAAATATTGCACAACCCTAACACTGGGTAATTAAAACCTGTCCAACTGGGTAATAGGACCATGTGTTTTTTCCTGCATTTGTGAACCTGACCTGGGGTGCACTCTAATTGCAGTAATTGGTGGAAGGCAGTTCAATGAACATGACCAATCATAAAATTAAGGACCATACGAATAGCTTTTTGGCCCAGGTGCTAATTTCTAAACCAGGTGGTAAATCGTATCTGAAATTGGCCAGCAATAAACACCTGATTCACCTAATCAAAGTCTAGGTCTTGGGACATCCATGTGGTAGCCAGTTAAGCCAACATTTTCTGAAGTACTGAAAACACATCTGCGCGTACGTCATGTTCTTAGCTAGTTAGACTTCCAATATTGTTAGGACTAGCTAATTTAATGTCTTTCCTTATTTGTGTCCTTCACTGGGAAATACAGCAAAATTGAAAGATATTAGCCTTTATGATCACAGCAACTATTGGTAGAACAGTATAAAATAAAACAATACCAGAATTCATTTGAAATATAACACAAATTGAGGCCCCAAACTGAATTCCGTGTTCTATAGTTTAAATAGTTTCTTGACCTTGCTGTACGTATTTTATTGCTATAATGGTGTAGCATGGCATGTGTTAATTAATTTGTCTGTGTTTGTCACATAAAGATGTAGTAGAGGATAACGGACGTTTCATCCGGGACTTTTGTTTGCATTAAACTACATAAAATACAGACGACAATATGTTAACAAATGTTGACCTTCGTGGTCCTGTTATGTAATTCATAACACAATGTCCATCAATTAGCCTAATTACATAATCTAGACTGAAAAAACATACTAGGCCTATATGTATTCGTTAAAATGTATTTCTGCGTCAGAGTAGGCCTCATATATACTTAGATATATATATCACTCATTGCGGAAGGAAGGCGTATTTTTTCAAATTCATCCCATCCTTTTAAATCCCAAGACAGCGATCCATCATGCATTGTAAGGAGTCTGGTGTTAAATTTAATCCGTTTATGATTTATCACGTCAATGCCGACTATAAGGGGATAATTTATTTGACAGAGCACTACAAAGTTGCTAGTCAGGAATATCATGCGTAAAAACTGTTATAACCTTCGTAGCAAATACTGCTCTGTGTTTTGGGTTGTTGTATTTAGAACACGTTATGTTAAAAAAAAATACTGCAATCCCCATATTTAACCTCGGTCTTCTGGCAAGCGTGAGCAACGCTGACAGCACGCCTGCGCAGTGCGTCTCCACTGGCTCGGTGCTGAAGTTGGGCGGATGGAGGAAAAAGCACCGCTGATGGAAAAGAAGCGGCGGCATGCCATTTTACTGTTATGAAACAAATGGAAACTCAAACACTTTTAAATTAACCACAGTTTCAGATTTTCTTCTAAAATAAAAAAGGGTAAGACAATATGCATTTCTGTGATTTGCATGCGATGATGTCCCACTTGCTCTCCGTCGTCAAGGAAGATATTTAAATACAGAATAAAGTCGTTTTGCTTCACGATTCTTGTCCTAAATCAGGTGCTTTCTTTGGATTTTGAATGGATGGTTCACGTAATATGTATGTGTCGTTTTCTAACGGATTTATTGTCATACCGGTGATAGTGATTTTGCCAGTTAGAAATCTCGATATATTGCTAACTGAGCTACTTATGATTATTCGAATTTCGTTGTTGAGACCGTTGAAAATTGAAGGGAGTGCGAAGTGCTAAAAGAAAAAAAGACATATTTGAAAGGCAACACTTCCTCCAATATAACCTACTGGTTGAAGAGCCGGCCCACTTGCTTGCTGCTAAGTTCTTTTCTAAACCACAATGTGCAATCAGACAGCCTCCTAATATTTTAAATTATGTGCACAACCGGTCAGAGGCGAAAAATCTACAACAGGCTACTCCAAAGATTCACCTTTCATTCACCATCCCTGTTTGCTTATATATCATTATTTTTTAATCAGTAGGACAGTACAAATTGCAAATGAGGATTTGTCTCCTCCTGACCATGTGTTGAAGACAGCAGTTCATGATAATATGTGCATTTAATAAAGATGGCTGTTTTTTTTTCCCGATTTTGAAGCATCAGGGCAGTTGTTACTTGTGTTGTCACATACAAACTCGTTGTCACTGAATTGTCACCTGTGTGGTTTTTTTTGTACGTTGAAATTTAAGTCAGCCTTGCAATAATTTCATGAGCCCTAAAATGATTTATTAAGAAAGTGCTCAAACCCTAGTCACGATATAGCATTTAATCTTTCACATTCTAATTACTGTATTTACACTACTGGACTGACTGTATTTGCATATTTGTTATTACAGAGATACGACTTTATTAGCTGTTAAGCTATATCCTCAACCATTTCCCCCAATATCTATTTATTCAGTTATCCTACTCTGTGTTAAAACAGTCATGCCACTTTTGTAGTGAACTGGATTGCATATAATGCATTCATGGAATTATTTTCTTTATTTTCAATTTCACTATTAGACTAACAACTATTTGCTGCTGTGTCCAGAATGATCTTAAAGTGTGATTTTAAAGCTGGTATTTTATGCATAATCCTATTGATTATGCCGTTTTTCCCCCAACTGTAAAATGCTAATAATGACTGTAATTAATGATGCCAGAAATGATCCCGGAAAGCTTAATCAAATATAAGCTGAAAAGCTGCATATGATATAATTAAATAAGCAGTGAAAACAACTGGGCCAGTGTCAAAATATGGGGAAGCGGCAAACTGAAATAAATCCTGATTTAATCATTTCAAAATTTAATTTTGATTGTAAGGTTTGCATGCAATTGAAGCAAATAATTTTTTTTTTAAACTCCATAAAGATTCTATTTAAAAAAAATCAATTCATATATATGAAGATTGAATGAGGCTGCCCTTTGGCAGTAGGCTAAAACAAAAACATTGGTTTAAATCACAGTCGCTTTACTGTAAGACACATTCACATGATGCCAAAACTATTGCTGGCATATGTCCACATTTTTCTGTGGCCAGTAATGACTGCTGATGATCAATGGTACAGTAGCTGGACGCTACCTGTCAGACCATTATAACATTCATAAATTTACACAAATTAAAATATACAATACAGAAGATTTGACTGCCCAAATCAAGCAATCATTGACTTTTGGAACCACGTCAGTTACATACATCCCCTGTACAGACCTACATTTTGGTTGGTGTTCAAAGGAGTGTTTAAATGAGTTCAGTTGTAAGTCCACTGTAGTAGCACTGTTCATCTGACCTCATATTTCTGTACTAATACAAGGAATGAGTACACCATCTTTTCAGAATTCTTTTCAAGGAAATGGGCCATCCTGGCATTACATATACTCATATACTATAGCAATGTCTATCTGCTGCCATAATCCACATCCAGGTTCATATATTGTATCAAAGCAAGTAATAATGATAATGCCTTGCATTTATATAATGCTTTTCTCACACTCAAGGCACTTTACAGTGATGAGAGGGAGCTCAATCACCACCAATGTGTAACCTCAGTGTTTTTTAGCCAATTAAACTGGAGGATGATTAGGTGGTAGGTTGAGAGCAAGGTTGGGAATTTAGCCAGGACGTTTGGTAACCCCTTACTCTTTGCGATAAATGTCATGCAGTTGTTAAAGACCACAGTGAAGACTGCGTCTACACTTTGGTTTAATGTCCCATCCCATAAACAGGAAATTACAATTCTGCTATGGCAATGTTATGGTCTGTGCATGTGAGTAAGAAAATCAGCTGCTATAGAGTATGGTGTAGGTGTCACAATTAACCATTTTTAACCTGTTACTTTATTGTTCACTCTTTCCATCTAATTAGGCATGAAACAATTGAGAAACTGCTAGCTAGTTAAGTAAGTCCTCAAATTTTGATCAATTCATATTTTCTATTCTGTACATAGTATAAAATACTGTATTATCTTCTAGAAGCCATGTTTTTATCCATCTATTCTTAATACCCCCTAGTGTTTTTGTTTTTCAGTTCCATATAATCTCTAGTCAACAACATGACTCATACAGTGATGTGAAAAAAGTACACCCTCTAAACAGTACAAAATAATAAATCAAATTTCATGTGACAAAGAACACATATCAAATTTTAATTTTGAGTTATTTTCAACCAAATCAAGCCAACATGCAGAAGTTTTCTGTGAGAAAATAAGTATACCACATGATTCAGTGGCTCGTAGAACACCCTTTCGCAGCAATAACCTGAAGTAATGCTTCTTATAATCTGTTACAGGCCTAAATGTTATCACCCAAAAGGGTGTAGTGTAACATAAAACGAAATATAATCTTTTTTACTAATGCAGTAGTATGTCTTCACTATTAGTGCTGTTTATACAACTAAGCATTTATCTTAGCCAGGAAAAATGACTAACAGTTTCATCAAACCCAGCAACAAAAAGCATGTCTCAGCGATGTAATTTGATATCTGATAAAAAAAACATGTTTTCAGCGTTCAAAAATGCCAAGTTACTCACACATACAAAGCACTGTATATTAGTCATTAATTCAAACTGGCAAAATCTGCCAGTTTGCCATTAAAAGTATTGATATCACAATTACTAGTTACAAGAAGCAATATTGGCTATCTTACCTCATACAACTTATACAAGCTGTTTGCAAAAGCAATGTGACCTAATGTTTCCGAAATTGTTTCAAGTAACTTGGCCCGGTGTGTACAAGCATACAGTACATTAATGAGGTAAACTCATTAACAGTTTAAATGTTTTATTTTTAGTTAGCCAGAAAGCCAAAGTAATGAGTTAAAGGTTTGCTTGAGTCCGAGGAGGGATTTTTAAACCAGGGTCTGTCTAAAAAGTTCAAAAGGCAAACACGCTACTCAGAGAGCTACAAGGAAAGTATATGTTGGGGCCACAAGGTTTTGTCCTTTAAACATGTGCACTTGTATATATGTCAATTTTGTGTAACGTTTTTATTGGCTAATGTACTTAAATGTCCAATAGGGAGACATATTTTGTGGGCCTGAAGCATTCGTGATGATGTAATCAGGCAATAAAAAGAAGAAGAAAGAAAAAAATGTAAAATTCGTCAAGTTTGGGGCTGTATTGTGTACGTGTAAAGTTGTTTGTGAATTCTGTCTGTTGAAATGGGAGTCAGAAGGTACAGAAATTAATGTTTTTAAGGGCTGTGGTCATTGTGGTTATTTCTGTAGGGAACCCTGAAAAGTGCCAAACTCTTTTCTGTGCTGTATAGGAATGGGGCATGCCACCCCACCGTGCGGTAACTTGGCAGTGGCTTGGCATTTATTAATCACAATACAAGATGGCAAAATAGCCCATTAGTGAATTTCAACATAGTCCAAAACTTAAGCATTTTCAGCGTAGATAAATCACAGCTAGCGATATTATAGGGCAGGCCCAGGGCACAATGGAGAATTAGCAAATATAAGCACTGGGCACAAAGGTGGACATTTAGTTAATTGTTGAATTTGTTTCAACATCTTAACTTACCAAAAAAACAGAACAGGAAGAAAACATTTTTCATGGCGATACTGGCTACATTCCTGCATTCCTGTCTCAAAAATGCCTTAATATCCAACTTTCATTAACATTGTGTCAGAATTGTAGAAAAGTTGTTAGATAGAATGCTTGCTATCAACATAAAACTTACTTTATCTAGTACTATTATACTGTACTTTTATCTGCTTGTTGTTTTACTTGTACTACCTGCTGTATATTTACTATCTGCACTTTCCCTACTGATTATGCTCACCTTCTCGTTCTTCTCACTGTTTTGGTGTGAACACTGCATGATGCACTATGGATAGTTATATAGCTGCATGAGAATGTGACAGCTCTATGGTTTAGCTATTTTTTTTTAAAGGATCTTGAGCAAAAAAAGCCAAAACCATCTTGGGTGCTTTATCTTTCAGATGTGATGCCAGGATCCCCTCCTGTATAATGGATGGCCTGCCCATTGACCATTAAGTTCTGCTGAAATTCAGGTGGAGACTACCACGCCCCTTTTCCTCATCTGTCATTGTTGCACCCAGTCAGGGATGATGGGAAATGTACCCAGTGGAGACACCTCTGGTCTGCTGCTTTGTCTCTGTCCTTTGCAAGTCCATTCCTTAGCACCATGATTTTCCTTCTTGACCCTTCCAGACATACCTGCTAATTTTTTGGTAAGTTGAAATATCTTGTCATGTTCCATATGTATTAATGATTCTGAATATATTAATTTAAGTCTGTAACTGATCAGAGTTAGTCAATGATCATTAAATAAATCTGAACAATGTATCCATATGGTTTGTAGAATGCAGAATATTGGGGTATTTAGACAGCTAAACACATCAAAATGCAAATGACAGAACCATACGTCTTGCATGTGTAGTGACGTTTAGTCAGGTTTGTTCAGAACAATGGAATTCAACAACCAATCAGAATTGTGTACATCTATAGAGCCCAACTTAGTGAAATAACAGACATGACAATGGTTTGGAAATAAAGGATATATATTTATTGGTTATGATAATGAATATGTGAATATGCTAATTGAAAAACATAATTTGCATAATAATGTGGAATAATATAATACGATTCTAATCAGAGGAAATGATAATTCTATGATGGCTAACCATAGAGGTTAACAGCACTACCATTCAACAAAGGTTGATTTGTTGTTATGGGTTAGTGACACGCTACTGTGTATTATGTGGTTAGTTCCTTTAATCAGTATCAAAAAATTACATTATAACAATGTAAAACAACAATGTCATGGAATTTTGCTATTCCAGACCAACACAGGCATAAAAAACAAAACACAACAAACAGCAGTAATCTAATCTAATACAATCAATATTACAAAGTTTCTCGTTGTCCTATGGTTTGATGTAAGTGTTAAAAATACTTAACGGCAATAAAAAAGGAGGCCTGTCCTTAATTCCGTTAGGTGATGCGTCAGATCATCAGCTGGTCCCAAGGTCCATGGGAAACTTGGACTTGGGAAACTTCTTCCTTGAAGTCAGGGTCACAACAATTCCAGTCAAGATGACTTGGGATGTGCACAAATTTTCCACTTGGGTCCAACCGCAAGGGAAATACGGAGGTAGATACTTGTACTCAGAACAGCTGTCGATGGGAAATAAACCAGCTTGATTTAGTTTGTGGAAGGCAGCAGGCCAACTCAGGCAGGTCTCCAGCAAGGTGCGAGTTGAGAGTTGCTGTAAAGTCTGGAAATGTCCTTAAGGAGATGCGTCTGGTTGGTAAGACAATGCCTTATCTCGGAGCGAAGTAGTCAAGTTTTTGATGAGTTTTTTTGCTCACAAAGTCACTGAAGTGATGGAATCCCACGTGTGATCACTAACGTGATTGGTGTATTATTTTGATGCAAAAACATTTGATTGGCTTGTGGTATTGGAGCGGTCAATAAAACCTGGACAGATAAACCATTGATTACTGCTTTAATGCTTAACCTCTTAAGGCACAAGCCAAATCTTGCCAATCCTTGCCCATTTAGGGGGTACCCTATTTAAAGCTTTATAACTCCAGATGTGAACACCACAAAGACTTGAAAAATGACTTAAAAGAAGCAAGACATTTGTACAATTTACAATACTAGCGCAGATTCGTTTATATTCATAATATTGGAAGAAATAAAGTGCCACAAATGCAATTGTTTTGACAAAAAAACAAAAATAAATTTGCACTTTTTAAGTTTGCAATGAAATACTGAGAGATTGCATATATACAGGAGGTTAAACCATACATGTGCTAGGTCAAAAACTTCTTGACCACAAGTTCATAAAATCTAAGGGTGGATATGTAGAACTACTATAGATGTATGAAGCAAAAACTAAGCAGTGTACCCAGTATCTCCAAATCTATCTCCATATCCACGTATTTCACTGCAAATCAAATGTTTTGACTCAAGAAAATCACTGTTGCATAATTTTCAAATGGGAATTACAAGCTTTCAGTCAGTACAGTGGTCTAAAATAGCTAGGTGTCCAGAAACATATCCAAAATCTCTCCAAAATTGAATAAAATGCTTTTTGTCCATTATAAAGCATATAAATGAGCCCCTTATGAGGGTTTAAGATGAAACATTGCTATCAGATTAAAAAAATAATGCAAAAATATTGTCACACGATGCGGTACAGTACCTAAATGTGTAATAATTAACTCATGTGTATTTCTATACTCTGTACTCTCGTATGTTTTCTTGTATGGGGATGAGACAACATGAAAACAATTTTCACCCATCCACCACGTTTTGGCAATGTTCCAGCGCTGACGTCATCACTGTTGCATGCTTCACAAAAACTATTACACTTCCCTCTAACGCTTACATTACAGTGTGAAATATTTACATTATATAACACCACTAACCTATTTAAAGATACTCAATTTCAAAAATAACGTATATAACCGAAATATTTTGAGCGGTAATACTTACATAGCAATGATGAAATCTCCTCTATGTTCAGTAGATGGAGACAGAGACAGTATCAATGATATTGTTCTATTCGCTTCTGTTTTGCTCCAGAAAACGATGTCAGCTAGGTCTATCAGCAAACATATGACGTAGCTATGTTCAGAAGTCCTCAATAATAATAATATTTTCCAAGAAATTACGAAATATCCTTGAACATGTTTCGTTAGGTGCATCGTATTTGTCTGCTAACAGAGTGAATGCGTAAGTGAATGTGATGCTAAGAATATTTTCTGTTACGCTGACCTATAAAACGCTATTCCAAAAGCAGAATTAGACATGTTATACATCGTTAGAAAGCTTATACTCTCGCCTACTGAATAAATTAATTGTCAATCAAGTCAGACTGTACTAAAAAGGGCGACGACGCCGTAAACAACATGTGTGGTGTTACGCACAGCTATTTTGGAAGACACCCAGGCGTCACAGATGCGCTTATATTTCCGAAACGGATTGTCCAAGACAATATATGACCACGCAGTCTCAAAAGGGACATCTCTACACGTAAAGCCAACAGTAAGGTTTTATATTTATTCAATATTTAGTCCCAGATATTGACTGTAGAATGACATGGTATCATTTAAAAAAACTTTTTCTTGTTTATTTCGTTATTCAGTGAGCAGCGTTTTCACTGCTGTATAGGCATATCTTAGGGCTATTGTCGAGTTTATCTTGTTGCTATGACGGAATACGATTTTTTAGTGGTGAAAGAATATTTCTATGAATGCCAAGATAGACAATATTGTCCATTATGTCAAGGGTGGGGGGTGTTAAATGAACGACCGAAGCGACAATGGTGGGGCTGCGAAACTCCGTTTCCGGCATAGTTGTCATGTATCGTCTACTAATGAAACTGAAACAACCCGTTTCTGTTTTCATCTCACACGTTGGTTGCAGTAGCACCGAATGTTTGACTTTAGTAATCTAGGCACGCGGGCGTGCCCACCACTAGGGGCTGTGCGCTAGTTCTCCCACGTCACTCCTCTGCTGCGATCACTTCACTGGCTACCGGTCGCTGCCAGGATCCGATTCAAAGCCCTGACCCTTGCCTACACTGCCGCCAACAGGACAGCCCCCATCTACTTGCAGGACATGACTCAATTCTATGTGCCTGCTCGACCACTCCGCTCTGCAGCAGCAGGGCGTCTTGTAACCCCTCCCACCCGCCCAAAGGGATCACAGAGCTTCTCCACCCTAGCTCCCCAGTGGTGGAACGAACTCCCCGTCCCTCTCCGAACCTCCCCCTCACTATCCATCTTCCGCCGTGGCCTGAAGACTCATCTCTTCAGACTATACCTAGAATAACCACCACCATGCTGTGTATATATATATATATATATACATATTAAAAAAAAATTAAAAAAAAACCCTTTTTTCCTTGTCACTTGTTACATGTTGCCCCATCCCTGCACTTCTTGGTAAATTGTATTTGTCCTAATACTCTAGCTTAATCTTCTGCCTAGTTTGGCTTTGCAGATGTTCGACCAGGATAGTGTTCATTGTTCTCAGCTAGAAATAGCTGTACAAAATAAGTAATTGTACCTTACTGAACCCGTGTTCAGCAGTTGTCTACGATCATGAAAATGCACTTCTTGTACGTCGCTTTGGATAAAAGCGTCTGCCAAATGAATGTAATGTAAAGAGGTTAAGCAAGAATGTTAAATCAGACTCCCCATTTCCTCATAAATTGGGTGTTCCTGCCCCAAGCTGCAGCTTTAATTGATCAAGCGGTGAGTTTATTGCAGGGTCACAAGAGGAAGGGAACAGGCACTTAATTATGTCTTGGTTGACCAGAAAAAGTTAATGGAGAATGTGACTCAGCAGAGGGTCAGTCCTGTGGTCAAGGAGCCAGAGGCCCCAAACATTCCTGTATATAGTAATATTTTTACACATGCATGGGGTTCTGATGCACTGTGCTATTATATATATATATATATATATATATATATATATATACACATACAGTATATAACAATATTTAACTCAATGTGTATATCAGGGCTCAATATTATCGGGTAAGCACTAGATATTATATAAAAATGGAAATACAGCAGCTAAATGGAAGAAGTTGTCCTATTTTATGACTCACAACATTAATAAACATAATGCTGTTCATTTCTGTCATCTTGTCAGCCTAAAGGTACAATAGCAGAGCTGTTTGTCTTCCACCTATTACATCACACATTACAGTAATTTTCTGGTGTGACTTTAGCTGTTTCTGTCAGGAGTGATCAATTTGTTAAATTTGTAGCCATGCTAACAACAATTTCAGCTTCATTTAATGAAAAACCTCTAGACTAGAAATATCTTTGGGAATGTCATTATGTGGGGCTTACCCTTCAAATTTTTCCCAACTTGCCTGATTGGGCAAGTAGACTGAAGGTTTCTACAGTCCCACATCGATTGTTTGTTTTAAAAGCATCTAGAAATAAATAAATACATAGCCATGTGTACAGTAGCACTGTGTATGCCTATAAATTCAAAAAAATTAACCTTAAACACATTATTACCGCTTGCATTTCCTCGTTTGTGTGTGTGTGTGTCTTCTCATGGATTATTACCGCATGCATTTCCTTGTTTGTGTGTGTGTGTCTTCTCTGTGGCTTGTCACCTTGTCGTAGTGGAGAAGCTTGAGTGGTCCTGAGATCCAGAGAGCGATGCCGTCTGGAGCTATGCTCCTGGTAGGGTCACCCATGGCAGTAAGGTCGAGGTGGGAGGTCCCTGACAAAGAGCAATCCAACCAAGACCTCAACGGTGGAACAGGTGGAGGATGATGGCTTACTTTAGGGGAGCATCACAAAGGCTGGGAAGGCGGATGAAGGCTGCAGCAGAAAAGGGCCCCCAGTCATCTTGGACTCCATACCACTGGATCCTGACCCAGATCTGTCAAGGACCGTGTGGTGGCTGTCCGTGCACCAGTCTCCCCACATTAAACAAAGTCACGCACAGGCGTCCTCCATAAAGGGAATCCACCCTAACATCCCGGATTAGGTCCTATGGCAACCAGCAAGTGGCGACGGGGGCAGGATTGTGAGATCTGGAAGCCCCTAGTCATGAGCCGGCACATTAGGCGGTGGGTGCTAGATTCAGTCGCTAGGCTCTTGGAACGAGGCAGAAAGAGCCCTTTGGCAGCTGCACCCACAACTGAGCAGCCCTCTTTAGGATCCACTCTGCTTACCCCACCTGGGGAAGGGGCTAGTAAAGGTGCCCTAAAAATAGCCTGTCTCAAAACTCCCGACTGGATTATCGCTTCCAGAGGGACCACCACATGCGGTCGAAAACACAGAATTATGAACTTTGGAGCCTGGCATGTGCGCACACTGATGGATAGTGCAACCAGTAACAAACCGGAGAGGAGAACCGCAATCATTGCTAGAGAACTGAGAAGATGCCGGATTGACCTAGCTGCCCTTTCTGTAACCCGACCAGCAGACAAAGGACAACTGAAGGAGGAGAAGGGTGGCTACACTTTCTTCTGGAAAGGAAAAACTGCTGATGAGCCCAGGATCCATGGTGTTGGATTTGCCATCAGGAACCAGCTCATCAGTCACCTCTCTGAACTTCCTGTGGGGATCAGTGAACCAGAGATCAGGGGACCAGAGATCGTCTGGTGCTTGCTAACAACCAGATGGCAACAGTTCTGAGTGCCTATGCCCCTACTTTAGACTCTGAAGAGGAAATAAGAGACCTTCTATGCCTGCTTAATTGCGACATTGCCAAGAATCCCCAGGGAGGATAAGATTATTCTCCTAGGAGACTTCAACGCCCGGGTTGGCCGGGACCAACACCTCTGGAAGGGCACTATAGGAAAGGAAGGCATCAGGAACATCAACACCAATGGAGTTCTGCTTCTCAGCAAATGTGCTCAGTACAACCTCATCATCACTAACACACTTTTTCGCCAGAAAAACAAACTTAAGGAATCTTGGAGACACCCCCGCTCCAAACACTGACATCTCATTGACTATGTCATTGTACGAGCCAGGGACCGCCGTGACGTGAACATCACAAGGGCCATGATCGATGCAGATGACTGCTGGACAGATCATCGCCTCATTCACTCTACGATGTCCATCAAACTCAAGAGGAAGAGGAGAGTTCAAAAGAAGCAGATTCGGCCAAGACTGAACCTTGAAAGTCTGGATGAAACTGCCATCCAGCAGGCCTCTCTTGCGGAAAGCCTCCAACATGAATACCCTGATGACATCAGAGCGCACTGGAGCCTGCTCAAATCCACCACCCTTGATACCTGTGAAACCACCCTTGGGTACATTTCCAGAAAACACCAGGACTGGTTTGATGAGAACGACACAGAGATAGAACAGCTCATCTCCAAGAAAAGGAAAGCCTTTCGGGCCTGGCAAAATGATGTAACCTGCAAGGCCAAAAGAGTGGCTTACTCCAGAGCCAAGGTGGACATCCAGTGCCAGGTAAGGGAACTTAAGAACTCTTGGTGGACAGAAAAGGCTCTGGAAATCCAGACATTGGCGGACTCGGGTAACACCAGAAGCTTTTTCAGCGCTACTAAGGCCGTCTATGGTCCAAGCTACCGCGGCTTAAACTCCCTGCGCTCAAAGGACAGGCAGGAGCTGCTGAAGGACAACGAGTCCATTAACGCCCGATGGAAGGAGCACTGCCAGGAACTCCTCAACTGTGACAGCATAACTGAACCAGACATTACCGGCAGCCACATCGCCCAGAGTCACATCTGAGAAGACATGGGGGAACCTCCTACCATGACAGAGGTGCAAGTTGTTATCAGGAGCCTTAAGAACAACAAGGCCGCCGGTCCAGATGGGATCCCAGCTGAGATCTTGAAGGAAGGTGGACCAGAGCTCCTGTACCACATCCACACCTTACTCCTCAAGGTCTGGGAAAAAGAAGAACTTCCCTCAGAGCTCAGAGATGTTCTGATAGTGACCATATTCAAGAAAGGGGACAAGGCTGAATGTGGAAACTACAGGGGCATATCGCTCCTGTCAACAACAGGCAAAATCCTTGCTCATGTCCTCGCAAACTGACTGCTACCACTGTCTGAGGAAGAACTCCCAGAATCACAGTGTGGCTTCCGCCCATCCAGAGGTACAGCAGACATGATATTCACAGCACGCCAACTCCAGGAAAAATGCCATGAACAAAGGCAGCCTTTATACATGGCCTTCATAGACCTGACAAAAGTGTTTGACACGTAGACCGCCAGGCTCTGTGGAGCATACTATCAAGGCACGGCTGCCATGATAAGTACATCAGAATATTGAGGCTTCTACATGATGGCATGTCAGTCACAGTGCTCAGCAACAGCGGCTCTGAGTCCGAGCCCTTCACTGTGGAAGTGCGGGTCAAACAGGGATGCATCATCGCACCCACGCTGTTTGCCATCTTTTCTGTCCGCCATACTCTGCCTCATTGGCGAAGAGCTGCCACAGGGTATCCCAATCCTGTATAGAACTGATGGCAGGCTCTTCAACCTTAATAGCTTCAAGGCTAAGAGCAAAACAAGCAGCGCCACCATCATGGAGCTTCAGTACGCGGACGACAACGCCACTGCAGCACACTCTGCAGAAGACCTCCAGGGCATCCTGAATGCCTTTGCCAAGGTATACAGAGCCCTGGGCCTAGCCTTAAACATCAAGAAGACCCAGGTCCTACATCAACCTCCACCCAACCAGCCATCTACCCAGCCCACCATGAAGGTGGACAACACCACTCTTGAAAATGTTGGCCACTTCCCCTACCTTGGCAGCCTTCTTTCTTCAAAAGCTGACATCGACTCTGAGGTCAACCATCGCCTGAGTTGTGCCAGTGGAGCTTACACCAGACTCAGGAAAACAGTCTTTGAAGACTGAGACCTAAAGGCTCAAACAAAACTCCGGGTTTACAGAGCCGTTGTCCTCCCCACCCTGCTGTATGGAGCCGAGTCATGGACCGCCTACAGCAGGCACCTGAGAGCCCTGGAACAACACCACCAAAGATCCTTACGAAAGATTCTGAGGATCAGCTGGGAGGACAGATGCACCAACATCAGCGTACTGGAGGAGGCCAACATGACCAGCATCACCACCACAATAATGCAGCACCAACTCCGATGGACAGGCTATGTCATCCGCATGTCCAACACACGTCTCCCCAAACAGATCCTGTACTCCCAGCTGAAGGAAGGTCAGCGAGTCCCCGGCGGGCAATGGAAATGTTTCAAGGACAATATCAAGACCAGTCAGAAGAAATTCCATATCACAACGAGCAACTGGGAGCACGTTGCACTGGACAGGCGCTCCTGGAAGAAATCCATGCAGGAAGGAGCTGCATGCCATGAAATGGAACTCTGCCGTGCTGCAGAGACAAAGCGACAGCACTGCAAGGAGAGAGAGAGAAAGGCTAAACCACAACTTTTCCCTGCCCACACTGCACCAAAGTATGTGGATCGCGGATCGGCCTCCACAGCCATCTGAAGACCCACAAGTAGACGACCCAATGGAGAGGTCATACTCGCCTCGAGTGACTGCTGATGATGATGGGTGTTGTGTGTGTCTGTGTTACTCAGAAATGTGATTGAATGATTTTGAGAGGTTTACATCCTCTTTGCCCTCTGCCCTGTGTGTCATCAAACTTCTGAATAGCAGGCCCCTCTAAGTACATATACATTCATTAAGTAAGAATGTCAGTAGACTAGCTACTTCGCCAATCTGTTTTGATTCTTTTCATTGAACTGAAAGCTTGTTCTTTGGCTGCAGTGGACATATGAAGGACCGACACAGCCTCAATGACCATCAGTTCTTGTACTGCTCTCTGCGATCAGGATCCACCAAGAATCAGTTGATGCCTTTCTTTGCTGCAACTGTGGTAGGAATTTAATCAGCACTTTTTCAGATGGCTATTCCATAATTCTGGCTCTCTCTTCCTACCACCAACTTCTAAGACAGTACAATGATCAGTCACACACTTAACCCCTTTGCTCAAGAACCCTAGTGGCCAGCATCCTGAGATTGCTCAACTCAGACATTCGATGATCTTGCAACCAAACTGTGAATGGAAACCACAAACTGTGTTCAAGCTCTATTAATAGAAGATACATGACAACTACACCAACTACATAGTTTCTAAGTGCCACTATTATCATGTCCATTTAACAAGCATACTAAACTGTATAAGAACTAGAAGGGAAAGATGGTCATGTGGTTCAATTCAAATCTGTTCAGTTCGATACTTCTGCTGAGGCATCACTGCAAGATGGTGCCACGGCCTGGAAATAGGATTATATGATGAAGCTGCCATGTATTTCCTATGAGAGTTGTAGCAATTCAACGAACTTGCTCCTGTGCGAATTAGACTCCATAACCTCACATTGAGGTAGTCAATAGAAGCAGGCAATAACATTATACATTTTTCCTGGAGCGGAAACTTTTTTTGGCTGAACAGAACAGAGAAATGACTAAATATCATTATTCCGATTGCGTTGACTATTCCGATTAGCTAGCTTTGTTAGTCAATGCAATGTTGTATTGTTAAATTAGCGGTTTATTATAAATAAATGCTAGCTGCAAATTCCTCGGCAGCCATTACACTGTGCAAAAGAGACAAGCTGATCACGTTCACGTGTCATGTCACGTTGGCCAATCTATGGAATTTACTATGGGCCGTGATAAAAGCGCTGTTTTAAGAAGGAAGTTTCCCTTCTAGTTCTTATGTAGTTCATTGATCGCCTCCCTGCAGACTCATCTGCAACTATACCCCCAAGCATTACAAACTGGACATTACATTACATTTATTTGGCAGACACTTTTATCCAAAGCGACGTACATGTGCATACCTAAGGCTATTGGAACAACTATAAAACACAGGTCCATTTTTTACAGTTATTCATAGCCATGAACACATTACGCTAATATCACTCACGTCATTACTGGTAAGTTTTAAATGATCTAGTTAACCAGCTAGCTAACTATATAAATAAATAAGACTTAACAGCTGCAGCCATGTGTATGTTCTTTAAACAACATCCCTGTAAGTTAGCTAACTATTGTTGGGAATCTTCTCCCATGTGGAACCAAGTTGAGAAGGGTGAAGTAACACACTGAGGACCACTTTCTAATGAAAAGATTTGAATACGATGCACAAAGGGAGACTCGCCACAGTGCCACAACAAGCGTTCCGTATGAATCTCAACGAGACAGTCACTAGTGAGGGTTTAAGTATACTGTTGAGAGGTGTGGTTGTTGCCATGCGTAAACGTTCCCAGGAAGGAATACACATTCCAACAGACTTCCCGGGGTCACCCAAACAGCCTGCTGCCGGTGACACCCCTTTGATCTGTGGCTATTGTATATCCTTACAAACAGTGATTGCCATTTGCCTCTAACAATGGGAAGCAGTTACAGAGTGTGAGGTTGGGAAGTCACAGAGTGTGAGTGTGTGTGAGTGTGGAAATGTGTGTTCAAATGAGGTTAAGACACAGGGAGGAACTGAATTGTATCATTCCCCCATTTTGTATTGGTGGTGGGGTAGCATCCCAACCACCACTAATTAAACTTTGATCCTTACACCATTTGCTAGGGAATTGGTCAGATTACAGTCAGTTAGATCATAATGCACTTTGTTACTTAAATTACACAATTTACAATACATAGAACAACTAAAACAAAGGTAATAATGCTGAGTCCCCAGTTACCCTGGGATATTACCACGCAAAGCCACCCCGAAGGGACACTAATTACTACCTTTTAGTCATTGAGTCACAGTTATTGCCTTTTAGCTGCAGTGTGATATTAGGGTTCAACACCCAGCTATCAAGTGCTGGAACAGAGGTGTTAGTGGTGACATCAGGAGTGACTAGAATAGAGCTGATAGTGGTAGGAGTGTCAGTTGGATTAGTGCAGTAGGAGGTGTTAGGCATTGCACAAAGCTTTTTGGCCACAGTACAAATGTCCAAACCCGACCCACACCAAGTGGTAGCATTGGTTCTCACTGCTATTGCTCCCGGCGATTCCGGCAATCACACATGACCATTGCATGGGAAAGTGAGCGGATGTATAGGCTGTGCCTTCAGTATAGGTTTCTGCCCTCCTCGAATTGGCACCCCATCCCAAATGGTCTCACCCTCGTGCAGACACCGACTACTGACAGGGACCCCTCCCCGGCCGTCACCCAGGGAGCCGGCACTGCTGACCACCCTCAACCTGGTACATGTGACGCGAGCAGGTCACCTCGTCAAAGCTGCCACCTCCATGCGGAATGCCATGCCAGTTCTATACTATTTTCAAGCAAATGCTGGAGAAAAACAGTGATTACCTCCCTAGTATCATGCATCGCAAAAGTAAGAATGAGAGTAGTTTGGTTAGAAAGTAGTCCTCCTTTTGTCACCAATATTGTGCCTGTTGCTAACAAGTATCAGCCCAATCTCAATTATTGATTTTATAACCAAAAAATGGCATTCGCTGTGGACCCAGTGGCTCCCTCCCATCAATGAATGTAATATCCCTGTTTCCTAATTGTAACTAATATATATATATAATTTTGTTACAAAAATAGCCTAACCTGAGCAGTTTTACACATGATTAACGATTATGGGAGAGTGTATGATTGATACAGCTACTAGGGCAGGCAGAGGTTCTCTTTCAGATAACAATAAAAATTTTGGTCCACTATTCAATTTAGGGCATGTGCCAGGCTTCTCTGGAGGGCATATCCGTATATGGCCTTCCGAGTGGGACAACCAGTCCTGCAGCAGTTTTATCCTAAATAATGTGAAACTTTTCCAATACTTTAATTGCCTCCTCTCACCCTATTCCTGTATCAACCCACACTCTCAGACTGTATACAACATTATAATACAATGACAAAAATGTTCAACATTACAACATAATGACAAAAATAATAGCTGTGAGGCCATTCCAGGTCCAACTGCAGCCTGCAGGGTTGGTGCACATCCCTGTACTGTGGAAATGGGTGTCTAAATGGAGACACGCAGAGAGAGATAGCCCCCAGGGGCTAGAAGTATAGATGGGGATTATTGTGCCCCATGTTGGGTCTCACCCTTGTATTTTCTTTATTATTTTATGCGGAACCATACCGGAGTTGGTAGCAGCTGATGGAATCGTGAGCATGTGTGGTCCAGACCAAATTTGGATAAAATGTCTCCTGATATGTTTTCAGCAGGATCTGGTCTAGATTCAACTGGCCATGTTTCCTCTTTGTCCTCAGCCAGGTCAGGTCCAGTTTTGCAATCCTGTGAAAACACACTTAGGACAAAAGTCTGCAATATTCAACAAAATGGTCAGCCATACATGCTATTCACTGTTACCCATACACAAATCACCGAGTCCTCATGGTTCGACCTGTAAGAATTTCAAAGGTGAAAGTAAATGTTAATTACTCGGTCCTGCTTTCACGGAGAGGAGCACCGCTGGTGGCTGCGTCACCCAGTCTGATCCTAAAATGAAGAACAATTTCTTAGTTTCTTTCACCACTCCCCCATTTTGTACTGGGGGCTCCTGCGCTAGTCAGGAGTCTCCTATTCACTCACAAGCTCAAATGTCAGAAGTCATTTTAAAGTCCTTATGCTTACATCCTCAATTCTCCATATACAAGTACTTTCAAACATGTTTCTCCCCCTTCCCTACTTGCAATTTCCCTGTAAATCTCACTGGCTTTCCAGTGCCTAGCTTCCTCCCGTGTTTGAGCAAGATCCTCAGCGTCTCCCACAGTACTGCAGTAAAGGCAGTATACTACCTTGCATCAAAACCCTTCTCTTCTGTTCAATACTTCCGTCTTTTACTTCCATCTTTCGCACATATTCAAACCCTTGAATGTGACATACTATTTCCTCCATCTCTGGCGTCTCACACAGCCTCAGTTGCCCTCGGTAACCCCACAGATCACCCCACAGGTACATTTGCGGTATTAATAATTAATTGGAAACCTGCAGTGTATATTTTATTATGCCATTTGATTAAACGTGCAGCGCATGCCAATAGGTCACTGCAGTCTCTCAGAGCATAGCCAATTTCTCCAGCTTTGTTTCTGCCACATCACTATTGTGCTTTCGTAGCACAACACAACACACATAGCTGCTTCTTTCTTTTTTTCCCTGCAATTCTTGCAGCTGCTCCACCACTTACTCATAGCCTGAGCTAAGGTTAAATCAGTTTGTGCTTACAAAGGGAAAGGCGGATTAGCCTTAATTACACCACTATATCTAGGTACAATCGCTTCCATAGCAGCTTTTCTAATCTCTTTGCTTAACATCTGTAGATTATCCATTATGAACAACATGCAGCTATTACAAAGGTATAAAATACTCGTCTGTAGCTACGTCTAGCACTCTATCATATTAAAGGGAAAAAATAGGAGACATTCCTATGTGTGTTACTATTTTATCATTAATTCTTTTTAACCTTACTCCATTCTTTCAGGCTTATATAGTGTCCACAGTCCTTAGGCTATTAGACCGTAACCTCAATCAGTTTATGATACTATTTACGATAATTCTCTTATGTTCTGTATATGATATATCATGCACACAGTATATAACAACTAAATCACATAGGCCTAACACAACAATACGTTATTCTGCAGACATTCAAGCACTTCACCGCACGCACATAAAGTTTGCAGACACAAGACACAAATTGAGCTCAGAACAAGCAAACAGAGCACTTTTTCTCACGAATTCACTCGCATTGGCGAACAATCAAGGTTCTCTTCTTGCACACATTTTGGCACACAGCCCAGTTTTTCACAACTCACAGACTAGTTACTAAAACAATCTTCCTTTTCACAAAACATGCCCGAAACGTACGTTCAACAACTATGTGGCGCAAAACATGAAGCCTAATGTTATCTTCTTTGTGGAGTTTGAAAGCAGAGGGAAGATAGCCAAGATTCTTGCTTACTCATTTTACCAAACTAACGTCACTTTTAAGTAGTTAAATTACGTTATACACTCACATTCTTGGTTATGCAAACATGACAAGTATACAGTAAAATGTCCAATGTTAATTCAACAATAACAGTGTTAATTCAATTCTAACAGATAACATTTGGTCCTCATTGGGAATTAACACTGGACATTATACTGTGTACCCTACACCTTTCCAACTTGTCAATCACTGTACTGCTGTAAAATCACAAAAAACTGGAAACAGTCAAGCTATCTTCATTTTTGCATAGGTTATATTAATATGGATGTTGTCATTTACTGAGTAAATGTGAAAAGCAGTATACTTCTGACACAAAACAACACCATAAGTATGTTTTGATATGATCTGCAGACAGTTGCATTAACTGTGTTTTCTTATTAAAAGTAATGTTAAAACTGTTGATATTATTGTCCTGGTTTGTTGCACCGTATTTTTTATTGAGGGTTCTCTCAAATGTAGCTTATGTAATATATATATTTTTTCTCAAAATATACACCTGACCACCGCAACAAAACTTTTCAGAGAGGGCATTAGCATGTGCAGGTAATGATCAAAACTGTATTCTTTCTGAAAATTCTTGTGGTTTTGTAATGGTGTGAGTCAATTTCCTGGCACACCAATCTCCCTTATTGCACTTTTAATTGTCCAACTGAATATTAAATAAAGTCTTTTTATGTATTACACCTGCCGTTGGGGTTGGGGGGGGCTCTAACACTCTTTAAGGGCATTAGTTGGGCTCTGCATAGAGAACATGGGAATGGTCAGATAAAGTCTTTTCAGTCAATCTAACCATGCCATTAATGTATGGTTTGATAAGTCTGCTGAAGAGGATGGAGAGCAATCTTAGAGCACACTCTGGGCAGTCTAGAATCAACAGTTAATCGAGGGAAAATTTAGGCAGCTACTGGTATTGTACTTTGCCAATTACTTCACACTTTCTTACAGCTAACAGCAAATACAGCTACCAATCAAACATGGTGTACAAAGGTCAGATGCACACCGGTCCATTCACTGGTCATATGCAAAATAATGCAACTTGACGGCGCATTGACTGTATGAGACCAGTTCTGCAACATTTCTCATTTCTCTTTACCTCTATGTAAACTGATAAGGACATCAATTTAAATAAAATATATTATTAATTTCAATTTCAAATACTTATTCATAAATGTTACATTTCTTACTTATTTATATTCATTTAATATGCTCTTGTTTATTTGTGTGTCCTGTAAACCTCTGGACACTGCTGGATTTGCATTTCTTTGAGGCTTTGTCAACATGCTCTGGCTGCAACAAAAGGGTTTGTCATCATGTTTTGCATCAATGTGCGTGTTTCTTTTCCATTTCTTCATGGGAGGAACTGTGACGTTTTGCATATCATGCTCAGCTTATGTGCAGCAATTGCCAGTGGAGCAATGATGCATAGAGCAACGAAGAAAACAAAACTGGTTTCACGCTGAAATGCTGGGACAGAGTTAAAGCCTACTGTAGATATCAAATAATGACTTTTCAGGTAAGGAGATCGACATGTGTGCTTTTAAATAATATAACTTTGTGCTGGAATTTTGAATAGTTCAAGTCAAGTCCTAATTTACACACTTGTCCTTTGGCAGAGGAAATGAGTTGTAATTTAAAGGGAATAATGTAGTTTATCATATTTGCACTGGGAAGAGTACAGAAGAGGAAAGGTGGAAAGGGTTGAAACAGGAGAACATAAGTGCCAGATCAAGATGACTGGGAGAAGTTTTGTTATCAGGTATATTCTCCAACATGCCTTCATTTTGAAATAAATATACATTAGAGATGTTTATGTTTTAAGTTATGCGGTGTATGGAAAGTAATTATACTGTAAATTATGTAATAAAGAATACAGCTGTGTAGTGAACGTACTTTCCCTGACTGTGTATCCTTCTTTTACACAGTGTTGGTAAATACAATGCATGTTAAACACAACCATAGTACTATGCAGAGCACAACTGAAAGCATCAGTAGCCACAAATATAGAACTTAAATGTATTAAGAAATATCTCCAGAATATCAAGGGAGATGTAATTCTGCTTTTCAATTCATTCAAATTAACTGGAATTTAAAGAGCAGCACCATTTTGTAAAATCTGTTTATTAAGAAGCTTTGCAGATGTCATTTGTAAACCCGCGATATGATAAAGCACAACTTTATACTCATGAGACCATACTGAAACTAAAGATGGTCATACAATTAAACCTTTTCCACATTAGCCTTCATCATTTGGTGTTACAACCATGTATTTCACCTAACTACAACCCACTGTGGCTACAAGATTACAGGAGTAAGTTTTTGTTCATTGCTCTCTCTCTCTCTCTCTCTCTCTCTCTCTCTCCCTCCCTCCCTCCCTCCCTCCCTCCCTCTCTATGGGAGTTACTATTCATGTATACTGTACAAAATTTGAAATGTTGTAATATTTTGTTACGAATGACACTGGGAAAATGCAGGCCTTGTCTATTCATAAGTTTGACCAGAAAAAATTTCTCCCTCTGCATTCAGCCCCGAAGTTCAAACCGAGTTGAAATGAGAAAGCGGCAGCAGTCACACACTGAAGGACCCCTTCAGGCACCTGGCCACCCAAGGCCCAATACCTGCTGCTTGTGCTGGAGTGGCTGCTGCAAATGCCCCTGGTATGTAACCCGGCCTGTCTGTGCAGCCAGGCCATATTTCACTGCAACTGGTAGATGTGACTTACTCTCGCTCACTCTTTATTGAATGATTGATTGGTTGATTTGAAACATGGCAATTTTAAATACTTCCAACAAGGTCATGTACGACACAATGTGCATCTGAACAGTGGTTGTCATTTATATTACAGGATTAGTTTACCAAAAAATCAATTTTTAACATTTTTTTTATCACTCCACAATATGTGGATGAATAAATACATACACTCTCTAATATTTTCTAGATATCGTATTTGTAAGTTTCCAACACGATTCCAGAACATGTCTCATTACCCTTTACGTTAGTAAAGAGTGAGGGATGTAAATGGGCATTCTGCCTTTATCTTTACTGTGGTAAATTTTATACAAGATGAACAGTGATCCATTGTTTTAGTTTCCTTGTTGTCTCATTTGCCCGGACAGCACTTCAGGATTTTTTAATTACTAATTTATATTCTTAATGTAATAAGGTCAAATGACATCTTTAATTTTTTCCTTTAGGAGATTCTATATCAAATCACTTGAAAATAATTTTTTGACAAACACCGAATAAGTACAATACGTATCCTCAACAAAACTTAAAAAAAAAAAATTAGCCTATTAGTGTTTGCTTAGATTCATTTGGAACAGTCAGCTATTTTTCTTCCAGATGTTTTTTGTAGAGTTTTGTTGGGGTTTAAAATGTTCAGATGAATTATATACTAAAATTATAGGACGGAGTGTGGCACAGTGGGTAAGGAACTGGGCTTGTAACCGAAAGGTCGTCAGTTCGATTCCCAGGTAAGGACACTGCCGTTGTACCCTTGAGCAAGGTACTTAACCTGCATTGCTTCAGTATATATATCCAGCTGTATAAATGGATACAATGTAAAAAAATGCTATGTAAAAAGTTGTGTAAGTCGCTCTGGATAAGAGCGTCTGCTAAATGCCTGTAATGTAATGTAATATATTTTTGATGTACGTGTTTCTCAGATGACTCTCCCTCTCTTATTTTCTCAGAAGTAATAAAATTAACCTTATTTACCTTATTGAATCTAGCAGGGGGTAACAAATGATTTGATGGCTAGTAATTTGAATGCATAATGTGAGCATAAATTATGTAAATGCTAAGATTCCTGGTTTGAAGCTCTTTGAAAAGATAAAACATGGCTATATTTGGAGGTAATCCAGCTCAGCTATCAAAGAAATAAACATGAAAGTTTTTCAACTGTTCCTGACAACAACAGAGGAATTTTCATTTTCAAATAACTGTTAAATTTTGTCAGTTGCGATCTCAACCTATATATTTTCCATGTAATAAAACCAAATAGTTTCAGTTAAAAGTGGAAACCAATGTGGTACTAACTCCAAAAATTGAGATTTCAACGATCAGAACTCCCATTATCTATATACACATTAAGGTTTTTACTTAATGATTTCCATTAAATTTCACAGATTGCCTTGAAATCTCAGATCACAAGGAACACTCTTTGTGCTGCGTATAGCCACACAGGGTCTCTGACTATTTGAGTTTCCTCCAGAGGGCAATAAATCCATAAAAATTTCAAAGAAGAGAAGACTTTCTGGGAAACCCCAGGATGTTTACCTTGATGTTTGTGGAGGAGGGAGGAGGAGGACAGAGAATACACAGATACATTCCTATGGTCACACAAAGTATATTGCTTGTTTCTCAAAGGTGATAATCTGACACCTATCCAACAGTGGTTTCTACACTTACTGCATATATGCTGGCACACGGAGTTGCTGAAAGAAAGCTGGAATGTGTAGCATAAACACCTTTACTGATTACTTCCTGTGCATCGTGAAAAAAATGAGGCATGAACATTCATTGCCTGAAATGATAATTAATACAATTTTTTGTTCTTGTTGTGAGATGGTTGATATCTTTGAATACATACATATTTAGTGTGACTGCAATATAGTTTGTTGTGTATATACAATTAAACATGCTTCAGATTAAGGTTTCAAAAGTATAGCACTTTCTGTTGAATTAACTTTTTGTGGTAGTGGAGAGTCCTTTTCAAGTCCCCGATCTCTTGGGATGTTCTGACCTGCTTGAAACTGAAGCACACTGAACATACTGCACAAAGATTGCTTTCAGGAGACACTAATCAGATGGATCGCCATGTTACAAGACTACAACGCAGAAGCGTCACTAGGGGGATGTGGGGGGTGCGGACCGCACTGGGTGACATCAGAGGGGAATGACACCGAAATGACTGGCAAAAAATTTTTTGTGTAGTGTTGTGTAGCGACGAGTTGAAACAGCTATTTTCTCCGAAGCAGCGGGTGATTTAATTATCGGTATTAATGTGATGAGAAGCGCTTTGAATGCATAACACGCATAACACACAATTCCTTGAATGCATGACACACAATGCCTTGCGCCCACACCCGCCACCCACCCCATCCTCCCCCGGTCAACAACATCCCACAGCACCCCCCCCCCCCCCCACAACATCGGATGTCACCAACCCTAGTGATGCCACTGCTGCACTGACCTAGTGTATACCTAGTTTTTGTGGTTTCCAAGACAATGGCAATACGTAGCTGTTTCCATGACCACCTTGGTGAGATTGGGGCATGGCTACCCTTTGGGAGCAAGGGCCACTTATACATATTGGGCTTCTGTAATTTAGTTTGACCTGACAGAGTCGTTGAAAACATCCTAAAAAAAGTCACTGGTTAAACTAAACAAGCCTTGCTATTTTTTTGTTTACATTCCTGATGCCGGGTTTCAAAATGTCAGGTTTATTGTCCTGCAAAAAAGATATATCTCTACTCCTCATCAAAAATAATATGCAAAAATGCAAAGTGAATGCCTTTAAGAAAATAATTCATTATCACATTAGTTCTTTATGCTAAATAGTTTTGTTATGAATTGTCCTACTAGACATTACATAAAATAATTTTCTCCATCTCATATGCTCCAAATACTCGAAGTATGGAAATGCTGAGTTAGTTTTTCAAATACATGAAATATTGTAGAAGTTAGCTATGATGACATTGGTTGTTTTCTCTTTGAGTAGGTTATATGTCATTAATTGTATTAATCTAGGGGATTGTAAAATTGGAGACAGGCAAAGACGAGAGACAAGACAAATTACTGTATGTTATTTTCAGTCTTTGTAATAATATGGTCAGATCTTTAAGAGAATGTTTGAGTTAATCCAAAAAATTGTTTAACTGAATTGCATGTTGTGGCAAACACGCCTGCCACAGGCCACCGAAGTGGCTTTCTTTAGGGCCCTCCAGCACAGAGACACAGGGATAAGATGTTCAAATAGTCCACATTTATTTGCAAGGGTTTGGCAAGATGGTACAGCCAAAGGAGCAGATCTTAAACACTGTCATGACAGAGAGGCTCCTCTGTGTGGGTGGGGATGGCAGATTTAACCTGTGCGCAGTGATTACCTCACTACGCACAGGTGCAGCCACTCCTGTTCCTGGGTCCAATTAGCCTGGCCAATTATCTAATTATTAACCAATTATCCAATTGGCCAGGTCTAATTAGCTTGACCCAGGGCAGGTGTGGCTGCTTAAACCAGCCATCCCCACACCACACATGTACTCAAAAATCAATACATGTATTTTTATTGGAAATAGGGACCAGGGAAACCATGGCAGCTTCTCTAGAGACAGGACACACTTACTCAGATAGACAGCAAGATATATCAGTTCATTACAGGACTGATCCATTACTGATCCTGGGATTTACCTTTTGTGCTGGAAACACTCTTTACACCTCCTGTTGAACCATTAATCCAGGTCTATTCAAAATGGCCCCAACTAAAAACAGCATTTCTCCTCATTATTCAAGCCGCAAAGCAAGCTAATGAAATCTCTTCTCTTGGACCCCTGTATGTATGAGATGGAGACCAGATGATTCTGGTGTGACCTTGTGGCCAAACCAATCATTCTTACCAAAGGTGTTTTCACCTCTTTGCATTAATCAGTCCTTTAACTTAGCGATATCCTCCAGCCCATTCAAAGTGTAGAGGATGGGAGGAAACGCCTTTTATTTTTTGCAAGCTCTCAGACATCACATATATTTCTACAAATTTTGGATGAACGCCACAGCGTAGTCATGTGGAAAAGAAGACTGGTGGGCTGGTGTGTGATTTCTAGCACCATGGGGGTTTTGCCACCCTGCATTGTTCACATATTAATTTTGGGAATTAATTCTCAACCTTTTGTAGCCCTCTGGTGGTCCTCCAGAACTATCAGAACTAGAGCTGCTTCAGTAACATTTCAGAAACAGTGATGTTGTAGACTAGTGTTGCACGTTATATATCGAAACTTCGGTACTTTTTCAGTTTGGTATTAGAATTTTCCGACGTTCGGTACTTTTAGGTCAAATGCAAAAGCCAGGGAAATGTGTCTCCCGCATTACTGATTGAGAGGATGAAAGGTGTAATTTGTCTGAATCTTCGCTAGATGGCAGTAGCAACTAAGGTAGCCAAGTCAGGTGATGTGCACTTGTGCATTCATCCTCGTTGATACAGTGCAAGCTTCGATTTAGTTCACTTCAGTAGCGATAGGTGTTCTAATTTGGAAATATTTTATTATAGGAAGATGCTATATTGTTATTAAAATATGTTGTTTTTAGATATATTTTAAAGTGAAAGTTTTAAAGATTCTTTAGTTTACAGTTGTTTAATTTTTGAAATATATTTAATATATTTTTCTATTGTTTAGTGTTCTAACACTATAGGCCTATGCTTATGAATATGTTGAACAGGCTTCAACTTAAAGGTTGTTAATAAACCAGGTTGTTAATAAACCATGAATTCGAAAATGAGGTCAACCCATGTAGACATTACGTTTCTAATCTATTAAGGTAATTTCAGCATCGTTAGGTACCGAGTATCGAATCAGTATCGTTTGAGTTTCGAGTATCATTTCAGTATCGAGTATCGTGATACTAAACCTGCTATCGGTATCAAAGTCAAAATTTTGGTATCGTGACAACACTATTGTGGACACAGGGGAACATGTTTAACAGCATGATTGCTAATATTAAAATTTCTGAGGGTAGGCATGCCAATAATTTTGGGTACTAAACTGGAGATAATCCACAATGATAATAGTGCCCCATTATATGAGGAATCACATTTGTTTTCAGTGTAGAATTTGAAGTATTTGTTGCCACATCTTTTTGCCTTCCACATACAGTATGCCTGTCAATCACAGAGTTGTGTTGGTTTCTCTGTCAGGAATGAAGACAGGGTGGGTCGCACTGAACAGCAGACGTGTACTAAAATGGACAGTATTGAAGCGACAAGCGAGCAGTAAGTATACATAAGTACAGTCAAGTGTCAGAAATATTTAATACAACTGAGAATTTCACTGTCATAAGAATGAGAATATCTCTGAAAGGTTAATTGGCTCTGCAGTGAGTCATTAGCAGAAAAAATATTTTGTATTTTCTTTTCAATAATTATTTCAGCCTTTTCAATAGGTTGTGATTGCATGGTTCCGTGTTTCTGTTTTTGTTTTTCCTTTTTGCGCCGCCAGATGGCGGTACTTCAGTTTTGTATTTCTGTTCGTTCCCTCATTGGTTTCTCCTGTGTCAATTGTATTATTGTTTTCTATTATTCAATCATTGTTTTTGTTCATGTCTTGTTATCCAATCCCTCTCTTGTTTTATTATGTATTGAGTTCACCTGTGTCTGGTTTATTTAAGTCCTTTGTTTCCCTGACTCGGGTGCTGGTTCCTTGTGTTTCTGACTCTGTGTTTCTGCCTGCGCTCCTGCCTGTTACTGCCCTGCCCGAGTTCTGTTTCCGTTTTTTTGGACTTTGTTAAGTTCCGCATTGTTCTGAAGTTTTGTTGTATTTTTTGAGACTTGCACTGTGTGGCCTTGTTTTTGGTTTCCTGGGTTTTGTTCATATTAACCCCTTGGAGCACAAGCCAAATCTGTCCAATCCTTGCCCATTTAGGGGGTACCATATTTAAAGCTTTATAACTCCAGATGTGAACACCACATAAACTTGAAAAATGGCTTAAATGAAGCAAGACATTTGTACCACTTACAATACTAGCCTAGAAATGCAATTGTCTAGGCAAAAAATCAAAAATGAATTCGCTCTTTTTTAGTTCGCAATGAAATACTGAGAGATTGCATATATACAGCAAGTTAAACTATACACAAGTTCATAAAATCTAAGGGTAGATATGTAGAACTACTAAATATCTATGAAAAACTAAGCAGTATACCCAGCATCTCCAAATCTATCCAAAATGTCTAAATTATGCATTGCTGTAAATCACAACATATTCACGTATTTCACTACAAATCAACTGTTTTTACTCAAGAAACTCACTGTTGCATCAAGCGGGAATTACAAGCTTTCCATCAGTACAGTGGTCTAAAATAGCTAGGGGTCCAGAAACATCCAAAATCTCTCCAAAAAGGAATATAATACTTTTTTGTCCATTGTAAGCATATAAATGAGCCCCTTATGAAGATTTAAGATGAAATATTGATATCAGATTTACAAATAATGCAAAAATATTGTCACACAATGTTGTACATTACCTAAATGTGTAATAATTAACTCTTGTATGTATTTCTATACTCTGTACTCTCGTATGTTTTCTTGTATGAGGATGGGACTATATGAAAACAATTTTCAACCGTCCACCATGTTTTGGCAATGTCCAAACACTCTCGTCATCACGGTTACATGCATCACAAAAACTGCTAGACTACCAACGAACGCTTACATTACAGTGTGAAATATCCTCATTATAAAATACCACTAACCTATTTATATAAGACACTCAATTAAAAAAATAACGTATATAACCGAAATATTTTGAGCAGTAATACTTACAATGATGAAATCTTATCTGTTTTCAGTAGATATAGACAGAGACAGTAAATCAATGATAGGCTATAGTTCGATCCGCTTCTGTCTTACACCAGAAAACGATGTCAGCTTGGTCTATCAGCAAACGTATGGCTTAGCTATGCCCAGAAGTCCTCAATAATAATAGCATTTTCCAAGAAATTACGAAAATCGTTGACAACGTTTCGGTGCAGGGTCATTTACTGCTACCATAGAGTGAATGCGATCATAACAACACTTTCTATTATGCTGGCCTATAAAACGCTATTCCAAAAGTAATATTAGACATGTTATTCATCGTTAGAAAGCTTATACTCTCACCTACTGAATAAATGAATTGTCAATCAAGCCAGACTGTACTAAAAAGGGCAACAACGCCGTGAACAACACGTGTGGTATTACGCACAGCTATTTTGGAAGGTACCCAGGCATCCCAAATGCGCGTATATTTCACAAATGGATTGTACAAGACAATATATGACCACTCAGTCTCAAAAGGGACATATCTATGCGTAAAACCAATGGTAAGGTTGTATATTTATTCAATATTTAGTCCCAGACATTGTCTGTAGAATGACATGGTATCTTTAAAAAAACCTTTTTCTCGTTTATTTAGTTATTCAGTGAGCAGGTTTTCACTGCTGTATTGGCATATCATAGGGCTATTGTTGGGTTTATATTGTTGCTATGACAGAATACGATTTTTTAGTGGTGAAAGAATATTTTTATGAACACCAAGATAGACAATATTGCCCATTATGTCATGGGTGGGGGATGTAGTTGCAGATGAGACTGCAGGGAGGGCTTGTGTGTTAAATGAACGACCAGAGCGACAATGGTGGTGCTGCAAAACTGCCTATTGGGCACAGTTGTCGTGCATTGACTACTAATGAAACTAAAACAACGCGTTTCTGTTTTTAACTCATACTTTGGTTGCAGTAGTACTGAATGTCTGAGTTTAGTAATCTCGGCATGCCGGCATGCCGACCACTAGGGGCTTTGCGCTAAGAGGTTAGTAAAATCTCAGTTTGAATTTACCTTTTGGAGTTTTTTACTCTGCGTTTGGGTCCTACCTACACTTTTTCACCAACTTCTCAAATGACTTCATTACTAATGAGGTCAGTGCCACTGGCCTGAAGTCATTGAGGACCTTGGGTGATGTTTTTTTTGCTACTAGTACAATAATAGCCTGTTTCCACAGTATGGACACTTTCTGCAGGTTCAAAGACAATTTAAAAATGTAGTGTAAAATACCACAGAGTTGTTCAGCACAAGAATGCAAGACCTGCCCACTAATGCAATCAGGTCCAGACTTTTCCTAACTTTAGTTAGTTTGAAAATGTTTCTAACACTCTCAGCATCAAACTCAATCTGAGTAGTAGCAGTGACCCTCTTTTGGGTCTCCCTGATCTCAGCGCTAAAGTCGTGGTTATCAAATCGTAGAGAAAAACCATTTATTCCATCTGCCAGCTCTTTATTAGTTTTAAAACCGTGAATATTCATCACGTTTTTGGATTTGTTCCCTTTGTCCTGCAACCCAGGTTTTCATTCCGTTCCAAGCCAATCTCAGATTATTTGAACCAAGCTCACCCTCAATTTTCTCCTTGTACTTTAATTTGGCCTTTGCAATCTCTGACCTGACCTCACTGCTTTCTCTTATTGCAACATAGTTACCTTGCTGGTAAGCATCATGCTTCTTGGCCAATAAACCATTTCAATGACTTATTAACCCACGGCTTATAGGATAAATTTTCACTGATTTGTAAGGAATCACAAGGTCCTCACAGTAGGTAATATAGCTGCAAACCACCTCTGTCAGTTCATCAATGTTGTCACACGAGTTCTGAAACACAGACCAGTTAGTGCAGTCAAAACAGCCCTTTAAACGCTCACTGCTGTCATCAGTCCACACTTTCACTTGACGCACATGCGCCTTCTCTCTCTTCAGTACCGTCTTATAGATCGGCATGAGATGAACAATGTTATCGTCCGAATGTCCAAGCGGGGGTTTTGCTACGGCCTTATACGCGCCTTAACTGAGCAGTAACATAAGTCCAAGATTTTGTTACTGCAAGTAGGACAGGTGACATACTGGTGAAAACTGTTCAGTGATTTTTTTAAGTTAGTGATTAAAATCTCTGAGAATCAGGTTGGGCGCATCGGGGGAAAGCAGCTGTAGATCATGGCTCACTGAAGAAATTTGGTCAGCTGCCTTAATTGCATTGGCTTTTGGATGATTGTACACAACTGTCACAAAAATCTGAGGGAATTCTCTTGGTAAATAAAATGGTCTTACTGACACCGACAAGTTCAACATCAGGCAGACAAAGTCTCTCCCATACAGTAATGTTGCTGCACCATCGTTGATTAACGTACAGGCAGACCCCGCCCCCCTGAGATTTCCCCGTTACACCACTGTCTCTGCCAAGTCGGAGGGGTGTGCCAAAACCCCGAATTGCCAAATCCGAGTTCACCTCTGAGTCAGTCGGTCAGGTCTCTGTAAAAGCCAAGAGACAGGCATCTCTGTACTCATGGAGATAGTTTACACTCGCCTGCAGTTCATCTGTTTTATTCCTTAGGGACTGTACCTTACCGAGGATGATTGAAGGCAGGGGAACCTTGTGTATTTGTTGCTTTTTAGATCTCAGGCGGACCCCGCCCCTCTTCCCCCACTTACTGATCCGGCCTGTTTGTTTATCATCTTGATTGTTGTTTTGTCTCTTAACATCGACTGCATCACTGCTCTGTAGTAGTAGTGGATAGATGGATTTATCCACCAGATGCGGCTGGTTCCATCGTAGCAGGAACTCGCGTGAGTATTGGATTTGACTTGCTTGAACGAGACGCGGTTCATGCAGGCTTTGCGTGAAGTTGAGAAAAGTCAGTAAAAGTAGTAGGAAAAATATATCCATTGTTGATCAATCTCACGAAAAAGTCACAAAACATTAGACAATAGACAAGAAAAGACTCACTTGAGACTATGATAAAACAAATAAATGCAGTAACACCGCATGAGACACAAACACGTGCTGCTGGTCGCTACAAGAGCAGTGCCCCGGTGTGGAGACATAGCGTCTTTCTTATCCCTCTCAACCAGGACAGAGGGAGATTTGTATGAGTTATAGAAATTTCTGTTTACGTAGGCAAATGGTGGAACCATCAAAGTTACAGTACACACATTGGTTATACTTGCATTGATATTAAAATGAGCGAACATTCCAATTTACCCATGGTTTACCAGGGATTATAGCTCTGCTAGAACACTGTATTGACCAATGAGCATCCAGGACTGGAACTATCCATTTTATAAAGCAGCATTATGTTAAGCATAAGTAACATGATACAATATATGATCACAGTATCTATCCAAAAACACTGAAGGATACCAAATGTTGACATCTAGAATCAACATAGTTAAGGACTTGCACATAATAGCTGTGGAAGATGGGTATTTGTGGCTATAAGTGTGTAATTGGTACTTGAAGCTATTATTATTATGAGTCCACACAGCTTTGCTGCTTGAGCACAATTTTTTTTTTCATAAAAATAAGTACCATTATTCTTCCCAAAAACAGAATGACAGCAAAATTTGTAAATTGTACAGCTGTAAAACTTGGCAGGTATGTTCCGATGCCCCCCCCCCACTACTCAGATTAGCCTGGTGGTAGCACTGTAACATCCCCTGCCCCTCCTCCCCGCCCCCCAATTCCTCGGCTCATGGCAAACAAAATGTATATTCATGATTCAATTTGCAACTGCCAAAATTTTCTTTCGTTTTGAATTTTTTGCTAAACCTACTTTCAGAAATTAGTCATAGACTATTAAGCTGAGTGTCACCAAATTAAGCTAGAAAGAATCTTTGGATGTATGCAAGTTGGCGCCTCTCTGCCAATAGGTGGCCCTACGAGAATCAACTTCAAATGCCTATAACTCTACAAGCGTTTGACCAATCAGGCTGACATTCTGTATCCTATATCTGTGTGTAAGACCCCACTAGTGGTTCTAAGGAATAAAATATATATCTTTAAACATGGCTACCATCACCCTATCAGATATCAGCAGCCATTTGACAGGCTTAGCAATGGCCAGTCATCATGAATCTTGGTTAGTATACTTCAAATTTGGGATCAGTCAGCCATTAGGGGGGAGGGGGGGGTATAGTAAATTTTCAAAGAGCATATCATTGGTTATGGTCAATGGAAAGTCCTACATCTTACATCAGTAAATCTTGCTCTTTCAGATGAGCAACCATTTTTTTACCCGTCATTTAGAATTTTTGACATTACCAACTTTTTGAGCTAGTCCTAGGTTATTAAGATGACTATCACCAAGTTAGGCTTGAAAGAATCTGCAGAGGCTGACATTTCATAATTTTTCAAAAGAATGTTGAACTTTCAGAATAATATGGCCATGATAAGTCAATAGTTATGGGCGTGTCCATTTTTGAATAAAACGCCTGTAATTCATGAATGCTTTGTCAGATAATCATGAAGCTTGGCAGACATGCACAGTGAATGCCTCTGAGGTGATCGTTAGCCAATAGGTGGTGCTGTAAGAGACAAGTAAATAAAAATGCCTCTAACTCAATTGCTTAACCAATCAAGTTGAATCTTTGCATCCTTTGTCTTTGTGTCAGTTTGCCATTGGATGTACAATGATAAAGTCATATCCAAAAAAATATGGTGGACATCAGCCAACCAGTTGTCAGTGGGCATGTGATAGGCTTAGCGATGGCTGGCCACATGAAACTTGTATGTATGTCGACCTCTAAGCTAGGGAATACCATGTCAAATTTTGGGACATGGAGAGACTGAATATATTTGTATCTTTCATCCAGTATATGTCCTTACAGCTTAAAAATGTGTCAGTGCTGCATGCTGCTTAGACCCTGTTAATTATCACTTTTGGTTATTATTAACTTGCAGCCAGTTGAAGCAAGAGCAGGACTGCTGCAGCTCAATATGGTCCATAAGATCATATATGGTAGGGCTCCAAAGTATTTTACGAATTATTTTATGAAGGTGGGGGAGGGACATGGCCATAACACTAGAGCAAGTATTGCTAACCTGAGCCTTAGTAGGTTCAAGACTAAGATGGGCAGGGTCTCTTTTTTGTACTTTGAGTGAAATAAATTGCCACTTTCAATTAAAATCAACAGTAACCCATTCACCTTCAAAACAATGATCAAAGAAAAGCTGTTGGAAAATATCCCCATATAAGTGACTGGCTTACTATTTGTATTAGGCTCATTTTGTTTATATAGCACTGTGAATCAAAATGGGCGTAAATTGTATGCGATGTAAAAAAAAAGTAGTTATAGTATGATTATGTATTTTAGACTGTAGTAAGAGTTATAGTACGATTATGTTTTTTTGACTGTGGTAAGAATCTTTGTATGTCGTGTTGTTCTTTTGAAGCCTGATATTATGTTGCTATGGCTGATGGAACATCAAGGACCACGATGGAAATAAGTCTAGGACTTTTTCAGTGTTATCCTTGACAATTTCTTCACATGCAAGTCTTTTGATACATGTGTTTTAATTTTGTCAAAATAAACTAAACTATTATTATTATTATTATTATTCACAGTGCACATCTAGCATGGTTACACTATTGACATGATCAAATGTATGCAACAGAATATCACAAATTATTTGTAATTCTATAAAACACATTAGATTAACCATTTTAACCGTTGAAGGTCTTCTGCAACTGAAATATCCATTAAGGAGGGAGGTCAGTTTGACCTCCAACGATCAAAAAATTGCTTCTTTTCTGTTTTATATCTTCTCATGTAACTGGGTATTGCTTATGTGTTTTTTTTCTGTTGGGCACAAATTTTCAATGTGTCACAATGTAATCATGTTAGATACCTCAAGACCTCAAGACTTACTGATATCAAGAAAGTAATAACAGATAAGGACGTATAGCCTATTTATGTAATGCATTACCTCTGAAATATGTTATTAAATGCTATTACAAAGGCTTTGCATTTTTATGTACTTCCTGTCTCAGGTACACTTTGCCAAGTCGGGGCAAGTAAAAATTTAGTTTGTACAATTTGCTTTCTTACCAACTGGGCAAATGTGACAAAACCTGTTGTTGAATTTCCAAAGAAAGGATTTTAATTCTTTAAATTGGTGTCAAGACGATTAGTTACTGTTGTGGTTGTAGTTGCTGTCATGTTTTTCCTGATACAGTAAGTAATTCTACAATAGTCTTGGCACATCTCATTTGCAGACCAAAAATGTGGCAGGTTTCCTTGAAGGGAAGAAATACTGTGAGTCAGAATGGGTTTTGTGTCCTCAGGCATCCCACATTGGAAGAGGTCATAGCGTGGTCACGCAGCTTTGAGAAAATGATGTATACCCAAGAAGGCAGGGCGATCTTCGGGGAATTCCTGCGCTCTGAGTACAGTGAAGAGAACCTGCTTTTCTGGCTGGCCTGTGAAGACTTGAAGCAGGAGAAGAACCTGCCTGTGATCAGTGAGAAGGCCAGAATCATTTATGAGGATTATGTTTCCATACTTTCTCCAAAAGAGGTATACTATTGCATCTTCATTAAACTGTTGTACAATATATTACGTTGTGGTCCACAGCTCATCTCTGGCAGCTTCATAAAAGGTGCAATGTGCAAGTTTTCACTCTAGTGGCAGTGAATGCAACGTATATGAATATTCAAATTAAAATACAACAGACGTGACTGCCATATTGGGAAAACAAACCAATTATGCAACCTGACAGCTGGTTGAAATCACAAAAAAAGGCTAAGAGACCACAATAGTAATATAACTTGCTTTCAAATTCCGAAATAATAATTATTTTCCATCCAGGTAACGTTAGACATGTTCAACTGTTAGACAGCTATCATTATTATAATATTCATTCTCCAATAATTTTCATAGTTTGTTTAAAAAAACCAATGGGCTCTCTAACTAGAGTGCTAGCACAATATTAAGAAAATTAGCAAAAGATCTTTCAGAAAAAGGAGAACATTTTCTTTCATCATTTTCTTTTGCAACACAGCCGAAGTCTGGTTAATAGCTACAAATGCAGTATAAATCAGTATAATAATTTAAGTAAATAATTGGTCAGTTCATAATAATAATAATAATAATAATAATAATAATTATCAGTTATTGTAGACTTACAAGTGGTCTGTTCATTGCAATTTCAGTCGTCAAGGCAGGGAATTTTTGCTTTCATTTAAGAATAGAAACATGAGAGGAACCTTTTGAAAACACATTTTATAACTTTGTACATGTACTCTATCCATGTGTGTACTTTTAGTTTATGATTATCTGAGCATTTCTTTCTCTCAGATACTGAGAAGGCTGGTGACTGTATTGTCTGTCATTGTGATTGTACTAGTTACTGAACATAAGATAGGCAATACGATTTGAGACTGGAAATAAGATTTGACAGGCTTTTTTGGCATGCCTAAGTTTGTCATCGCATTGAGGTCATTTTATTTCTAAGCAATGATCTGGTCTGAACAGAGCCGTTTAAAAGGAAAACTGAAAGCACAATTTTGTTAAATTTCTCCCATTGAATTTCATTCTTTGTTAGCTGAAGTTGTCACAGTAATTGATCAATTTGCCTTTGAAAAAGCTGCATATTGCATCTTTACGCTCACTCTTACAAAAAACAGTTTTGAGAAAAGTAATGATTTCAATGTGAGACTAAAGCTTAGTAATTACACTATTAATAATGGGTCAACCAATGGTTGTGTACCTAATGATGATGTGTTAAATGTACCTCATTTGTCAGGCTTTTAACATACACCGTGGGTTTGCATGATGTTTGAAAAAGTCGATTTATTGTTTTAGTCCGGCTAAAACTTGACTAACATACCTAGATAATGCGGGTGGGGGTCGATTTACTACGGCATATATATGCTTCAATAGGCCACAAATTATATCCCTCTCTATGTAGTTGTCGTCGGGCTGTTCTTGCTGACACAGTCTGATCACGTCCTGCATTGACATAAGGGAGGGTAACTCTTTTGTATTTCCTTACATATAGCACTAATACACAAGCATCACGGTCATCGAATGTGCGCTTTTCTCCGCAATTTCCGACCATATTTACTTTCACATAGATATAAATGCAGGTGTCAGGGCCATCTGGGTAGTTTAGAGGTAAAAGCACTCGCCTACCACCACAGAGACCTGGGTAAAATCCCCGGCAGCGGTATTTCCGGCTTTGTCAGACGTTCCTACGTACACAGTTGGCAGTGTTCGCGGGTGGGAAGCCAGTGAGAGTATGAGTCCTGATTATTGCATTAGCGACTCCTACTGGTTGGTCAGGGCACCGAGCGCACAGAGGGGATTTGGGGGAGATATACGCTCTCCCAAGTGAAACTCCCCGCTGTCAGGGGAAAAGAAGTGGCTGGCAACTCCACATGTATCGGAGGAGGCATGTGGTAGTCTACACCCTCCTCAGACCAACAGAGGATAGCATCGACCAGGACCGTGATACACACAGGGAATTGGTATAACAACAAAAATTGGGGGAAAATGGGATAAAAATGGCAAAATAAAATAAATGCAGGTGTCACTTTAGTCACTATTCCCATTGAAACACTGGCCAGTTGAACAGTATAAATGACTGAAGCTCCTGCCATTTGTGCACCAATAATGAACCATCTTTCAAAGTCACTTAAGCCGCGTTTCCACCAAAAGTACCCGGAACTTTTAGTCCCAGGAACTACTTTTCAAGGAACTAAAAGGTTCCTTCAGCCCATGGTTGTCTGCGTTTCCACCGCGGTCTAAAGTTCCGCAAAGATTAGGCAAATTAGCCCACTGACGTATGAAAAAGCGACGTTGTCGTCGGTCCATCTGTCCTATGATTTCTTCTGTAACCCCATACTACCACCGAAGTAGCCTACATTATTTTCTAATAACCGGGACAGACTGGAGGGGTTTATTCCACTTATATACAACGGGTGACCAACAATGACTATATATGGTTACTTTTGTATTTATTGATTTTTATCGATTTAATCACCTGGAATTGAAATATTCTTCTGCAGCCGTTTGGGCATATTTTACCGTTGTCAAGCAAAACTGTCGTTGGTAGTTGAACTTGGACCGTTGTTATGCAACAAATAGGATATAACAGGCCAATAGTCAGATTGTAACGGTTTTATATATCCTCTCAAACACATTCATTATGTTTTTATGCGAACACCGTGATACACACAGGGAATTGGTATAACAACAAAAATTGGGGGAAAATGGGATAAAAATGGCAAAATAAAATAAATGCAGGTGTCACTTTAGTCACTATTCCCATTGAAACACTGGCCAGTTGAACAGTATAAATGACTGAAGCTCCTGCCATTTGTGCACCAATAATGAACCATCTTTCAAAGTCACTTAAGCCGCGTTTCCACCAAAAGTACCCGGAACTTTTAGTCCCAGGAACTACTTTTCAAGGAACTAAAAGGTTCCTTCAGCCCATGGTTGTCTGCGTTTCCACCGCGGTCTAAAGTTCCGCGAAGATTAGGCAAATTAGCCCACTGACGTATGAAAAAGCGACGTTGTCGTCGGTCCATCTGTCCTATGATTTCTTCTGTAACCCCATACTACCACCGAAGTAGCCTACATTATTTTCTAATAACCGGGACAGACCGGAGGGGTTTATTCCACTTATATACAACGGGTGACCAACAATGACTATATATGGTTACTTTTGTATTTATTGATTTTTATCGATTTAATCACCTGGAATTAAAATATTCTTCTGCAGCCGTTTGGGCATATTTTACCGTTGTCAAGCAAAACTGTCGTTGGTAGTTGAACTTGGACCGTTGTTATGCAACAAATAGGATATAACAGGCCAATAGTCAGATTGTAACGGTTTTATATATCCTCTAAAACACATTCATTATGTTTTTATGCAAACATTCACTTTCATGTCTTGACATCCGAGGCGACAGACTGCATTCACATTTCCAATATAACTGGCAACAACAGCAGAAAACATGCACACGTTGTAAAAAATTTGCTGTTTGATTACTTTCTCATCGTCAATTCCATATAGGCTAATCGCAAAATGACAAGAATAGAACGAAAATTCGGACTTGCGTGAAAATTTAAATTAGCAGTGGTACAGCCACCATTTGCTTTCCTTTCCTTTCCTTACTGCTAGCTGAGCAGCGAAGTGTGCCCTCCAGATGCGAACTATGCACCATAAATTAGTCCATAGTCTTCCTGGTCTTTTTGCGGAATTGAAGAATGGCAGAGTAAAATTACGGCAGTCTGAAAAAGCTAAAGGGAGGATTACTAGAATTAACCTGTTATTTTACCCTGACAAAAAGTGCGGAAGGTGATTTCCAGTTTGCTTTTACTGTATCACCAATGTGAATTACGCAGAACTACCGCATACCTCACATAACTGTATCAAACGTTTTGAGTCAATTACAACGGGCTAACAAAGAAAATCCGGAAGAAAATATTCAGCAACCGAATTAATCCGTTTGAATGTTTTGGTACGTAATATGCTGTCCCAGCACGAATGCTTAGCATTTTATAAAACGAATACTAAAGCAAGAAAAGAACAGAAGAGCACACGTTATAATTCCAAGACGTTGGCAGGCTATAACCAAAACTAGGCTACTGCGCCGCATAACATACAAGTTTGATTTGAAGTTATTATGAAAATAAATCGGTTTGTGGCTGCATATTTTTAAACGTGGCGGTTGAAAATAAAACACTGCAAGTAGTCAACCAATCAGAAATTTTCAGCGCTTGCGCCCCACCCCAAAGGTTCCGGTACTTTTGGAAAGTACTACCCCCCGAGCAGGAAATAAAGCCCCCGGAACTCAATTTAGACCCTAATTCCTGCGGTGGAAACGCACTGAGTTCCTCAAAAGGTTCCTAGTTCCGGGGTAAAGTTCCTGCGGTGGAAACGCGGCTTTAGATCTTTCCCTCTTGTGATCTTGATCCAAAATCGAGGTCAGCTGGGACTGCACAGCATTTTCATACATGCCACTGAGCATGATAGGATGTGATTGCTTGATTGGATAATGTGCAAGTTAATGGATCTGAAAAAGTTCAATTCTCCACTCTTAATCCCCCCTCCCATCCCTCAACATGCACTCATGAATTATTCACAAAACCTCTAAACTCATCCTTCAAAAAAAATATTGCCTTCTCACTCATGGAAGCAAAACACCATGCAGGAGGATGAGCTGACAATTATCTGACAATTATCAGGAAGCACAGATAACAAGAGACTAACCAAAATTTTATATACATAAATGTTTAGGCGTCCATGTTACACCCAGTTATCAAATTGAACAGCGCTATCAAGAAACCGTATAAGCAAGTCAAACAAACGATTCGCTCTTTTCCCCAGCTCAATCGACCCAGCTGGACGAAACGGGTGATACAAATCCAGTGATTAGGGAACCAATCAGTGAGCGCTACCCTTTACCTCTATTTTGGCTTCCCCAATCCTATCTACCTAATAAAAAAATAAATAAAAAAGAGATCCTATCTAACCCAATAAACTAAGCTAGTGTTCAGTGGTTTTCTACGCTCGGGGCGACCTTGAACGCTAAACTCGTGAGCACTGTCAGCAGACCAATTGACTAGCCCCGAAGCATACCCCCACTCATATTAGCCACCAAAAACAATAAAGGAAAAACAATAAAGTGACAAGTCCCTTGGACCCGCCCGACGCCTAAGCTAACTGGGGTAAAAAGGAAAGCTTAAAGCTCCAAATGGTAAACACACGACTTGAGTGCCAACTCACCGTCATCAGCTGCCAGCAAGGGGAAGAGAGAGAAACGCCCACTCGCTCACAAAGAAGGACTAGTTACTTGTCTCCCCTCAGACCCAAAACGAATTGAAACAAACAGGTGTGGCTAGCAGTCTGCGCAGTGTGCCATCCACAAAGGGCACAGGGCACAAATGCAGGCATTACTAATACAAAGCCACACACTCAGCGGGCTAACAGGCATTCCACGTGTCAAACCAAGTAACCAAGCAGACAACAAAGGACAATGTGAATATGCAAAGCCACAAACCAAAAGGATCCAGAATATCCCGGACGAGCCCCCATTTAAGTTACGGTTGCCCTCAAGGACCCACAAATGCAACAAAGCTGACACCAAGGTTTCCCAAAAATAACCAATAATTTTATTTTACAAAACCATACGAAATAACAAAATAACTACAAAACATAAACGGTGAAATCAGGACATGGCCATGGTTCAAAGGTGAGGAGAAAAAGCCCCTCCTGAGAAGCTGACTCCAGGCTTCTTAAAATGGGCACCGCCACAGGTGGTCTCAGTTACCTGAAACAAAAGAAAAAAACACAGGCCTCCAAACAGCCAGCGCCCCCACCTGAGGTGGAGGGGCGTAACAGATATTTGCACTGAAGTATGTATTATTAGAAACTTGCCAAGTTTTATACAGTAGCCTATTCTCTGAGGTAGCTTGTTACATTTACATCGATATGAACAAAGTGCTTACAATGGTCTGTGAAGTAAAAACAACTAATGTTAGCTACACACACTTATACTGTACTAGTAGGCTACATTATTTCCAGCATCAAGTTGGCAAAGCTATATGTCAAATGTGGTAACGTTATGTCAATTATATAAATTAATTCAAAGCTGTTGAATGTTATTTAAGTCCAAGAGCTGTTGTAAGCTAAATTTTGACACCAGATGTTCATGTTCTCTCTCCAAGAGAATCTCTGCTTGAAACTTGTTCATTAAAGATTTTAGCTATTTTAGGCTGAAACATTTTCAACACTTTTTGGTAGTAGAAATGTTTTTGTTGATATGTTAACATTCATCCGCCATCCAGATAAAATTTGATCTAGCATGCGGTGCCATATTTTTACTGCAATATTAGTGCCTAATTCCAAACACTTTAAATAAACCAGTACAGTAATAAGTCTAATTCATTTTTCTGAACCAATGCAATGACTCATATATGATTAACTTTGTTGTACGTCGCTCTGGATAAGAGCGTCTGCCAAATGCCTGTAATGTAATGTAATGTAATTAAAACAGACCATATTCAGCTTTATTGAAACAGCAGCAGTTATTTGCTTATTATTTAATGTTTATGTTTATTTGTTTCTATTCTTATATTAATTAATCTGAAATTAGCTGGCTAACATTAACTAACTAGCTTGTCAAGCACAACGGAGGGAAAAAGAAAATGAACACTTTCGAGCAGTTCATACCTTTAAAACATTTTATAATTCCAGGCTTGTCTTAGTTCATTTAAAAAATGTTTTTAGCATACAGGTTTTCATTTTATTTTAAGGCTGCCAAAATGCATCCATTCTTGGTTTTGTAATAGTTGAATAAATACATGTTGTACTTCATACTTTCAGAAGTCATCAGAATAATCTAATTTGGAGTGATTTTTGAAAAATGTCTCATGCCCCCCCTCGAGAACAGCAAATGCCATCTCTTGTTTTGTCGTTTTACAATTCAACCGCTGGGTGTACCCAATAAAGTGGCCAGTGAGTTAGTGCTGTGTCGTTCACGAACAATTTGTTCAAACGAACAAATCTTTTGCGTGAACAAACTGAACTGAATCATTTCCTGAAATGATCCGTTCGTTTCTCAGTCAGTTCAGTGATTCAAGTCATTCGTTCGCAGAAGGAATGGGGTGTGTTCAAGACAGCAAATACACAGCTGATTCAGGTTGCTAACATTTAGCTGCAATGATTAAACAACATTGGTCTTGGACTGCAATCCAGATATATGACATTATCTAGATTGATATTATATGCATAGGGCGCTATCTGAACACAATTTAATCTGATTTCACAAACAGCCGCATCATGTACAATTTACAAAGCGAAGCTCTCCACCAAAGGTGGGTCGTGGTTTGCATAGCTAAGCTGATAAACCTAGCTGATGTAGTTTTCTGGAGTAAGTCCGAAGAGGAGAATGACAGCATTGATTCTCTGTCTCTGTCTGGATCTACTGAACACAGATAACATTTCATCGTCACTATGTAAGTCTAAGTATTACTGCCCAAAATTAAGTGTCTTTAAATAGGTTCGTGGTATTTTATAATGAGGATATTTCACACTAACGTAAGCGTTCGTTGGTAGTAGTGTTTGTGTTTCATGCACTGGATATGACATGAAAGCTGGAACATCGCCAAAACGTGCTGGACAGATGAATATTGTTTTAATGTCATCCCGTCCCCATACAAGAAAACATTACGTACTGTAGAGTACAGAAAAACATACAAGAGTTAATGATTACACATTTAAGTAATGCACCACGTTTCATCTTAAACATTCATAAGGGGCTCATTCATATGCTTTATAATAAAAAGCATTTTATTCATTTTTGGAGAGGTTTTGGATTTGGTTCTGGACCCCTAGATATTTTAGACCACTGTACTGATGGAAAGCTTGTAATTCCCACTTGAAAATGATGCAACAGTGAGTTTCTTGAGTCAAAACAGTTGATTTGTAGTGAAAAAAAATGATTATGTTGTGATTTACAGAAATGCATAATTTAGACATTTTGAATAGATTTGGAGACAGTGGATACACTGCTTACTTTTTGCTTTATAGATCTTCAGTAGTTCTACATATTCACCCTCTTATATTTTACATACTTGTGGTCAAGGAGTTTTTGATCCAGGACATATATAGTTTAACCTGTACATATGGAATCTCTCAGTATTTCATTGCAAACTATAAAAAAGAGAAATTTATTTTTTTGTTTTTTTGCCTAGACAATTGCTGTGGCACTTTAGTTTATATTCAACATTTAGAAGAAATAATCTAAGTTACTACCGTAAATGGTACAAATGTCTAGCCTTTTTACAAGTCTCTGTGATGCTCACATCTGGAGGTATAAAGCTTTAAATAGGGTACCCCCTAAATGGGCAAGGATTGGCCAGATTTGGCATGTGCACAAAGGGGTTAATTGGTAGTGAACATGCATGGCTGAATTCTATTTTATCAGTGTCTAACCTTACAAAATACAAAAGATGGAACTGTACAAATGGCTGTTGAACACCCTGACAACAGAAAAAAGAGGAAATGGTGGAAGGCCACTAATTATAAATAAAGAAGATTGCAAAAAAGAAGAAGTCTGAGTTGTCATCCCCCCTATGCAAAGACCTGTACGGGCATTTAGGCTACTGCCTGTTAGAGGCAGCACATCGGTTGTTTAAAATCGCCAGCGTAGGCTACCCTTGCCCATAATCCAAATTCAACCCCTAGCCCCTAGTAGTTCCCTTGAAGTGCCCTCAGTATTATAACTCCCTGACATCACATCGAGGGCCACTCACAAAGATTGTACAAAGAATTCTGGGATACCCCCTGCAGTATGAAGCCTCCATTGTTGTTGGCTCAGTCATTTCTGTTGTCTATAACAGAAATATTTCATAATATTTTTAAATTGTATTTGTATTTTAATGTATTTTTAAAAGGCTCCAAACCCAAATGTATTTGGTTTCCTAGGAAAGTATTTATTTAAAGGAATGTATTTTTTAAGTACTATTTGGGAATGTATTTGGTTTTCCATTAAAATAATTTTAAAAAAATCAAGTACAAAGTATTTAATGTGTAAATGTATTTGAAAATACTTAAAATATGTATTTAACTACATTTTCAAATACAAATACGTATTTGTATTTAAACCAGGTCTGTTAACAATATAATAATTCCTTACATTTACATAGCACTTGTCTCAAAACTCAAAGCACTTCTTACAGTGAAGAGGGGGAAACTCACCTCAGCCACCACCAATGTTTAGCATCTGTGTGATGTGCAGCAGCCATTTTGCGCCAGAACGTTCACCGCGCATCAAATTTTAGAGCCTGCCTTTGGCTCCATCTTCTCTATAAGTGGCCAGATAAGCTAGTTACTACGACTTAAAAAAAAATAAATAAATGAATCACAAATCCAGAATCATAGTCCAGTTCCAGTGCAGGGGCTGACCTTTAGTCTGCCCAAAAAAAAGGTCTCTGCCCAAACGCAACAAGCAGTCTCTTTCATGCTGTTTCTTTCCATTCGCCCTCTACACTTTCCCACCCTGGTATTCATCCTGAGAGGTCTGGTGTGGTTTATTGCCAGGCCATTGCCCAACTGCCTTCAGGTGTGCACACTTTCTCCTTTGCGGTTGTGTGCAATGCCCCATGTTGACCAGAGGATGGAGCCAGCAAGCAGAGACAAATCGCCCCTCAAATGGCAGTCTCCTAGTCTTGACAGTCCTATGTTATAATCAAGATACTTATTGCTGTAGTATTTCAGGGGAACATACTGATTCTCACTAATATTTTTCTCTGACAGGTCAGCCTTGATTCGCGAGTCCGAGAAAACATCAATAAGCACCTGGCAGAGCCCAGCAGTGAGCTCTATCAGGAGGCCCAGTTACAGATCTACACCCTGATGCAGAGAGACTCCTTCCCCCGCTTTCTCAACTCCTCCATTTATAGGAAGCTCGTGGACAGCAAGAGCAGTACACATTTGGAAACTTGAACAAATTTTTCATCTTCAAAAAAACTTATATATATCCTTTTTGTAAACCAATGTTAAATGCCCTTTCCTACTGGTAAACTTAATTAGAAACCTCTCAGACAACTCTGAAAAGAAGAAATGGAAGAAAGGAATACCTCTATATCTTTCTTCTATGAGCCTGGCTTTAAAAATGAGTTCTATTTTTCACTTTATTTATATTATCAAAGTCAAAGACCTTGACTGTGATGAGTTTTGTTTTCTAACATTGATTTTGCATGCAAGAAGGTTTCAGAAATTCTGTTTTCTGGCAGAAATTACAATGGGTTGCAAGGAATTATGGGAAATTATGTTTGAGCATATGTATGGTTGTATTGTTAGCACTGGCTTATCAAGTGCACAATTTGGATGGGATTTAGTGTCTGATGTTTTTCCTTATTTTCAACCTATCCATTTAGAATACAACAGCAAAGCAAGGGCTAGAATTACAAAGTAGTTGGAGAGAGCATGTATATTACGAAAATAATTTTATATTGTAAAAATCCCTACAGCCTTTATTTAAGAAAAGGGAATAAGAGCTGTTCCAAGTTCTCTATGATTCCTTCCTGTGATTTCTTGCCCAGAGCAAAACATTTAAAGCACAGGAGCATGAGGGCTTAGGATTTTTAAAAATCCAATCTGTGTTTAGTATTATGAATTAAATCTCAAATGTATTTTAGACAGTCCATGGCAACTGGTTTCCATACTTGTTTTTTGTTTTTCTAGTGTAGATATGTTAACAAAGAGATAGGATTAGCAACAACATAATTAAATTGCCTTGTTTTTTTAAAGGTAAGAATCAGATTCAGGTGGCAGAGCAGTTCATTTATTCACAGTTAACAGGACATGATGAGATGGTGGAGGTAACATAGTTTCATTGGTTAGTTTTATGTACTGCTTTGGTAGTTTTTTTTTTTTAAATGTATGCTTACTGTGTAAAGTAAAAAAAAATGTTTAGTAATGCTTTTGGCTATGGAATGTACACTTGACCTGCAAGCAGGACATTCTATAAGTGCAATGGGCTTTCATTTTGAATTGGAAGCCAAATTCTGAATTCAATATGCTATGAAAAGGAACTTGAAGTTTGTGTCACAGCTGATGTTTAACATTCGGGGAAAGGAATATTTTGTTCTCAGTGATAACAAAGCAGAAGGCATCAGAAAATGCTAGTGCACAAATGTCTATGCAAGCACCTACAAACACACATTGTGGTATTTTTAACTGATCATGTCCTTTGGCCTTCCCCCATTTTATGTCCCCTGAGCGGAGGACATTGTAAATTCATGATCGGTGATGGCAGAAGTTGATTAGGATTGTTTAAGGATTTGGCCAGTAATGAGGTCTGCAACACAGGACTACAGTACATTCGCCAAGCTTGCAATGCACAAAATACAGCCTCAGGTAAGCCTGATTACAGTAACGTTGTACTGTAATTTGAATGGAGGTATGCTGTGTTCCATACCCTATATTACTAAAGTTGCCTGATCAGCAACATGCAAACAGATTTTAACAGCAGACTTTGTGTTGCCCAAGCTAACTAGCTACATTCATTTGTGACTAACTAAAGATTGGGGTTGGCCAGTTTATGGAAAAGAATAACTGAACTGTATATGTATGTGAACGGGCGGTGCAGGTTAGTGTTAAAACTACCTGTTAAGATATTTATACTATGGTGTATGTTTGGGAATTAATTTTATTTTTATGGATGTAATTGTAAACTAGGTGACAGAGCCCACAAATTACTTTAGCTCATCACATGATTTCTTGCTGGATTGTAGCCACTGGACCTGAAATGTGTTCTTTATGCACTCAGGACCAGTGACAAGTGAAATTGACATGTTTTTGGTGGTCATTCATCTACAGTATGCCTGCCATTTCCAGTGCTAATGTAAAACATTTGCATGTGTAAAGTATTCATCTTAAAAATGAAAAATTTGAATAATTATATGAAACCGGTTCCCAATATCCACAGTAGTGCTATTGAAACAGCATTTGTCTATCTCTTTTATTAAGACAAACTGTTCTCACCTTTCATTTTCAAATTCACTATATTGTGTTGTATAGTTATATGAATATGGACTGTGAAACTGCAAACTACTGAACATTGTTACGCAACATGCTATATTCCTTTCATTTGAGGTTCAGTACATGGTTAGTTTTAATGTCAATGCTATGTAGTGGTAGCTGAGGCTAAATTCAGAAGGGGAATGGTAGCCTAGGATCATCCAATAATGTGTGCAATTGCATGCATTTGGCCAACACTGACTATGAGTAAATACATTACTATAATAGTGGATTGCAGATATACTGTTTAATTGCCTGCTTAATATGAAGTTATTGATCCTTCAAAAAAAAAAAAAAATTCAGATTACATCCATTTGAATTGTGTCATGATTTATGAACTGCTAAATATTTTGCCAGTTATAAATAAACCTAACATGGTGTAAACCTATTGAATGGAGAGGCTGATACATCAAATTAAATCTTGGTGCATTTCCACAAAGTTTACTAGGAAATTGTAGACAGTCCCTGAGGGATATGACTGGAAACGGAAACCAGTCATTTTAACCAAATAACTGACTACAAAGAGTGTGACACTCTGGAGACAGCAAAGTTCATGGCCACACAGGCTTACTACAGTATATGCTTTTTAATGGGATAAAGTGTCACAGATTTTCATATTGCATTCCCTTGTTTGCATATCCTATTCTCTCTGTTGTTTTCATTTGTTTCATTTCATTGGTGTCCTTTTGTTTCAACTTTCTGCTCAATAATAACAAAATGTACAGATAGTCAAATGTTACATAGCACTGTATCTGTTAGAATGGATAAATTGGAATGAAAGATTAAGTATCTTGACAGAGGTTTTATTGACATTATTTTTTAAAATACTGTATGGTATCTTTTGTAACCAGAGAAATGCTGGCCTTACTTTGTAACACAAGGTTTGTCATTATACTTTACATATGATTTAGTACTACCTCCCATATTAGCACATCTAATACACGTCTAGTTGTTGTGAACAGCTTATATATAGAATTACTTGAAGCCCAACACTGTAAACAAAATGTGCATAGAGAACAATCCTATGTGCCGTGATATGATTTCAAGAGAAACTGACTCTTGTTCTTTGCGAAATTGTGTTCTGCTGGAAAAAAAATATTTAGTAATAGGTTTAAAGAATTCAGGAAATGTACTGTCTAAGGGCTAGCTTCATTTTGCCTATGCAAATATTTTTTCGAAAGGAACAGTTTGGAGAGCTTTCTGCCTCTACTGCAAAGAACATGGTTCACAATGCCCTTTGCTGATTTAATCAAGTTAAGGAAGTTTTCACATTCATTTTATTTGTATCTACAATTATATATATCAAGAGTATGTGAAATAGTGTATACTATATAGATAATATAGTGTATGCATATGTGATGTTTAAAGCATTTTTGAAGTTTGGCTTTTAATAAATGTATATCTTTCTGAATTGTGGCTGTGTTATGAAATCTTGGTAAGACAGCAGGTCTCTGTAAATGTAAAATATTTCTCTAGAACAGATGTTTACAGATAACTAATCGTTTCTTCAATTGTGTAGTATTCATTTATTACAATTGTAAGGATACACTTAATGTACGATAACTTTATGCAGAGCAGAACCTGAAAGGCTTAAAAAGTGTAGCCGCTGTGATTGTACTGAGGATAATGTGTTTTAAGGGCTATGTGAGACACTTTAACAAAGATGTTTTAAGTTCAACACAAATACCAAACACACACTGGGTTGCCTGTTCTGTTCAATCTGTTACACACTCACACTGCAGTCCCCCGTCCCCCCCAAAGAAGTGGGACAACTTCAAACTTCTCATATATGGTATTGTACTTAATTAGAAGATTTACTGAATATAGCAGAACTCTGAGTGCCCACTTTCCATTTGACTCTGGATTTTATATTATGCCAAAAATGTGGAATCACATTTTCTCAAGGGATGAGTGCATCTGAGCACCTGGTGCAGTGACATTTTCATCCAGGGTGGTTTACACTTTGTATTATGTTTTTCATTTTTGTAGTCATCTTCTACGCTTGTCTGTCTGACATATTTCATCATGTGGAAAGGGTAACTCAAACGTTGCACCTGCCATGCTTTCAGAAATGGGGCTTCTTATGATTTCTTGTGCATAGACTTATTGCAGGGCAGTTATTAATAAGTATTGTTCATACTTTTCTATAAATGGTTT